>NC_046154.1:39893413-40212413 GCF_011064425.1 Rattus rattus | reverse complement strand
CTATAGAAAAAGGTAGAATAGAAGGTTGGACATTCAGCAAAGAGAGAGGAACTCTAGAAAAAAGTCAGAGGTAGGAAGAATTGAAGGAAGTTGGATGTATGAAACTGAGGAGAGGTAGACATAGAATAGTACTAACAGGTACTATAAGTTAAGAGCAAGCTGAGGAGCAGCAAAAGCATTGTAAATACGCATAAGCTTCCATGTCATTATTCAAGAATAAGGGCAGGCACAGGAAGGCCCACAGTTACACATCAGACTCATGGCAATCTTCCTGCCTTAGCTTTTCGAGCACTGGGATTACAGCCAAGACCCACTAATGTGTTACCATGGTTTGAAAATACTTCTAAACATTACTTCATATTTGTGGCAATTCTGTAATTTTAGTATAGCCCCATTTACTTATTTATACAGAAGAGGAAAAAAATTCAGGGAGATTAAGTCTTTAAATTTACCTAAACAAAATAAAAGTTTTAAATGATCATAGATTAATTCTAATATTCCTATTCCATAACTTTTTATTCTAAACCTCTTTCTGGATGTGTATGTGAATGGGTATCTGGGCACGTTGTGAGTATACTGTGGCCTGAGGATGACATAATATATATCTTCTGCTTTGCTCTCCCTCTACTTTAGTTACCAAGGCAGGGAACTATCATCGAACCTAGAGCGTGCTTACTCAGCTGGTCACACTTGCCTGAGGGATCCTGTTTATTTTCCCCTAGTATGGGTATTTACACTGGAATTACTGGTGGGCTGCTGTACCTTTGCAGGTTTTAAGTGAAGGTGGGGCAAACTTGGATTGCCATGCGTATTCAACAAGCACTTCATAAACCACCCTCTCCCCAGGTTTCTATATATCCTTTACTTTCAAGTGATATTGATGGCTCATTTGTTAGCTTCGCTAGGGTATGGCATGCATTTTTAGACAAAAATGCATAAACTAAATATGATTATGAGGTTGTTTCCAGAGAAGGGTTAGTGAACTGAGTTGGAAAGACCCTCCCTGAATTTTTCTGGAACTATCTACTAAATGTGAAGGCATATAAGCAAAACACTCATCGACTAGCATTCGACCTTCCTTGAACAGGGACCTTTTTGGGTTTTTTGCCCTGACAACAGAAAAAGTAAGATTCCACATTTCCTTAGCCTGTAAACACAGACTTGTACCAGTCATTTTTCAAAGACCTTCAATGGCATTTGCATATCTGTGTATATACACCTTTAAAAAACAGAGACACTAGCATCAAGGTGCACATTAATGTGAACTGAATAATTATTCATGTACATTTTTGTTAAAAAAAGTTTTTAGATTTATTTATTTTACACATAAGTATCTTGCGTGAATGTTATGTATCTATGTGTACCGCATGCATGTCCGGTGCCCGAAAAGAAGAAGAGGGGAGTCAGATGGTTCTGAAACACCCTGTGGATTCTGGGTATCAAACCTGTGTTCTCTGTAAGAGCACAGAATGATCTTAACTTTTCTTGCCATGTCTCCAGCCCCAATTATTGATAGGCTCTTAAGAGAATGGGAAATCTAAGAATATGTTTGAAATCCAGAGGAAGGGATTTCAGGAGTAGGACATATATGAAAAACAAAATACAACACTCTCTCTTCAAAATAATCAAAATAAGAACAGCAACATAGCCTGAAACACAAAACAGAAGCCACACACCACTCAGGATGAAAAGAACTAGTATTTTTGGTAGTTACCACAAGAATGAAGATAGTACCTTAGCTGACTGTGGCGTTGAAAAATTTAGCCAAGCAGGAACAAAGTCATGCTGCGCCATTTAGGTCCAGTGTCTTTTCAGCAAGTTGAGGCATCCAACCTCATGGCCAGGATCTACACGAGAACAAATCCCTCTGAGTCTAACAGTGTGACGCCAGTGTGTAAAGGAGTCTGTGAGTAACCTACAGAACACCTTCACAAAGTACTTAAACCCCGAAAACTCTCCACAGACTACTTTTCAAGACTGTAAATCTCAGGAATTCTAAATACCACAAACATGATGGAAATAAAGAACATTGTAGGAAGGAAGCAAATGCCTTCTTGAGTTTTTGCCTAAAAAACAAAACAAAAGCACCTACCACAGATACATATAGAAGAGTGGTTCTCCACCTGTGGGACAGCCCCATCTGTGGTCAAGAGACACTTTCACAGGGTTGTCCTCAGAGAGTTAAAATTATAGTTATAAAATAACTTTATGATGGGTAGTCACCACAACATGAGGGACTGTATTAAAGGGACAAATTATCAAGAAGGTTACTGATATAATAAGGGTTGAAGCATTTAAGTAGGTCACTGCTATAGAACCTCTCAAATGTTACTTTAGCAACATTTTCTCACATATAAACTTGTATCCGTTTTCTTGAGATTCACTGGTGTACCTGAATTACTGATAGTCTCTGAAAATGAAACGCTTAGCAGCACAACAGAACATATTTTTCATGACATATAGCTATGCATGTTTTCTCCAAAAGTTAAGAGACATGAATAATATTTACCCGCAGAGTGTCACCTCTGTGGTCCTGTATCCGAGTTGCCACCTGTATCTTCCACGAGGTTTTCTTGTAAAAAGGGTCTAAAATAGCCTGGGCAGCAGCACGCCTTGTGATGAAGCACAAAGAAGCCCAGCTCTGTGTGGCCCACCCTCTGAATCCTCTCAATCGCTCATCCTCAATACCTAGTTCCCAACACTTTTCCACAGGGGGAAGGGGAAGGGGAAGGGGGAAGGGGAACATAAAAAGTTATTTGTTACATTTAAAAAAGGGGGGAAAGGGGGAAAAGCTATGTCTATGTTCACCTCATTCAACTTCCTTGAGTAATGGCACTATAATGTTGCTTAAATAGGCAAAACATGGACATCTGCACAGGGAGTGCAAACACTGTTCATAACAAGGTCATGGCTAAAAAGACAAGTGGTCTCAGGTGTGAACAGGAAATGTCATCAGGGTGACAGGTCAAAACTGTATAGTAAAGCACTGGGATAGAGCTTCTGTACAACCAGTTCCAGTGGCACAATATCCACAACAAAAGCTGTTAAAACAGAAATCTCATTATCATACACAACTGCTTAAAGCAGTGTGCAGATAAATGCTTTCATTGGTTTTAACCTCCAAAATCTAAAGATATAAGTAGTCTTGTTTTGTTTTTTGTAAAAGGAATCCAACAGAAACTTGATATATTTTTCCTGCCACAGAATAGCAGCTTTCAAGGCAAATGTCTTGGTATAAAGCTCCTAAATATATATCCTATTTCTTTGGTCTTTACTATTTATACATTCAAAGCAAAATTATAAGTAGAAAAGATAAGGGTCAAGGAGAAAGAGAATTCCAAAATGAGGTTTTCTTCTTATTAATTTTCTGTATTTCACTTGTGCTCCTCTTTCCCAAAAACTGAACTGTGCTTCCAGAAGTGATATGAAGAATCTTCTATTGCTTTATTGAAGAAATCACTTTCTAATTTGGGTCCATCTCCATCATTACACAAACATTAAAAAGGCCACTTGAGTCTGCAAATCTGAGGGAAAAAACAAAACACATAATGAGAAAAGGCAAAAACAGTCACACATTACTGCTAATGAATAGCAATCAAAGCAAGACCTTGAGAGTAAATCCCTTAAATTCAATTTAGACACTAATTTAATTTGTCACTGTCCACAATAACATGGCTACAAGTCTTTTTGTTGCAGAGACAAGAAAATTACTATGCTTCCCAGGTCCCTTGACCTCCATAGTCCCTTGCCTCAGTCTTCTAAGCAGCTCAGACTATAGGCATATCACACCACACCTAACCTTTAAGTCCTTTAAAGATTTCATAAATCTCATTTGATCATAGATTTAAAAACAAAACAAAGAAAACCAACCATTTCTCAAGTAGCCATCAAGGGTATTCAGAAATGCCAATTACTGGGTCTTTTACATCTAGATTTTCTTACTTTTTAAAAAAAAAATATTTATTCTATGTATACGAGCACACTGTAGCTGTCTTCAGACACCAGGAGAGGGCATGGGATCCCATTACAGATGGCTGTGAGCCATGATGTGGTTTCTGGGAGTTGAACTCAGGACCTCTAAAAGAGCAGTCAGTGCTCTTAAACACTGAGCCATCTCTCCAGCCCCCCTAGATTTTCAACTTACCAAGCCATACAGTATGTGGAAGGAGACTTTCTAATTATTGGGTATTATCCAAATGTAGATCATTAGGACAATCTGCCACCTTATTTATTTATACTATACATAGTTCAGATAATTATCAGTTTAGAGACAAGTAAAACTCTTTTTGATCTAACTTAATATGAACTAAGAGGACTCAAATGTTTTTTTGGCCTAATCCCCACTATTCTTCCAGAAATTACTCTTTGGTAAGAGAACTTTATCTTTGAGCAGGTTCTGTTCTGCCGACAAATCTTATGCATTACTGTGTTAAGTTCATGGACTACAAAATACCAAGTTTGTGACAATAGACATCTCTGGGGAAATGCCTCTTCCTCCCAAGTGCTGGGGATAAAAGCGATGCCACCACCATTCGGCAATCTAGGTTGTTTCGTCTTTTTTTTTTAAATCAGGACTGTTTATAAGACAAAATGTGGGGAAAACCATACTAAACTTTAGTGGTCCAGACCAGCCATGGCAACATAGTAAGATCAAACACAACAACAAACCCACTTTTATTATTTTTTTTTCTTTCGAACTGGGGACCAAACCCAAGGGTCTTGCACTTGCTAGGCAAGCGCTCTACCACTGAGCTAGATCCCCAACCCCAATTTTTATTATTTTTAATTATATGCATAGAGGTAGGGTATGCACATGAGTTTGTACATAAGAGAATTGGATCTCCCAGAACTGAAGTCACAAATACTCTGTGGCTGCTTACATGGCTGCTGGGAAGAGCTCTCAACCACTGAGCCATTGCTCCCCCGGGTACAATAAAACAAAATAATTCTTTCTGAGCATAGCAACAAAAAAGTAGCTGACATAGGGAGGAAGGGGAAGAGAAGGAAACGGTAATGGGGAGACAAATATTGTGTCTTCTCTCAACATGGAGGACATAAAAGAAAGAGGATTATTTAGGAGGGAAGATTAGCAGGAAGGGGTAAAGGAGGACAAGGTCAAATATAACCAAGGTACAATGATAAATATTAAGAATGTCTTCAGGGGTTGGGATTTAGCTCAGTGGTAGAGCACTTGCCTCAGCAAGCACAAGGCCCTGGGTTGATCCTCAGCTCCAAAAAAAAAAAAAAAAAAAAAAAAAAAAAAAAGAATGTCTTCATAAAACCCCTATTTTGTGGGCTTAACAAAAGACAAAAACTGCCAGAAGTGTTGGCGCATGCCTTTAATCCTATTACTCGGGAGGCAGAGGCAGGAGAGTCTCCTTGAGCTCCGAAGACGGCCAAGACCAGAGACTGTCTCAAAAAAGCTCCATGGGCTGGAGAGATGGCTCAGAGGTTAGAGCACTGTCTGTTCTTCCAGAGGTCCTGAGTTCAATTCCCAGCAACCACATGGTGGCTCACAACCATCTGTAATGAGATCTGATGCCCTCTTCTGGCCTGCAGGTGCATACATGCAGGCAGAAAGCTGTATGATGTATACATAATAAATAAATAAATGGTTTAAAAAAAAAAAAAAAAGCTACCATAAGTAGAAGTAATAAAATAGGGCTAGCAGTTAATAGCTCTGGTTGCCCTTCCAAGACTTGGGTTCAATTCCTAGTACCCACATGGAAGCTCACACCTGTCTTTAACTCCTGTTCCAGGAGATCTGACACTCTCTTCCAGACATACCTGCAGATAAAAATATGTAAATTCTTAAAAAAATAAATGTACTAGAGAATGCAAATTCTACAAATCAAGGCATTTAGCTGAAAACAAACAAAAAGAAACCAAATTTAGGTAAGTTAATTAGGAAAGGAATTTATCAAAACACCAATGGAGTTCAGAGAATTAGGAGAAGTTGTTGCTTTGGCAAACGTAAAACAACAACAGAAACGAAGCAGTTGAACCCAATGCCATAGTCACAACACAGGAAGAGCTAGCTGCCTTAGGAAACGGCTCCGACTAGCAAGGTAACGACTGCCAAAGGGATGAATGCTCAATGGTCTTTCTTTGTAGCTCACTGGCGAAACTTGGGTATGCAAACTCATGTACACAGCCTCTTCAGCATCTTCTCCCAATAAAATTAATAAAATGCCAATATAGGGGCTAGAGAGATGGCCCCGTGGTTAAGGGCACTGACTCTTTCAGAAGTCCTGAGTTCAATTCCCAACAACCATATGGTGGCTCACAACCAGCTATAATGGGATCTTCTGGTGTGTCTGAAAACAGCTACAGTGGACTCATATAAATAAAATAATAAATCTTTTAAAAAAATCCCAATATAAAGGGGGCTAAAACAAATACTATACGGGCTGGTGAGATGGTTTAGATGTTAGAGTCTGATATCAAACCTCATTAACCAACTATGATCCCCAGAACCCATAAAGTAAAAATGAAAACATTGATTCCTGACCTATACACACACACACGCACACACACACAAAATATAAAAAATAATTTTTAAGAAAAGCAATAAAAGATCATCTTAAAAATCAATTAGTTGGGGGGATGTGATGGAGGATTATGGACGGGAAACTGGGAAAGGGATTAGCATTTGAAATGTAAATAAATATGCAATAAAAAAACCAATTAGTAGACTAACACAAAAATCCTGCCAGTGATAAATGCTATCATTGTACCTGCTCCTGAAAATTTCAGGAAATTTTCAGAAAGTAATAAATAGCAACATTTGCTACCTTTCTCAGGTAGTCTTCTAATGCTCTGTTACATTCAAAGAACACAAATGTTTAATGCAAGCAAACCTAATAATATCAAACAAGTAAGAACTAAATCTAAAATCAAACAGATTCAAATGAGAAGTGTTAAAATAAAAGGCAAACTGTACCAGAGCATAGAACATAAAACATATCGTTGGTGAGAATTGCTTTTTAAGGGTCTGTATTTATGCACATCATGTGCTTGTATGTAGGTCAGAATTGGGCATCAGATCCCTTGAACTAGAGTTGCAGACTGTTGTGAGCCACCATGTGGCTGTTGGGAACCAAACCTGCCTGGGTCCTCTGCAAAAAGCAACTGTTCCTCATTGCGGAACCCCTGCCCTGTTTGCTTTTGGTCCAGGCTGGTCTCCAACTCACTCACTAGTGTGAGGCAGGGGAACCCAGTCCTACTGCCTCCTCATCCCAAGAGCTAGGATTACCAGAGTGGGAAAGTAGTCATTACTATTATTATTATTAGTAGTAATTAGCATTACCATGTTCTGTTTATGAAATTTTAAGGTTATTCACTTTTATTTTTACAATGCTGGAAAATTAACTCAGGATCAAGAATTCTATGTTAAATCCTTAACATTTAAATATTAAAACCCCAAGATTTTAAAACCAGGAAAAATATATTTTTTTACATCTGCTCTAAAAGTCACTGTACTAAACATGTTATAAATAAGTTATTCAGTAAAGATCACCATTTTTTTCTACTCAAGCATGGTGGCTTATGCCTGTAGTTCTAGCACTAAAGAAGATGGATTACCAAGATATCTGGGCCAGTCTAAACTACAGATAACCTGTTTATCTGAAACAAATAAAAGGAGCTAACTTTTATCAATAATTTCAAACTGTACTGACCTTGAAAGGGTATATTTATGTAAAAGACTTTTTATTATCTCATGTGAATATTTCTTAAATTCCTAAAAAGTCCCCTAACCTTCATATACATACAAAATAAAACATTAAAAAAAAATCTCGTCTCATGTGACTCAGCTCAGAGTGATTCTGTAGCATGCACAAAGTCCTGAGACTGGAGAAAACTGTGACCCACCACATGGATGCTGGGACCTGAAACTGGGTCCTCTGCAAAAGCAGCCAGTGCTCTTAACCACTGAGTCAACTCTCCAGCCCTCACAACTCACAATCATTTTTACACACTGTAGGGGTCCAACATGGCTAGGAGGCTGGCTCAGTGATTATTGGCATCTGCTGGAAAAGTCTAACAACCTGAGCTCCATCCCTGGGACCCACATGCTAGAAGCAAAGAACTACTGCAGAAATTGTTCTCTGACCTCACTCCTCAACGTATGTACAGAGACATGCATACAGCCCCACCCCCCATACATATCTCAAGAGTTCAATGTGCCAGGTGTAATGGCATATGCCTTTAATCCCAGCACCCCAGAGACAAAGGCAAGCGGACAGTTAAGACCCTGTCTCAAAAATAAAATAAAATGGAGTCTAATATATAATCTTTTGCCTTTTAGCATTTGTTTAAAATAGGTATTAATAGAGCTTGGTTTCCAGTAATTACAAGGGAGCTCGCTATTGCCTGTAACTCCAGTTCCAAGGGATTTGAAGCCCTCTTCTGGTCTCCAAAAACACATTCCATACTCATAGAAACAAATATGTAAAAATCTTAAAAAGGGATTTTAAAAACAGATGTTAATTATTCTATAAACGTATCTATAGATACCAAAAATAAATGAAAATTTAGGGGTTGGGGATTTAGCTCAGTGGTAGAGCGCTTGCCTAGGAAGCGCAAGGCCCTGGGTTCGGTCCCCAGCTCCAAAAAAAAAAAAAAAATAAATAAATAAATGAAAATTTAAACTTTTAAATATAAATAAGGGTTTTGAAGGCAAATGTAAAGTACAGTCAATCCTAAACCGTTTGTTTAATTTTTTTAGTCTAGTGATTTGGCTTTTAGTCTTAATAAAGCAAAGTAGTCTGGTTGTTCACAGAAAAGATACACTTGATGAGGATTTTAAAATCAATTTCTTTAAGAAAGACAACTAAACTAACGATGTGTAACTCACTGGTAGCATGTCATGTACAGAGCCCTGGGCCAGATCCCCAGAACCAGCACCAGCTTGGTCATCCACCTTCCTTCAGAAGGAAACTATAGCTATGCTGTTATCCTGTATTTTTATACTTCAGCTGGCAAACTGTGAAGTCTTTTTGTTGTGGAAATAACTGCTTTATGGTCTACCAGATACTCCATCCCAGCCCCCAGGACACGGAAACCTATGCTAACAGTGACACCCCCAGTGCTCACTTTGCTGAAAAATTGGTTTGTCAAATAAAGCAGTTATGGGCTGATGATTGCCTTGGTAGAGGAATATAAAGTAATAGTTGCCTTTCTATAACTTTTAGTTATAGAAAACTATAAAATTCAATTAATAGTATATTAAGTAATGAATGAACCTTACAATTAAAATATGTTATGGACAGAAGAAGTTCAACTTTTCTCATAAAACCATTTTTTTTTAGTATTTTGACTGTGGGTAGTTTTGTTTGAGGCTGAGTGTAGTAGTAAACAGAAATCATTGGGTTTGTTTTAAAAGTAATTTGAGGTGTTAGATCTCCAGCACAAACAAAAACAAGTTAAATTCTAGACAACACCAATTACAATGCCCTACAAAGTAAATTCTATCTTATCTGTATACCAAGACCCTCCCACAACACAAATTCAGAAGGAAGGAAGGCAGGCAGGCAGGCAGGCAGGCAGGCAGGCAGGCAGGCAGGCAGGCAGACAAACCGACCTGGGGCTGGAGAGATGGCTCAGTGGCCAAGAGCACTGGCTGCTCTTCCAGAGATCCTGAGTTCAATTCCCAGCAACCACATGGTGGCTCACAACCATCTGTAATGAGATCTGATGCCCTCTTCTGACCAGACAGCTACAGTGTACTTATAATAAAATAAATAACTAAATAAGAAAAACAGACCCGTGTATGTGATGTGTGTTCCTACATGTGCCACTGCACAATGGAGTTAAGAGGCCCATTTCCAATGTCAGTCCATGCTCTCACTTGCCTGAGACAGGGTCTCATTTGTTGCTGCGCATGCCAGTTAGGTCCATGTGTTCTAGGGAGTCTCTTGTCTCTGGGCTTGCACAGGAGATCTGTAGATATCAATCTAAGTCCTCGTAAGGCAAATACTTTATGCCCCAGCTATCTCCCTGGCTCAAAGTTGCCTTTCTTTTCTTTTTTATCACACAGCATGAGTGTGAAGGTCAAAGGACAATTTACTCTACTAACAACCATGTGGATCTCAGGGATCAAGCTCAGATCCTCTCAGGCTTGGCAGCAAATAACTTCACCCAACTGAGCTATCTTGCCTGACCTAAATTTTGCCTTTTCTAGAAACCATTTTTGTTAGGATGCCTTAAAATGGCTCATGTCCCTGTTACAACAGTTTAACTTTCATGTTTAAAAGCTGTCAGGACTGGGGAAGGGGTAGGGCAGTTCAACCTCCATCACTGAAAAACTAAACAAACAAAAGAAAAATCAACTAAGGTCGATGTGGCACAGGCCTTTATCTTAAGCACTAGAAAGACAGAAGCAGGCAGATCTCTATTAAGAGTTTGATACAACTGTTATCTACAGAGTGAGACCAGGTCTCAAAACAAAGCATAACAACAAAAATCCTCAACCAACCACATAAGAACAAAAACAAATACCTACACACAGCACTCTAGTTAAAGGCCACAGTCAAGCATCTTGACAGTCCATTTAGGTTTGTCTACTGGACAAATGAGTCTCACCTTCATTTTTCTCAACTACCAAGTAAGGAAAAAAAAAACCCAAAAAAACCAACCATCTGCTTAGCAAAGCATGATGTCACACACATGCAATCACAGCTACCTGAAAGGAGGCAAAGCAGGATGTTCACAGGTCAAGGACGGCCATAATATTTCTTAAGTAACACTAAAGATACAATTAGGCATAATAGGATTGGTTTAACATCCATGAGGTGTCCGTTCAATTCCCAGTAACAGGAAAAAAAAAAAAAAAAAAAAAAAAAAAAACACACACAAAAAAAAAAAACCAACCCCACAATATTGGTTCACAACCATTATTAATTAATTTAATAAATGAAAAGTATTTTGACCCAGGCATGGGAGTACACACCTTTGACCCCAGCTCCTGGAAGGCAGTAGCAAGTAGATCTCTGAGTTTGAAGCTAGCCTGGTCTATTTACAAAGTAAGTTCCAGGGTAAATAGTGCTAGTCTGGAAGGGAGAAAAAGGCATTCTGCACATGTAGAGATAATCTCTTATAAATATCATCTGTCAATAAAAAAACTGATGGCCAATAAGTTGAGGCAGGAAATAGGAGGTGGGACACTGGCAAGAAGAGAGAGGATTCTGGGAAATAATAAGAGATAAAAGACTGGAAAGCCAGAAGGTAGATGAACTTGGAGAGACACTGAGGGAGATGCTGAGGAGGCAGAGGGCTGAGAATGAAGGAGAGGTAACTAACCACATGGTAGACACAGAATAGTTTAAATGGTTAAATAAGTTACAAGCTAGTCAGGAAAAGAGCCAAAGCTTATGGCTAGGCATTTATTAATATTTAGTCTCAGAGTCTTCCTTCTGTGAGCAGGACCGGGAAAGGAAAAACTGATTTATTTTTACACTCTCCTGGCACATTAGTCTTAAACTATTAAAATTAAGATTTGCTGTCTTCTGAAGGAAGATTGAGAACTGTTTAAATGAGGATTTAAAAAACTATATCGGGGTTGGGGATTTAGCTCAGTGGTAGAGCGCTTGCCTAGGAAGCGCAAGGCCCTGGGTTCGGTCCCCAGCTCCGAAAAAAAAAAAAAAAAAAAAAAAAAAAAAAACTATATCATAGGGCTGGAGAGATGGCTCAGCGGTTAAGAGCATCAACTATTCTTTCAGAGGTCCTGAGTTCAATTTCCAGCAACCACAGGGTGGATCACAATCATATGTAATGGGTTCCAATGCCTTCTTCTGGTGTGTCTGAAGACAGCTACAGTGTACTCATATAAAATAAATCAATCACCCTCTCTCCCCCTCCATGTGTGTGTAATATATATATAAAAAAACAGGAAAACAGAGCTGGGCAGTGGTGGCACACACCTTTGATCCCAGCACCTGGGAGGCAGAGGCAGGTAGATCTCTGAGTTCAATGCCAGCAGTTTACAAAGTTCCAGGACAGTCAAGGCTAGCTTGAAACCCTAGAGCTCGAAAAACCATAAATAAATAAACAAATCATATGGCCTGGAGATTTGGTTAGGTGGTTAAGACCGCTTGTTCTTTCAGAGAACCTGAGTTCAATCCCAAGAACCCAAGTTAATTGTCTGTCTTCAATCCCAGGGATCCAAGGCCTGACACATACCTCTGAGGGTGCCAGACACACATGTGATGCACATACACACAGGCAAAACATTCATGAACACTAATAATAAATTAATTCTATTAGAAAATAAATTATAGGCTGATAGTTATATAGGTTTGTGACATATTTGTAGCATGCACTAGACTGGGTTTAATTACCCACATTGAAAATAAAAAGTAGGGTTGGGGATTTAGCTTAGTGGTAGAGCGCTTGCCTAGGTAACGCAAAGCCCAGGGGTTGGGCCACAGGGACGAAAAAAGGAACAAAAAAAAAAAAAAAAAAAAAAAAGTAGCCAGGTACAGGGGAGAATGCCTTTAATTTTACCATAGGAAAGGCAGAAGCAAGGGGATCTCTATGACTTCCAGATCAACATGACTCTATACCAGTGTTTTTTAACCTGTGGGCTCAAGGGGTCACATCAGATGTTTACATTATAATTCCTAACAGCAGAAAAATCACAATTCTGAAGTAGAAACACAATAATTTTAAGGTGGGGGGTTCCTCACCACATCAAGTCTCAAGCATTAGAAGGGTCACTGAGACCCACTGTTGTACACAGTATGACTGTCTCAAAAAAGTGTTTCTATGTATATGTATATAGAGACACACACAGAAATACACTCACAGATTTCTTAACATGTACAAATTATTGAAATGCTGGAAAAGAGAAAAGCCAGACATGGTGGTGTACTCCTTTAATTAATCATAGCATGCGTAGGCAGGTAGATACTAGTTCCAGAACAGCCTGGTCTACAGAGTGAGTTCTAGGTCAGCCAGCACTACACATAAAAAACCCCCATCTCAATCAATCAAACAAACAAACAAACAAAAAGAATTCTGTTAATTCAAAATAAAGGCTTCCCATTCCGCTTCCCAACTTTAAGAATTCTGAAAGCACACTGTCCACAATCAACCAAATGAATAGTTAGCCCAAAAAATAAATGCAAGCCATTTTAGAACACTCAGAAAAGAGGTAAAAAGGTAAATTTAAGGTAGTCTCTCCCAAATACTGTAAAATAATAATATCAAAACAGAAAGCAACTATAATTTTTAAAAAGAACTTTAAATGATTTTCTTCCAAGACCAACAAAATAAATAAGTAAATAAATATTTCCTGGGGTTGAAGAGATGGCTTAGCAGTTAAGAGCGCTGGGATTCCAGGGGATCCAGTATTTTCTGACCTCAATGGGCCCTGTCTGCATATTTACACAGGCATACATGCAGACACAATACCCATACACATAAAAAAAAAATTCCCAGAACCAAAACTTTCCTGTCTAAACCAATGTATAAAAATAACTGAAACCAACTCTATGAAAGGTGTCAGGTTTATCCTGTGAATGAATCTTCAAAGATCCACAATTTGCACTCTATTTTATCTTTTGAATAGACAGAAATTTCAACTCAATCATACTTTTCCAAAAATTAAAATTTGCTCTTGTTTCTGTTGCACTTCTAGCAGGGTCTTTTTGTTTTGTAAGCAAAGAATGCCTTTAGTTAAAAAAAAAAAAAAAAAAAAAAAAAAAAAAAAAAAAAAAAAAAGGAGGGGGGGCAC
Organism: Rattus rattus; assembly: GCF_011064425.1. Taxonomy (NCBI): domain Eukaryota; kingdom Metazoa; phylum Chordata; class Mammalia; order Rodentia; family Muridae; genus Rattus; species Rattus rattus. The sequence continues at coordinate 40,198,678 of NC_046154.1, read as the reverse complement.
AGTCACCTAGCATTGCACTTCTGAACATATTTTCACCTCCAAAATTGCTTATTTTGTAAATGCCCAAACTTCATGGATTCTAAGGTGAAAACTACCTTAAAAAACATGAGACCTCCAGCTGAGCAGTAGTGATACACAAGCCCTTTAATCCCAGACAAGGAATCCGAGTTCGAGCCCAGCAAGGTCTACAGTGTGAGTTTCAGAATGGACAGGGCTACACAGAGAAAACCATCTTGAAAACAAACAAACAAACGTGACCACCAACAAACTACAAATTTCAGTCTACTTAAGTCTAGTTTTAGTTTTTGATGAGATTTACAGAAGAAAGTGGCTTATTACTAAACAAAAAACATGAACCGCCACTAACTTCAACCGGTGTATAAGAGTTATCAAAGTTAAACTATTCAACATATTATACACGCCAACCTCAGAGTACAAAAGTGGCAGACAAAACAGATACCATAGCACAATTTCAGAACTATTCACAACTTCCAAAAAAACAAAAACAAAAAAACCGCACCCATTCTTATGTAAACTTTTGCAGTAAACTTCCTGAGCCTCACCTTCGCTTTCACCTACCCTCTCCAAAGAGGCCATCTGACAAAAACTCCGAAGATTTAACGTCCCATAGGGAAAAACGACTGAAATATTATATTTAAGCATTTAAACAGGGTACTTCTCAAGGCTACAGTCATTTTAGATTCGGTATCGTTTTAATTTTATGGGTTGGGGAGATTTAGCATGGAATAAAAACAACTAGTTAAGCCATTTCAACCAATCAAACCTCCCCGATGGGACGGAGTTTGGTAGAAACTGGTAAGACAATCTGAAGCTCTGAAAAGGTCTCCCTACCCGGGAGAACCCCGACTCCCGGCGTGGAAGTTCCCTTTCCCCCAGATATTCCACATTTGACTTACACGACTTTTTCCTCGTTAAGTTTCTCTTAACTGGAAAACAGAAGCCTTCGGCTCTTATTTTAAGGAAAGGTAAAATAAAAGAATAAAAAAACCGAGTAAACCAAATCACTCAACCGCTACCAAGCCGGAACTCTTGGAAAGGAGCCGGAGCCGGGAGCCGCAGGTGAGCGTTTCCGACTGGGAACTGAAGTTGAAGTCGGAGAGCTCTGGAACCGCCGCGGCGACGCTAGTGTGCAAGGCTCCTCCCGTTGGGGGGTGGGGGGAGGGGGACGTTCCAACTAGACAACTCCTAGTTCCTCTGGTCCACCGCCGTAGACCCACACCCAACCACCTGTGCAAGACCTTCTTCCAACTAGTTTTCATAGACGGCCAGTTAGGCAGCCGGCGGAGCCCGTGCCGGGACGACTCGAGGTCTCCTTCTGCTCTGTATCCAGAACCCGCACTCACCCGGCAGCGGCGGGGCTACGGTCAAGGACGACTCGCGGCGTCTAAGGACGCGTCCCCAGCTTCTCCGACCAGCAGAGGTGACTAGCCCACAACCATAACAAAGCTCTTCCCAAAATGGCTGCCCGGCCCACAAGGCCCAGGAGGGGGCAGAGCGGGTGGAGGAGGAGCGACGACCAGCTGGGCCCTCCCTCTGCCGCTTCGGCCCGCCTCCTTCACGCCCACTAGCAGAGGCGCACGCGCATGCGTGAGATCTTGTTTCCGTGACCCCGCCCGGGCGCCGGCGGCTCGCTCCGTAAACGTTGGGCTGTTCCCGCAGCGGTTTTTTTTTTTTCCCGCCCCGCCCCCGGCGCTCTTCAGCGGGACCTCGGGCCTGTGGGCTTTCCCTTACGCAAAGCCTTTCGCCTTTCCTTGCGTTGCTCTTGAGGCAAGGACCAGCCATTTTCAGCACAGCCCCTTAAAGCTCCCTGCCCCGGCCTCCGGCCTGGGAGCATGTGAATATGGGTGGATATTTTTTTACCAGTACTTCCCCTGCCCATTTTTTCTTCACCCTCTCACACCTCGATTGTGAACCAGATGCTTCGCCAACTACTAGAATTAGCAAACAAGAGCGTGTTTTCCGAGCTCTTTCTGTACACCTCTGCCCCTCCTTTCCCGTGCGCGCGCCGTTGAAACTCCAGTCCTGGGCATACCACAGACACACATACTCCCGCCCCAGGACTAAAGGCATGCGCGGCGGTGTCGACGCACTACCCGCCGGGAGTTGTAGTTCATGGGCATTGCAGGCCTCACAGAGCCTGTGATTTCTAGTCCAGCCCTGTCTTTGCTAATAAACCCCCAAGGCGTCTATCAGCACTCCCTTGGGTATTGCATGACAGGAAGGGACTGTAAAACCTTGCCAGAGAAGGGAATAAAACTGGTGGACAGCTGCTTCTCACTAGAAACAAATGTTTCAGAAAGTTAGTTGTACTACTTAGAATGGAGAAATAAGCCAAAAAGGGTCCCTATGTAAACTCTCCTTTTGTCTCAGCTTTTTGCTCAAAGATCCATAAACGCTCAAAGTACTTGGTGTCTGCTCCTTTGGCCGGCAGATGGCAGGTTGGGGAGTGGAAGAGGGGGCTTATAAATCACATAAGTGGATAAATTCAACGATGATGTGACTTCCTAGATGACCTCCAATCCCAATGCCCGTAACGCCACACCTTGATTCATAGAATTTTGAATGTTGGGTCCCAGTCCTCTGTATTCCTTAATGTAATTTCTAGGTAATAGTAAGAGAATAAAGTAAAAAAATCATCCCTCCATTCTCGCCCAGTAGTAGTAATAAAAGACTCAAATGCGGAGAAAGATATGTCCAGTCGACTGGACTCCGTTGTTTTGCAAAGAATCCCAGGCGATCTTGTCCTTAAAAAAAAAAAAGGGGGGGTTGGGGATTTAGCCCAAGAGGAGAGGCGTGCTGCTAAAAAAGAGAAAGGCCCTGGGGGCGGTCCCCAGCTATAAAAAAAAAAACCAAAAAAAAAAAAAAATTCCGTAGACCAATTCGACCAACTCTAAGTCTCTTCCTAGCCTCTTCCACTACTGTTACTAGGGTTGATTTTATATATATATATATATGGTTAAAAATCCTGGAATAGAGACTTGTAAGGTATCTGAAAGCCAATTTCAAGTAGAATTAATATTTTAGACTAGCTTACGGGACTTCAAAGGCAGCTCTGCGGTTAAAGCGCTTACTGCTCTGACAGAGAACCTCAGTTCAACTCACAATACTTACACTGTGGGAGATCCAGGCTTCTGGCCTCTGTGGACACATGCACTAAAAGTGCATGAACACACACATTAAAAATAATGTAAAATAACTGAGGGAGGGAAGCTCTCAAAAACGGAGAGTCGGAACTTAACTACCGTAAGTTCCCATCCGGACTCATTTTCCTGCCCTCAGGAAGTGGAAGCCCTGCGATAACAGTTGCCGGAAGTGTTGCTTCTGTGTTTCTGGTTCAATTTGTCGTGCAACTTTGGCGCCGCGTGATGGTGGCAAGTATGTTTCAGGGTTGTCGAGGGTACACGTTGGTGAGGTGGTGGTGGTGGGGGTCACTACGGGTTGGTATAATTGTCCCAGGAGTGGTAAGGACAATTTGTTTCTAAATTCCGCTCCTACCTAAAGTGTCGGCTGTAAGTTCCCAGTTTGTGGTATTTGCGTTGGCGAACTGAAAACATTTTGGCGTTTTTTTCGTGGATTGGGCGAATTGACTATGAGCTTTTAGTTTTTAATTTCCACATCACCTTCTGTCTCTGAGCTTCAGCTTGTCACATTATAATACTCCAAAATTAGAAAAACATGTGCTACACTGGTTACTGAGTTCCAAAAGGTGGAGAATTAATATGTGGAAAAGATCTAACTACATTGCTTGGTTCACAACAAAGCGATATTAGTGGGTGCTCCTCACTTTTAGTGTAAAAATTCTGCAGCCCTGAAGTACACAATAACTAAAGATAGCGGGAACAAAAGATGTAACTGTCAGTTTTAAAGATGAGAAAACTAGTACACCACTGGTGCTTAACAAAGTGGTAGAGATATATGCTAAATCCAGATGTTCAGTTTCACATTGCTTTTTTGTTAAACCAAACAGCCAAAACTAAAATTATTCTTCAGGAAAAAAAAAAAACCCAAAAAACAAAAAACTCAAAACTTATTTCCTTAATGTGTAGCAAATAAATACATAAATAAATCAATAAATCATGCTTCATCGAAGAGATTTTAATGACTTCTATAAATGTATAAAATGTAGATAACTAAGCAGTATCTTGCCTTATGTATAGGACGTTGCTTTAAATTCAGCTATCCTCCTCAACTGTAAAAATACATGAATCAGAATTGCATCTTCTGGGGACAAAACTCTTGAGTAGAAACCAGAATGCTTCACTTCATCCAGAAAATTTCTGGAGCATCTTCAAAGGTTAGTTGATCACTACTTGTCAATAACTGTCTGGCTATGGCAGATATAAATATTTGTATTCAAATGAGGAAGGAAAATAATGGGCAAATTATAAATAAGTAAAACATTTACTATGTCAAATAGTAAGTACTATCCATCAGGAAAGAGAATAGGGAATATCATGAACAGAGAGGACCAGGAGGAGAGCTCAGCTTTGTTGAAAGCACATACTGGGGGCTTAGTTTGATTCCAGTACCTGTGTTGTGTGGCTCACAACCACTGTCACTCCAGCTTTCCAGGACTTGGAGTTCCTCTGAAGGGACCCACACACATGTAAATAAGAAGAAATCCTGCCAGAATATAATAGACAGGATTATATAACCTAAATAGAACAGCTAGAAAATTAAGGCCATGTAGGTAGCTGAAGGAAAAGCTTTCTAGCTGAAGACAAAAGGAGTAAAGGCCAGCATGCAAGCATTCCCAGCATGTTTCTGGGGGCTTGCCAAGACTGGTAAATAGCTGTTCCTTTTTCTTTTAATTTCAAAATAATATTTTTTAAGAGGGTTTTTTTTTTTTTTTATGTGTATGGGTGTTTTGCCTACATGTATGTCAGTGTTCTACCTGCATGTAGTGTGTGTGGGGACTAGAAGAAGGTGTAAGATTTCCTTGGAACTGGAATTAGAATTAGTTGTAAGCCACCACATGTGGCAGGAGTCAAACCTGGGTCCTCTGGAAAAACAGCCAGTGCTCCTAATTACTGAGCATCCCCCAACCCCAAAATTACTACTTTATATATGTAGCGTTTTGCCTGCATGCATTTCTGAGTACCATGTGTTCTTATTTTTAAGCTTTGTCCCTGGTTCTGTTTCCTTTATAGATACTAAAGAACCCTTTTACAGTGAGACTCAGAGCCAGCAGACTAGATATACTTTCTCCCAAGACATGTCTTCCACGGGACTTTTCCTCTTTGTCTCCAAGAACTTGGCTTTCCACGTCATTTCAAGTGTGTATGAGGAAGATAGAATGTTATCATGCGTCACCATGCAACTTTAAAAAGCAGCAGAAGGAGGCAGTCCTTCCCCCCAAGAAACCAAGCACCATCACTTACCTACGTGATAGCCCAAAGCCAGCCTTATATACAACTCTGGTGGGGTTAATCCCCTTTGCTGCCCCACCACTCATCATGGTAATAACAAAGTCTTATCTCCCCATACTAGCTTTTACTCAGATGGCCTATGGAGCCAGTTTCTTAGCTTTCCTGGGAGGCATTAGATGGGGCTTTGTTCTGCCGGAAAGTAGTCCGGCCAAACCAGACTATATTAATTTAGCTAGTAGTATGAGTCCTGTTCTGTTTTCATGGGTAGCCATCCTATTTTCTGAAAGACTCAATGAAGCCATAGTTACATTAATAATAGGTTTAGGGATAGCATTACATAATGAACTTTTCCTCTTACCACATTATCCCAACTGGTTCAAAGCCTTAAGGATCATAAGTACTTTGGTGGCTTTTATCTCACTTGTAATCACTTTAATCCTTGAAAATATTTATCCAGAAAAGGGGCCCAGGAGATTTGACTAAGTAGAAATATAAAACTACTTTCTTGATATCATGTGCAGTGTCTGTGTAGGCCAGAAGCCTGTTGAATGCCCTGGAGCTAACGTTACAGGCGGTTCTGAGCCACCCAGTGTCTAGGCTGGGAACTAAACTTGTGTCCATAGCAGTACAGTCTTGAGCACTGAGCCTGTATCTCTACACTGTAAAGCTTCATTTTAGCATCACAATCCTGTTTCTCTTGTTTGGTTCTTTTTTCTTCCTCCCACTGGTAGGAATTTATTCTTCATACATTGTTTGTTTTTGTTTTTTCTAAAGAATTATCTCTTTTAGCCAGATGGTAGTAATATACACTTTTTATCCCAGCAGAAAGGAGGCAAAAGCAGGTGGATCTTTGAGTTTGAGGCCAGTTTGTTCTATAAAGCAAGTTCCAGGAAAGCCAGGGTTCCATGAGAAACTCTATCTGGGGGGGGAGGGGGGAGTTACAGTTACCTGCCTTTTGCCTCCTAAGTGTTGGGATTATAAAAATTATTTCTAAGTAATTTATCTTGAAAAATTTCCGGGTTAATGTTAGTTTACATTTTTGTGTGTGACTTGTATAGTCACATAAGTAAACATTTCAGTGTTAGATTATACTGAGAATAGTAAAAGACAAGATGAAAAATCCTGTATTAGAGTCTAGCAATCATGAAGTCCTATTTCATGAGACTTCTACTTGTAGTGGTTTGAAGAGGTTTGGCCCCCATCGACTCATGTGTTTGAATATGCTTGGCCCAGAGAGTGGCACTATTAGTGGTGTGGACTTGTTGGAAGAAGTGCGACACTGTGGGAGTGAGCTTTGAGACCTTCCTCCTAGCTGCCTGGAAGACAGTCTTCTGGTTTCCTTTGGAACAAGATGTAGAACTCTCAGCAGTGCCAGTACTGCCCATGTTTCCCATCTTGATGATAATGGACTGAAACTCTGAACCTGTAAACCAGCCCCATTTAAGTGTTGTCCTTTCTAAGAGTTGCCTTGTCCATGGTGGTCAAAGATGGAAACCTAACTAAGGTATCACCAGGAAGTTCATGACATCTTAAAAATAAAAGTATTTCTGTCAAATTTTTATAGCACTTCTGGAAATTGCATGTCTAAGCCCTGTGTTTGTTTCTTTTGTTTGTTTTTATTGAGACAAGGTATTACTATGTAGCACTGGCTGTCTTGGAATTCACTATGTAGGCCATGCTTGCCTGGAGCATATAGAGATCTGCCTGTCTTTACCTCAAAAGTGCTAGAATTAAAGGTGTGTGCCACTACACCTCGCTTGTCTAAGCTCATTTTACCTGGAATAACTTAGTTTTATGAACGGAAATGATCTGTGGCTCTAAATGTGGTAGGCAGTAGTGGAATAAGGAAAGCCTCTCAGAGAAAAGCTAGTCACATGTTAAGACTTTTGTTTGGTGTTTTCTGATCACAATTAGCCTACCAAAGCTTTTAAAATAATAGCAAAAGGGCTAGAGACATGGATGGCTTAGTGGCTAAGAGCATCCCCTTCTCTACTAGAAAACCCATATTCAATGGTCAGTATCTACACTGTGCTAACAACTGTAACTACAGTTCTTGGGGTTTAAATATTTCCTGCCTGGTACACAGACATATATTCAGACAAAATACTCAGATACAGTAAAAATTTTTTAAATATTAACACGTGATCAGGCACGGTGAACGCCATAGATCAGCCCGATGTATTTAGCAAGTTTGAGGACAGACAATACTACATAGAAAGAGTCTGTGTCAACATCACTTTGGTTTGATGTTCCTCCTCCCATAGTAGTAGGAAATGAGCCTAGAGCCTCATGTATCCTATACAAGCACTGTTACTGCGCAATCCACCCACAGGCTAGCAGTTTGGATTTTAACTTTAAACTCTAGCCTGGGGTCGGTATGTATGTGTGTAGATTCCCTAGTTTGAAAATGTAGCTTGGTGAATAAAATACTTCTTATCATGCTAAGCCCTCAGTTTGCTCCCTTGCTCCCCAGTACTCCACAAACTGGGAATAATAACACAAGTCTTTAATCCTAGCACTTAGGAGGATCAGAGATTACGTCGTGTAAGTATGAATCAAAGGTAATTATTTTTGAATGTTATATCTTTGATATAAGCAGTCAAACACTACAAGTTTTAAGAGTAAATTATACACACACATTTTCTAGTAATTCCTACTATGATATAACTATCAACATAGTCACTGTGCTTTTTGATGTTTGTAATGTTACACTACAGTAAGAGTATTTTCATTCCAGATGATGACTGTCAATATAATAAAATGTAGCAGGCATCACAACAGTGATAGAACTTTGCTGGTAGGATTTTTATTTATTTTTAACAAAACATCTAAGATGTCTCCATCATTTATTCAGGTGATTGTAGAACCAAGGAAAGCCACTGTGCTACTGATGCTAGTTTTGGTCATATATAGATATAGATGTGTATACATACACATTTGAATTTTTGAAGACTCAAGTTCTATATCAACTTTGGGGAAGTTTGCCAGTTTTTGGGGTTTTTTTTGTTGTTTTTTTTTTTTTTTTGGAGCTGGGGACCGAACCCAGGGCCTTGTGCTTGCTATGCAAGCGCTCTACCGGGTTGGGGATTTAGCTCAGTGGTAGAGCGCTTACCTAGGAAGCGCAAGGTCCTGGGTTCGGTCCCCAGCCCGGGGTGGGGGATTTCCTGCAGCAAGCGCTCTACCACTGAGCTAAATCCCGAACCCGAAGTTTGCCAGTTTTATATAGTCAGTTGGCATAGTATATAAATTAACTGGTATTTAAATATATATATTTAATAGTATATAAATACTGGTATTTACATATTTCTCCCCATCTGTTCAAAGTTAACATACTGAATATCTAGTCTATGAGGGTTTGATTACAAACACTAAAATAGTCTCCAGATAAAGAAAAAGGAGGAAATGTATCAAAGGAGCAACATGTTTGCTTTTTTACACACTTAACTACCTCTAACCACTCTAAGCTTTTTTTTTTTTTTTTTTTTTTTTTTTTTTTTGAGCTGGGGACCTAACCAGGGCCTTGCGCTTAGGCAAGCGCTCTACCACTGAGCTAAAACCCCAACCCCACTCTAAGCTTTTAAACTACTAACACCTAGTAAGTCATCATGTGACTTTCAGAAATAGGAACCTTTACATAGTTATATTGTAATGTAATTTGCTATATTGTGATTGTGATGGGCCTTTATGTGGTCTGATTAGTGTTTTTGTAGAAGGGACTGTTAGGGACCGTGGAGAATAAGTGCCGCATGTCTGTGATAATGACCACCTACCAGACCAGACCAGACGCTTGGAGCACAGAGCCCTCAAAAGGAAGGAACTTCCTTTTGGTTTCACTGATTTCGCATTTCTTGCCTCCAGAAGTATGGAGACAATATTCTCCTTGGTTTCCCCCAACCCTGGTTTTTTTGTGTGCGGTATTGTGTATATGTGTATTTTGCACATGTGGAGGCTCAAGGTAAATGGCAGGGATCATTCTCTGTCACTGTCACTCTTCCATTTTAATCATTGATGTGGGTCTCAGTCAAACCCAGAGTGGCTCATATGGATAGTCTTGATAGCAGCTTGCTCTGAAGATGTCTAACCAGCATTATAGTGAATTTATCAGATCTGAACTCTGGTCCTCACAGTGAAGCATCAAGGCATTGTCTCAGCCCTTTGCTTGAATTTCTGTAGCATACAGTCAACAGAAGCAATATTAGACTTGTACATTATCACAGCAGACCTCACTTGGATGTCTAAAGGCCTCATCAGGTAATGTAACAGTCTGAAATCACTGGGTTTCGTTTTTAAATATACAGAATACAGGCTGGTATGGATGGAAAGCTTGACTTTTTCAGAGGTTCTTCAGATTCTGTTCAACTGTTTTCATGAGAGTGCTTTTTTGCTTCTAGGTTACTTATACTCAGTTATTTCAAGTTTCCCCCTCATTTCCAATGTTCTCTTCCAGAGAAACTAGCCATATTTTCAAGCCAACTGCCCAACTTCACTTTCAAAATATTAACTTTCAGGTGAATTAAAATATATCCTTTAAAAATCTGTTACAGTCGGGCTGGAGAGATGACTCAGTGGTTAAGAGCACTGGCTGCTCTTCCGGAGGTCCTGAGTTCAATGCCCAGCAACCACATGGTAACTTACAACCTTCTATAATGGGATCCGATACACAGATATACATGCAGATAGAACACTCATACACAAATAAGTAAACTGTAAAAACTTTTTAAAAAAATCTATTACAGCTAGGCATGATGGTATACATCTTTAATTTCAGCAGTTAGGAGGCAGAGTTCTGTGGATCTCTGAGTTCGTAATCATCTGGTCTACATGAGTTCCAGGCCAGCCATGGCTACAGAGTGAGATTCCCTGCCACCACCTCTACCTTTGGTTATTTCACATTCGGGTTCTCTGTCCGTCCTGGAGCTCATTCTATAGACCAGGTTGGCCTTCAACTCCTAGAAATCCACCAACCTCTGCCTCCTGAGTGCTGGAATTTAAAGGTGTATACCACCACCCCTTGGGAAACTTATTAAAAAAAGTTTTATTAAGTTATTCTTAATAAAAATAGTTCTGTAGCATAGCTGCTTCTGGCCTAGATCTTGCTGTGTAGAGCAGGCTAGCCTCAAGTTTATGGCGATTTTCCTTTCTCTGGTCAAGTATTAAGATTAAAGTTGTGAGACACCATACCTGGCTAAAAACTGATTTCTCAAGTACATTGCCCATGGTCTTCAAAAGAAAAAAATTAATTTTGTTTGATTTTTTTTTTGTTGTTTATTGAGGCGCTAAGTGCGGGGTTAGTGCATGTGAGGAGGAGGTGTTTCGTGAGCTCTCTATCCCTGCTGTAATTCTTTCTCGCAACTCTAGTACTTTATGTAGCCTTTAGCACTTGTCCTCAGCTTCCTCCAGTAGATGGGACTTCAGGTATCTGCCAGCACATATAAAATGGATAAAGTATTTAGAAACATACAAACATTTCCAAACATTTTGGAGAAAGATCACTTTAATTTCTTTGAAAATGGAATTATATAACTAAATATACATTTCTAAAATTAAAAACAAAAGCCAGTGTAATACTATTAACACTTTGTTAATTCAGTAATGCTAATGAACTAAGTTAATTCAAAGAAAACAGAATTTTATTAATTAGTACATTCTTTCAAAAACAATGTGTTATGGCCCAAGAATTAGTGCACATTTAGCTGATGTTTCAGGACTCTGCTGTACTAATCATACATACCCAAATACTGAACATCTCGACATTACATTTCTGCCTCAGCCAGTTAAGTCTAAAATATGCAAAACGTCAATAAAGGGGTTCTAACTGGCTAGCAGATAAAAGCAATGATGATGGCCTTCACAGTTCAGCAAAAACGACTCCTACAATGACTATCAGGGAAACGAAGTTTTTTAGAGGCCGTTTTAGATCCAAGGTAGTTAAAACTTAACAATTTTTGTCTATAAAACATTTGCACCTGATAGGTTAAATCCCTGATAAAGATCTGAAATGCTTGGGACTAGAAGGGTTTGGATTTCAGAATACATCAGATTTTAGAATTTTTATGTAGCACTCATCAGCTGAAATCCCTAATTTTGAAAATCAGAAATCTATCCTTTTTTAAAGATTTATTTATCTATTTTATGTATATGAGCACACTGTAGCTGTCTTCAGACACATCAGATCCCATTATAGATGGTTGTGAGCCACCATATGGTTGCTGGGAATTGAACTCAGGACCTCTGGAAGAGCAGTCAGTGCTCTTAACCACTGAGCCATCTCTCTAACCCGAAAATCAGAAATCTAAAATGATCCAATATCCAAAACCTTTTTTCTTCTTCTTTTTTTTTTTGCATTAGATGTTCCCATTCAAAAACTTGCAGACTTCAGAATAAGGATACTCAAAACTGTACCTACAGCCACGTGTGGTGGCTCATACACTTGGCAGGCTGAAGCAGATAGAATGTTGAGAGTTCACTGTTAACCTGGGCTGTAGAAGTAAGGCTATCTCAAAAACAAAGCAAGCAAAAGCTGTAACTACAATTCAGCTTTTTCCAAACCAGGCAGTAGTAGTATAGTAAGCTATTGCATACGCTTACCCAAGGACAAGTAAACAAAGCTTGATAATCTTAACAAAAGTCCCTCTTTCTAAAACTAAACAGTTGATAACTACCTAGGAAATAAAGAAACTTCTAAGAAATGATGCCTGGTGGGACCCTTATACCCATTACATACCACTTCAATAAAGAACTGTCATAATGGACTTAAAAGATGGCTCAGCAGTTGGGAGCACTGGCTGCTCTTCCAGAAGGCCCCAGCACCCACATGGCAGTTCACAACCATCATTAATGCCAGATTCCAGACAAAACTGCAGGTAAAACTCTCACACATATACTGAAAACCAACTGTCATCAAGGGGGATTAGAGAGAGGGCTCAAAAGCGAAGAGCACTTGCAGCCCTTTCTAAGGACCTAATCGTTCAGTTCCCAGCACCCACATCAGGCAGCTTACAAACACCTGTAACTCCAGTTCCAGGGGCTACTCCTCCCTCTTCTGGCCAGAGCAGGCACCTGCGCATACATGGCCCACATATAGACACACACGTACACACACAGCCATATAAATAAAAATAAGTAAAAAACTTTCACCAAGAACCTATTAATTCCTTACCTGCATTCTCAGAATCAAAGCAAAATATTCTCTTAGACTATCAAAAGCAAGACCTATCTAGATATCTAGATATCCCAGCACTCAGGAGGCAGGAACAGACAGATCTCTCTGAGTTTGAGGCCAGCCTGGTCTACATAGAAAGTTCCAAAACAGCCAGAGCTACATAGAGACCCTGTCTCAGAAAACAAAACAAAAAACCCAGATATTCACTATCTCCCTTCCTAATATTCTGCTGCCAATAAAATAATGGGGGACAGCTTCGGTGACTTCTCTGTAGGTCACGTGACATTAGGGAAATTATGTTCTGGATCAAATCATGAATTATAGAAAAATTTTAACTGTCTCATCTTTACACTATATACAGGCTATGTTTCCACTTGAGTGGCACTGGAGGAATAGCCAAAACACACTATTGTCTAGAAGATTCTAGCAAACAATTCTTACAATTAGGATTCTATTGAGAACTGAATAACTGTAAGGCATAAATACGGTTTGTATTGTTGCTAAGTTTTGAAAAATTGTAAGAGTACTTTATTAATTTAAGATATGTTCCATATCCATTCTCATTCAAATTTAAAAAAAATCATTCTTTACTCATCTATTCAATATATGGAATACTCAAAAGAATCAGAAGATCATATTACAAATACATGTTTGATTTGCAAATGGTCAGAACCTACATTTTCAAAATGTTCCTTGTGCTTCTGTGCCTTCGCTGTCACAATACAGCAACACCCCCTTCACAACGACTAGTGATCATATTACCAATTTCAGTCCAAGTATCTGAATGAGGGTTGTAAACTTCAACCGAGTCCAAAGTACCTGGGGCCAAGAAATCATGGCTAGAAGATCGGCCTCCAGAAACATACAGAAGACCATTGACTGCCACAACACACATGCCTGCTCTAGGCACTTTCATTGAAGCAACTTCAACCCACTTTTCCTAGTAAAATGAGAAAAGAATTAACATTAGTACTGTCATAAAAGGATAATAAAATTTCAAGAAATTATATACTTAGACTTTACATGTTTAAATTCAAACAAAGCAATTAAGGAAATATATACAACTTTTTAAAATAAACTTTTGCATAGGTATGACAAAACAGTGAATCTAGAGAAATGATAGTTAAACATAGCAACTATAAATTATGATCAGGTGATATTCTAGAAGTCTTGTAGAGGGACTGGAGAGAAGGCTCAGTGGTTAAAAGAACTCAATGGTCTTGCAGAAAACTGAGATTCAGTTCTCAGTACCTACATGAGGGCTAACAACCATCTGTAACTCTAGTTCTACAGGACCTAACACCAACACTCTCTTCTGGACTCTGCATGCACTGTATACATGTGGTATACAACATTCATGAAGGCAAAACACCCATACAAATAAAATAATGTAAAGAAATCTGTTTTAAAAAACATGTAGGAGTCATTGAAGCCAAAATTCTGAGAACCTAAGTCTATAAAATGCAAGCAATACATTCAAAATGAAGAGATCATCACGTACCAAGGGGCAAATAGGCTTTATATGAAAAGACTTTTTAAAGATTCTTCAAAGTTTTTATTTAGGTAGCTGGAGAGATGGCTCAGCAGTTCAAAGGACTCGGTGCTTGTGGTGGTTTGAAAAAGAATAGCCCAATAAGTCGGTAAATATGTGTCTGGTCACCAGGGAGTGGTACTATTTGAAAGGATTAGAAGGATTAGGAAGTGTGGTCTGTGGGAGGAAATGTGTCACTAGAGGTAGACTTTGGGGTTGCAAAAGGGCATGCCAGCCCTAGGCTCCATCTCTCTCTCTGCCTAAAGATGAGGATGTAGCACTTGGCTACTGCTCCAGCACCTGCCTGCATACAGTCCTGCTCTCCACCACAATAATGGACAACTCTGAAACTGTAAATAAGCCCCCAATTAAATACGCCCTTTCATAAGAGTTGCTGTGGTCATGGTGTCCCTTTACAGCAGGAAAACAATGACTAAGACAGAAGCTGGTACTCGGAAGTAGGGTTTTGCTGTGATAGGTCTGCCTGACCATTCTGTTTGTTGAAAGAATATGGAAGATTTGGAAATTTGGACTGAAAAAAATCAATAGGATGCTTTAAGCCAGGCTTAATGGCCATACTAGTAGGAGTGGAAGACAGTGGTACTGAAAGAATTGTAAAGTATGATGGCCGCTGGGTCCAATAAGTTTCAGAAGGGAAGAACATATAGTGACTCAGAAACCATTCTTGTGATACATATACAGAAGAATGTAGCAGCAGAACTTGGCAATGTGATTCTAGCTTTAGAGTCAAGGATACAAGAAAAGGATTTTGGAATATCCCTCTGTGACTTTAGTCACTGAGAGCAGGCATGAGTTAGGGTCTTGGAGGACTAGAAAGGCCATTTCCTGAAGCCGTAAGGGTAAAGCCAGGATTTCTCTGGACCCCAAAATAATAGAGAATTCCAAAGTTGGAGGATTACCTGCCAAAGAGAGCTGCAGACCAGTTATGGAGCCAGCCTAAGAGAAGTCAAAAGAGCTGAAAGAAATTAGGGATTTGAAAAGCCCTTTGCATCAGAAAGAAATGTAAAATTTTGGAGTATGCAGCTGGGCAGTTGAGAAAATGCCTCCATAAGATCCAGCGGTAGAGCATTTTCTTAATTAGTGATGAGTGAGAAAGCAGGCTGAGCAAACCACAATGGGCAAACTAGTACACAGCACCTGCCAATGTCCTCTGCATCAGCTCCTGCCTCCAGGTTCCAAGGCTGTGTGAGTTCCTGTCCTGACTTCCTTCAGTGATGGATTCCTTCCTACAATGTGGGAGCTTAAGCCAGATAAACCCTTTCCTCCCCAAGTTGCTTTTGGTCAAGGTGTTTGTTCCATCATGGCAATAGTAACCCTAACTAGAACATATATACACATATAAAAACAATAATTGAATATCTTCTAGAAATCTATTTCTTGGGCTGGAGAGATGAATCAGTCGTTAAGAACACTGATTTCTCTTCCAGAGGTCCTGAGTTCAATTCCCAGCAACCACATGGAGCCCTCCAACTATCTGTAATGGGGATCTGATGCCCTCTTCTGGTGTGTCTGAAGACAGCTGCAGTGTACTTACATACATAAAAATAAACAAATCTTTTTTTAAAAAAAATCTATTTATTAGTTTGTGTGTCTGTAGACATATGTGATACAGCATGTATATGGAGGTCAAATGACTACTTCAGTTCTCCGTATGTGGACTCTGGGGTTGAAACAGAGGTTACCAGGCCTGCTCTACAAGTGCCTTTACTCACAGAGCCACTAGGCCCTTTAAGAGGTTTTTTGTTTTGGGTTTTCAAGACAGGATTTCTCTGGGTAGTCCTGGATGTCCTGGAACTTGCTCTGTAGTCCAGGCTGGCCTCGAACTCACAGAGATCCACTTGCCTCTGCCTTCCTAGTACTGGGATAAACGTTGTGCATCAACCCCTGCCCTGTTCCTTTAAGAGATTTTTAAAGTTTTGTGCTAACAAAATCCTTCTAATTTTCCAAGAGAATAATACACTGTACAATATTCTCCAGATTTATTTCAACATGGAGACTTTATTTCTAGGACCGTCAGGTAGAGTTCATAACCTCCAGAATGTATTTGCAAGGAGCAAGTATTACATTTTTATATAGCTTGAAAACAAGGAATGATTTTTCCATAGTGAAAAGTTATATTTTAAGGTAAGGTATGCGGAATACTCCTTTAATCCCAGGACTCAGGAGGCAGATGCTGACAGTGCTCTATGAGTTCAAGGCCAGCCTGATCTACAGAGTGAGTTCCAGGACAGCCAGGGCTATACAGAGAAACTTCATCTCAAAAAACCAAACCCTAAAAAAACAAACAACAAAAAAGCCCCAAAACAACAACAAAAAAACCCAAACAAACAAACAAAACAACAAAACCCACGAACAAAAAACAAAGCGAAACAAAAATCCCCAAAGACCTATTTAATTTTGTTGGTGTGTATGTGTTTTCATGTATGAGTTTATGTGCAGTACATATATGCAAGTGCTAAGGGAAGAGTGTTGGAACTGGGAGTTACGAACTACCTGATTTGGGTGCTGGAAACAAAATCCAGCTCCTCTGGTAGAGCAGTAAGTGATCTTTTTTTTTTTTTTTCTTTTTTTCGGAGCTGGGGACTGAACCCAGGGCCTTGCGCTTGCTAGGCAAGCGCTCTACCACTGAGCTAAATCCCCAAGCAGTAAGTGATCTTAACAGATGACATATTTCTCCAGCCCCACAAGTTATTTCTTTTTTAAATAAAGGAAGTCACATGTGGTAGTCCATGCCTTTAAACCTAGCACTTGTGAGACAGAAGCAAGAAGATCCTGGTGAGTTACCATCAGCCTGGTCTAAATAGTGAGTTCCTAGCCAGCCAATGATACATGGTGAGGCTCTGTCTCAAAACAAAAAAATAGGAATGATGATGATGACGACGACGACGACGACGACGACGACGGTTAAGAGCACTTAGAGGATCTGGCACTCACACAGACACACATACAGACAAAACAGCAATGCACATAAATCAATCAATTGATCCAATCAATCAATCAATCAAATATGTAAGTAAAACGGAAAGAAGAGAGCCTGGAGAGAGATCATTAGCTAAGAGGACTTGTTGCTTCTGGAGGATCTGAGTTTAAATCTTATCCCAGCATCCATATGTGGAGGCTAATACCCACCTATACTTCCGGAGGCTTATACCCTTATCTGACCTCTGCGGGTATCTGAACACACATTGAAGGCACACAGACATAAACATATAAATAAAAACAAACCTTTATTTCTTTTTTTTTTTTTTTTTCGGAGCTGGGGACCGAACCAAGGCCTTGCGCTTGCTAGGCAAGTGCTCTACCACTGAGCTAAATCCCCAACCCCCTTTATTTCTATTTTTAATTTAATTTATTTATTTGGTCTTTCAAGACAGGGTTTCTGTGTAGCTCTGGACGTCCTGGAACTTGCTCTGTAGACCAGGCTAGTATTGAACTCACAGAGATCCACTAGTTTATGCCTCCAGAGTTCTAGAATTAAAGGTATGGGCCACCGTCCCCATCCCCAGATATAAGGTTTTAGAAATGAAATAGTAGATTACATTTGAAGGCTAAAAAAAAATCTATAATTACAAAGAACATCACAAAACTGGCATAGTTGAAAAAAATTTACATTTAATTAAGACAAATTTGGATGCCTTAGAGTTATGTTTGCAGTTAGAGAGAGCTTTACCTTTCTCCCAAAATGTTCCCTGACAAGAATAAAGAGACCATAGGCTCACTTTGTATTGTTTCTTTAATTTCTATCAATGGGTAATACAGAACTATTAAAAAGTATGAACCAAACATGACAGAAACTAAGAAAGAAACAGACAAATCCACATTTACAAACGTAAATGTTACTAAGCCTTTTCTTTCTTACTGATTTCTCAGACTGCCTTGACCTAATAGATATTAAGAACACAAAATACCAGCACGATACAAATTCTTTTCAGAATTTTTATGAAATGTTTATTAAAATAGGAACAATGCAAATGTGTTCTTTGATCAAAATAGAATTTAATTAGAAAAAATCTTAGATGCCTGAGGCAAGAGGATGGCCAGCTAAAGGTAGGTCAGGACTACAAGAGCTCACTCAAAGGCACCCTAGGACTTGTAATAAGACCTTGTCTTTGTTTTGCTTTTGTTTTCCAAACAGGGTTTCCCTGTAGAGTACTGGCTGCCTTGGAACTCACTCTGTACAGCAGGTTGGCCTTGAACCCAAAAGATCTACCGGCCTAGAGTTGGGGATTTGGCTCAGGGGTAGAGCGCTTACCTAAAAAGCACAAGGCCCTGGGTTCGGTCCCCAGCCCCGGAAAAAAAAAAAAGAAAAAAAAAAAAGGCATGGATCATTGCACACTGTATAAAGACTTTTAAGGGGGCTAGAGAGATGGCTCAGCGGTTAAGAGCACTGACTGCTCTTCCAGAGGTCCTGAGTTCAATTCCCAGCAACCACATGGTGGCTCACAACCATCTATAACAGATTCTGGTGTATCTGAAGACAGCTACAATGTACCTATATATACTAAATAAATAAAATATTAAAAAAAAAAAAAAAGATCTACCTGCCTTTGTCTCACAAGTGGTTGGAGACCTGTGATACCACCACCCATCAAAGACCTTATCTTAAAATATGCACACACATAATAATAATAATTAAAAAATTTAAATTAAAAATACAAACAAAACTGCAGGTATATGTGCATCCCACCAGGACTGACAATTAGAATCCAATCCCTAGTACCCATATGATAGAGAGAACCAAGCCCTGCAAACTACCCTCTCATTTCCACATATATAATGTAGAGATCACACACGCACACACATACACACTCTAAATAATAAGTAGACTTAAATAAAAATTAAAAAAATAGAAACTAGTACTTAAAAATATGTGGAAAATCTCCATATATTAGTAAATCACATTATATATATATTTCATGTTATTGTGTGGACCCAGCGACCCACAGTGTCTCGGTGTGCATTTGACTATTTAGTTAAATACTCCCAAAGCAATAAGATACTTTTAACAACCCACTGGCCCAAAAGAATTATCAGAAATTTAAAAAATATTTTAAGGTAATATTAATTAAAAGACAGGAGGACCTGGAGAGATAGCTCAGTGATTAAGAATTCTTACTGCTCTTACAGATGACCCAGTTTTGATTCCTAGCAGACTCAATTGATACCCCACAACTGCCTGTGATTGAAGTTCTAGGGGATTCACTGCCCTCTGGTCTCCATTCATGTTGTACACATAAAGTCACGAAGCCACAACATGTACACATACATAAAAACTAATAAAGGTTTAAAAATTGAAACAAAACACTATCAAATATGTAGGATGCAGAGAAAGTAGTACCTAAAGAAAATTTACAGGGCTGCAGCCTAACAGAGTCAGGACCATTTGTTCACACAAGCCACTAACATTGTTAACAGCTTTAAATTATGTGTATTAGTGTTGTGCCTTCTTGTGTGTTTTACACCATGTGTGCGTGTGCTGCCAAAGGCAGCCAAAAGAGAATGCTGGGTGCCTTGAAACTGGAGTTCAGACAGTCGTGAGCTGCATGTAGGTAGGTACTGGAAACTGAACCTGGGTTATCTCTTGCAAGAGCAGCCATTGATTTTAGTCATTAAACAATCTCTCCACCCTACACCAAAACTTAAAAGAACATTATAGCTATAAATGATAAGAAAATGAAGATTTATAATCTGCCATCTCAGTTAATAATTTAACAAATTAGAAAAGGGCAAAAAACCAAAATACACAAGCAAGAAAAAAAAATAGAAAATGGACAGCAATTAACAGAAATAAAAAAAAAATGACATGTAAAGTTTATTCTTTAAAAAAGAAAGATAAAATTGATAGTCAAAATAATGAGTGAAAGAGAACAACACATCACTACAGATCTAACAGGTATTATAAGAAATAAGGCACTAAACATTTGAAATCGTCCAACCTACCTCTTCAAAGGAGTATTTTTCTACAGTATGAAGGGCGTCTTGTGTCTCATTCCACCCTCCAATAGCATAAATGCAGTCATTGAGTGCTGCCACCCCAAGATATGCTCTTCTGGTTCCCATAGGAGGAAGTGGAGACCAGCGCTTGGAAAGTGGATCGTAAACCTCAAAGGAACGGAGCTCTAGTCCCTCATTGCTGATTCCTCCAACTGCATAAATTAAACCTGAAAAATGGCAGATTTGTGCTCAGTTTCTATTGAACAGGTACAGGCCAACCACGGTGGCACAAGCCTCTGATCCAGTACACAGGGGGCAGAAGCCATCAGACCAGCCTGGTCGACATAGTGAGTTCCAGGACAACAGCAGGAGCTACAGAATGAGACCCTGTGTAAAAAAATTAAACAAACAAACTGTTTTTGTACTTTCTCTCTACTTAGGTGTTGATGTGAGAAAATGACACTAAAGGAAGACACATCAAATACTTTACGAAACAGCTACTCTATCTAGATTTTTTTCCTGTTCTTTAAAAAAACACTATTTGTGTGTGCATCTGTAGATCTCTAAAAGTAGGATGGTATAAAACCAATATGAACACTTACTGGTGACTACAGTTTCATCAAAGAATGACAGGTTAGTTCCACATGCTG
Organism: Rattus rattus; assembly: GCF_011064425.1. NCBI lineage: Eukaryota > Metazoa > Chordata > Mammalia > Rodentia > Muridae > Rattus > Rattus rattus. The sequence continues at coordinate 40,177,990 of NC_046154.1, read as the reverse complement.
TATAAAGGATGTTGGGTTCAGATGACAATTTTCAGGAGTCTGTTATTAATGCCCACCACCAAGTTGGCAGGCCTGGCAGCAGGCAAATTTACCCACCAAACTATTTCTTTTTTTTTTTTTTGGTTCTTTTTTTTGGAGCTGGGGACCCCAACCTGGGCCTTGCGCTTGCTAGGCAAGCACTCTACCACTGAGCTAAATCCCCAACCCCACCAAACTATTTCTTTAGCACCTGTCTGAAGTTTCTTTACTTTTGGGGTGTGTGTGTGTGTGTGTGTGTGTGTGTGTGTGTGTGTGTGTGTGTGTGTGTGTTTTAGACAGGATCTTTCAACTAGCTAGCTTTCAGGCTAGCTTTCAACTCAGAGATCCATCTGCCTCTGCCTACCAAGTGCTGGAATTAAAGGTGTGCATCACCATACCCTGTAACTATCTTTGCTACTTTGTGGGTTTTTCTTTTTTTGACCAGTTATTCCTCTTCCCTTCCTGGTTTCTCCTCTTATCACAAGGTAGGAGAGAAAGAAGGATAGACAGATAGAGATTCCCGAATCTAATTTCTTTCTTCTTGTTTTGTTTTTTGAGCATGACTACTAACACACTACAACCAACCCCCTCAGTGACCAACAGCCACCCATCCCCCATGAGGGTTCTAACATTTTTATACCCTCTGAAACGTTCTCAGAATTACAAATATTGTAAGACCAAAGAAACTCTGCACTGCAAAACCACGCCTCTGCTGAAGCACAAGGCAAATCATAGTCGCTGCTGCGGACAGTCCACAGCAGCCCCACATCCCACACCTGGATTAAAATGAAAACAAAGGGCTGGAGAGATGGCTCAGCGGTTAAGAGCACTAACTGCTGTTCCAGAGTTCCTGAGTTCAATTCTCAGCAACCACACGGTGGCTCACAACCATGTGTAATGGAATCCAATGCCCTCTTCTGGTGTGTCTGAAGGCAGCTACAGTGTACATATACATAAACATATATATAATCTTTAAAAAATGAAAACATATTCTGACAATATTTTTATGGATTTTTAAAAAGAATTATTTATTTTATGTCTGGAAGTACACTGTACAGTCACTGTCTTCAGATACACCAGAAAATGGCATCAGCTTCCATTACAGATGGTTGTGAGCCACCATATGATTGCTGGGAATTGAACTCAAGACCACTGGAAAAGCAATCAGTGCTTTTAACCCCTGACCATCTCTCCAGACCCTATTTCTGTGTTTTTTAAAAGAAATCCAAATTTCATAATTCTCACTATAATATCTGGCTCCCATCTGAAGTTTTTGTTTGTTTGTTTGTTTGTTTGTTTGTTTGTTTTTTTTTTTTTCCGGAGCTGAGGACGGAACCCAGGGCCTTGCGTTTGCTAGGCAAGCCCTCTACCACTGAGCTAAATCCCCAACCCCCCATCTGAAGTGTTCAACATTAGAAAAAATTATTCTGACACTACAGAAACAAAACAATAATACAAGAGGTAAAAGCTAGAATTTCTATATTATTAACACCGAACCCAGGGCCTTGCGCTTAACACTACTTTTTCAATAACAGACCTAAAATATATTTTGAAAACAAGGCCTCAAGTAGTTCATTAACTTACATCTATTTGCTTTGCATATCATATGCACATGTGTGCACACCACAGGCCTGTGTGGAAGTCAGTGAACAATTTGCAGGAGGTGGTTCTCTCTTACCATGTGGGTTTCAGGAATTAAATTCAGTTACACTTGGTAGAAGCTCATTTACCTTTTGTCCGCCTCTCAAATTGTTTTTATAAACAGATTTTTACACACACACACACACACACACACACACACACACACACCCATCTTGCTAGGGATACACAGAGAAACCTTGTCTCAAAAGGATGCAGCACCGTGCCCTGCTCCCCCAAATTATTTAACTTGACTTCTATATCTTCAAAATTATTATACTAATCAAGGCCAATTCTAAGCAAAACCACACATAAGTGTACATACACAGCAAAATGATAACTACTGTATTGCTGGTAACTGAACAGAAAAAAACATTTTATAAATACCTTGCATTTCACAGCACCCAAAGTAGTAGCGTGACACTGCCATGTTGCCAACGACTTCCCATTTATTTTCATCAGGATCAAATCGTTCAATGGTGTCACCAATCTCAGCTCCAACCCACCCACCTGTAACAAAATGGAAAATAATAATTTCTGAGACGAGGGAATCTTCCTTATGATAAAGACTTTAGAAACCACCTCGTCCAACTATTTCCTCTTACAGATGAGTCCACAAGGACCAGAGGTGACCTAAGTTGACATGAAAAGTCAGAATGTAAAGTTCGGATTTATTCATCATAGAGTAAAAAAAAAAAAACAGAAAACTTTAGCATATTGTAGGGGAAATACAATTTTCCAAAAACTTATTTTTAATTTTTGGAATAGTTTCACTATATAACCCTGGCTTTTATGGAACTCAGAGCTTTGCATGCATCTGCTTCTGAAAGCTGGATTAAAGATATGTACTAACAGTCAGATGGTGGTGGGGCATGCCTGTTATGAAAGCTTTTTTTTTAAGATTTATTTATTTATTTGTTGTATATGAGCACACTGTAGCTGTTTTCAGACACACCAGATCCCATTACAGATGGTTGTGAGCCACCATGTAGTTGCTGGGAATTGAACTCAGGACCTCTGGAAGAGCAGTTGGTGCTCTTAACCACTGAGCGACCTGTCCAGCCCTGAGTTTTGTTTTGTTTTTTAAAAACCCAGTTATGTGAATACATTTTTGTTTTGTGGGATAAAAGGCTGCTTCATAGCAGGTGATTACGATTTGCCTCATTTACTAGCAGGGACATGATTTTTGTCAGCTGCAATTAAGTTTAATTCTGGAGACTCTGGAGGAGATATAAGGGGAGAGCTCCAAGAGGGCCCGTAGTGGCTACTGCTTCCCCTTCTGATCTCCCTCCCCTCCCTCCCTGCCGGTCCCTCCTGCAGGTCCTTCCTGCTGGTCCCTGCTGTCCCTGCTGCTGTGTTTGCTATTGCTGGACTGCTGGTTTGCTGGACTGCTGGATATTCTGATGATGAAGGTTGGACTTGCCCCAGGACCCCAATGCTCCTAATCAGCAGAAGTCGCCTATAGAGGTCTATGTTCTCTTTTTCCTCTAATCTTCTCCTGCACAGTGTTGGAAGGTTGGAAGGGAAGTAGAGGTATAAGAACCCAATAAAATAATAAAACAAATCTGCCAACAGATACCTTTAATCCCAGTACTCAGGAGGCAGAAGCAGGCAGACCTCTGAGTTTAAGGCCAGCCAGGTCTACAGAGTGAGTTCCAGGAAAGTCACGGATACACAGAGAAACCTTGTCTAGAAAAACAACAACAACAACAAAAAGCACTAATATACCTGACCACAAGACTCTCTTTCCTTTTTTATTCATTCCTTTTTTTTAAAGACAACATATTATGTAGCCCTCGCTGTCCGAGACCTCGTCATGTAGATCAGAATGACTTTGAGCTCAGAGATGATCTGCTTCTACCTCCCATACGCTCCTTGTAAACTAGTTTTTAACATGACTTTAGTAGCTTCAAAACAGTAAATACTTACCAAGGCCAATCCTAAGCCAAACTACAGTATACTACTTATTTAGGATGAATTTAAGGACTTTCCATTCCCAAGTATCATTTTCTAAATACTCTCCAGGTGTGTGTGTTTGTTTCTTTGGACATAGTAGCACTGTGTAGTCCTAGATTCCCTGAAGCTCATTATGAAGACCAGGTTGGCCTTGAACTCAGGTCTGCTTGCCTCTGCCTCCCGTGCAGTTATTTTTGTTGTCTTTTCAGCTGGATTACTGTTCTTTTATTAGTTCTTTCTTGTTGAGATTATAATTACATCACTCCTTCCCTTGTTTTCCTCCTTTCAAGCTCTCCCACATACTCCTTTGTCTTTAAATTCATGACCTCTTTTTTCATTAATTCATTAATTATTTTACACACAGACATGTATATTCTATATATTCCTAAATACATAAGAACAACCTGTTCAATCTATATGCCTCTTGTATGTATGTTTCCAGGGCTGACCTTTTGGTACTACATAAGCTGTCGGTGTGCTCTTCCCTGGGGAAGGCTACTTCTCCACTCTTGTCATTGCTTGGTTGTCTATGAGCTTTCCTCCGTCCATGATAAGGCTGACTGCTGCTGTCCTTGTTCAGCTCACGTTTAGGCGGTCATTTGGGAAGACTTCTGAGGTATCTTCTGACATTCCCTAAAGGCACTGACCTACACACTTTCCCCCCCTCCTTTGCAATGATCCCTCAGTCTTAGGTGATGGTTTTGTATGTTTCTCCTCTTCTTCTTTCTTCTTTTTCCCTTCTTCTTTCTTGAGACACAATTTCTCTGTGTGTAGCCCTGACCTCAAATTCACAGATTCACCTGCCTCTGCCTCTTGAGTGCTGGGATGAAAGGCGTGTGCCGCCACCACCCAGCAGGTGTCTTATATTTTATAGTGTAGCCCAGGTTGGCCTAGAACTCACTGTTTTAGGGTTAACTTCCAGAATGCTGGCCCATTCTCTAATTTTTGAATTTAAAAAGTTTCCTTCATTCCTATATCCCAGCCAAACCTAGTCTAGTGTTTCTCACTAGAAACACTGGACTACAAATCAAGACTCTGTCTCAAAACAAAACAACAACAAACAAACAAACAAAACAAAAACCACTTGGTTTTTTTGGTTTTGTTTTAAAAACAAGGTCTCACTTTTGCAGCCCCTTCCAGGCCTGGAACTTACTACGTAAATCAGGCTGGCCTTGAAATCCCAGACTCCTGCCTCTTTCGGCCCAAGATCTGGATGCAAATTTCTTACGTCAATAAGGAATGTCTCTAAAATCTATAGGATCCCAAGAATTCAATCTCAGTTGTTTGTTCTTAAATCAAACAGCATAATTACCCAAAGCATAGATTGCCCCGTAGCACACACACACTCCCAATCCACAGCGGGGGTGATTCATTGAAGCAACAGTTGTCCATTGTTTAGTAACTGGATCATAACACTCAGTACAGTCAAAGATCATCGAATCCTTTTCTCCTGATTTAAAAAAGACATCAAGCTTAGTGAGGCTTGCATAACAGAACTATAACACGATACTTGGCAACACTGGCATTCTCTGTTTTCAGAAATCAACCATTATGACTAATTTTAAAATACACATTAAAAGTCTTTGCCTAGAACGAAATATTTTTAATTCAAAGCACTGTCACTTATTAGAGACCATTTACAGAACAAAGGCACATGACCTTTTTTAAAAAAAATATTTTATGTATTCATATACACATTATTCGTACACACTGTAACTGTCAGACACACCAGAAGAGGGCATCAGACCTCATTACAGATGATTGTGAGCCACCATGTGGTTGCTGGGATTTGAACTCAGGACCTCTGGAAAAACAGTCGGTGCTCTTAACCGCTGAGCCATCTCTCCAGCCCCTGCATATGACTTTTTAATTACTCTAATTCTACCACTTAAACAATTCATGTAAATTTTGAAGAAACAATCTGCAGTTTTACACTCCCCATTTTATTTCGGGTAATAATTCTAGTTTATGGCCTGGTACAATTTGAATTTTAATATAATTAAAATCCATATGAAGCAACAAGCAGAAAATTTGAGAAATTAATTCTTTTTTTTTTTTTCTTTTTTTTCGGAGCTGGGAACCGAACCCAGGGCCTTGCGCTTGCTACACAAGCGCTCTACCACTGAGCTAAATCCCCAACCCCTGAGAAATTAATTCTTAAAATAGAATTGTGGTTAGAAGACTGGAGTGGGCAGGGGAAAGCTCTTTTCATCACTGGTTTAAGCACTGGAATGTCTACACTCCAGTAAATAACCCAAAGCTATGTGCACGCGAGCACTGATTACACTCACCAACCCACACACACCAAAAAGTCAGTGAACTGGTTGAGGAAAAGGGGTTCAGCATCCATCCATAAAGTCCTAGGTTCAATCCCCAGTAACACACCCATCATCATCTAAGCAGATTTGCAAGCGACAGCTGATCTGCTGAGACAGTGGCGCACGCTGCTGCACTGCTTCATTCCTAGCACTCGGGAAGCAGAGGAGAGGGGACCTCTGTGAGGTCATGTCAGCCTGGTCTATATATGAGATTTTGTCCCAAAATAAAACTCTTCAAGAAGCTTAAAATTCTTACTTAAAGAACATACAGAAAGATAAAGGTGCATAATGCTCAGGAATGAAAACGTTGGCGTGGAGACTGGAGAGACCGCCTGGCAGGTGAGAACATGCGTGTTTTTACAGAGCACTAACAGGATTGCTCTAGTTCTACTGGACTCACCCTTTTCTCCTCCTCATGCATTGTGCACATATATACACGTAAGGATATACATACAGTAAAACAAAGCTCTTAAAAAACTCAATGTTAACTCTGAGAGGGAGAAGACCTTAAGCAAGGAGAAGAAAAAAAGCATGAGGGCCAATGGGATACACGTGAAATAAAGGCAGAATGGAGGATGAAGGAGATCGGCAAGAAAGAGACCAAGGAGACAAATGCCATAACGAAACACACGACTGTGCCAACCTAAAAGTATTAGTGTGAAAAAACCAATGTAAAGATAATTGTGTCACCCTAGCACATAATCCAATTTTTAAAACATGTAACAAGCGGGTCTGGGGATTTAGCTCAGTGGTAGAGCGCTTGCGTAGCAAGCGCAAGGCCCTGGTTCAGTCCTCAGCTCTAAAAAAAAAAAAAAAAAGAAAAAGAAAACGGAAATATGCCCTGAATGTGTTATAATTTACATTTTATGATTCACAGTGATATATATCAATTTAAATAAAAATATGTGGACACTGTGGAAAAACTGATGTACAAATGTGGTGGTTTGAATAGGAATGGCTCCCATAGGCTTAAATATTTAAATGATTTGTCATTAAGGGGTGGCAGCAGGGATTAGGAGGAAGTGTGTCACTGGGGTGGGGGGCAGACCCAGTGTCTCTCACTTCCTGGTGCCTGTGGATCCTGATGTAGAACTCTTAGCTCCTCTGGCACCAAGTCTGCCTGTTTGTTGCCATGCTGATAATGGGCTAAATCTCTGAAAACGTAAGCGAACTCCAATTAAATGCTTTCCTTTGTAAGAGTTGCCGTGGTCACGGTGTCTCTTCACAGCAATAGAAACACTAGCTAAGACAAAGTACAACCAAGAGTAATCAGACCCTAACAGAAAAGAGTAATAAGAGAAAAACAGCCCTGTCAGATATTAAATCTGTTTTGTTTTTTGGGGGGGAGGTGGGGCTAGGGGTGAGAAGGCATATATTCATCAAGATCAGAGGAGAGTTTGCAGGAATTGGTTCTCTCCTTCAACAATGTGGGTCACACAGTATCTCAATTAGAATTTCTCTTGCTATGATAAAACACCATGGCCATCATGACCATAAGCAACTTGGGGAAGAAAGGGTTTGATTGACCTTATAGTTTGCACCCTGAGGGAAGTGAGGACAGGAATTCAAGGCAGGAGCTGATGCAGAGGCCACAGAGGAATGTTGCTTACTGGCTTGCTACTCATGGTTTGCTCAGCCTACTTTCTTATAACACCTAGGATCACACCTGCCCAGGGGTGACACTACCCACAATGGGATGGGTCCTCCCACATCAACCATCAAATAAAAAAATGCCCTACAAGCTAGTCTGAAAGCCAACACAATGGAGGCATTTTCTCGGTTAAGAGCCTTTCTTCCTCAATGACTTTATCTTGTGTCTAGTTGACTAAACATTAGCCAGCACAGGGAACTTGGTCCTCAGGCTTGGTGGCAATCATTCTTATCTGCTGAGTCATTTTGCTTGCCCTAAACTAAGATTTTTTTTTTTAATAGAGCCAAAGTAATAAGACAGGAGCAGACTGGGGCTGGAGAGATGGCGCAGTACTTAAGAACATTGTCTGATCTTCCAAAGGACCTAGGTAAAATTCCTTGCACCTTCATGTCAGTTTTCAATGGTCTGTGACTTCAGTTCCAGGGCATCTGACACCCTTACACCAATACATGTAAAAGTTATTTTAAAAAAATAGGCAAGAGCAAAGCCCTGGGTTCGGTCCCCAGCTCCGAAAAAAAGAAAAGAAAAAAAAAATAGGGACAGATAAAAAACTAAAGGAACATGACATTCCAGGATATGTCAAAGTTACACAGATCAATGGGGAAAAGAGTCCTTTATGCTAGTTATGATAACTGGTTATACATGAAGGGGACAAAAAGTCCTTTCCTATGGCATACTATCCATACAAACTAAACTCCAAGTCCATTATGTACACAAATGTAACAACAAAGTTTTATTTAAAAAAAATAAAGGTATAAAGTCATGAGTTTTGAGTAAGAAAGAATTTCTTAAGTTACCTCATAAAAAATAATAGGTATGACTACATTAAAACTGAAAATACTTGTTCATCAGAAAGATGTCATAAAAAGAAAGAAAGATATGGGGTAGAAGTGTTGGGATATAGCTCTGTTGATAGAATGTTCACCCAGCACACATTAAGCACTGGCTTGGTCCCTGCCACCATATAACATACCCATAACTCCAGCTTTGGAAAGCAGAGGCAAGAACAACGTTCAGGGTCACCCTCAGGTACAAAAGAGTCCTGTCTATAAAGAAGTGAAGCAGTAGAGGATTCGCTCCATCAATAAAAGTCTAGAGTCCCAAATAAATGAAGAATTCATCTGGACGGATTAGAATTAGCACAGCAGGTTTAAGACTACATGTCCTGATGTGTGTGACGGCTCATGCCTTGAATCCCAGCAGCAGGCGGGTTTGAGGCCAGCTTGGTCTACAAAGCGAGTTGCAGGATGGCCAGGGTAGTTTGAGAGAAATCCTGTCTCACAACAACAACAACAAAGGACAGAACAAAACAAAGACTACCTATCCTTAGCTACTTGCAAAGTTGATCCCTGGCTGGAATCGGGAAATATGGTGGATAAACAGTGATATAAAAATGTCCCAAAGTACCTCATGAAGCCGAAAAGCTTCTGTAAGCCAAGGATGTAATCAATAGGACAAATTGGCAACCTACAGGTTGCGGAAAAAAACCTTCCCTAACCCCATATCTGAACTGAAGAAGCTAACCTCCAAAAAACCAAACAACCCAATCAAAAAATGGGATATAGAGCTAAACAGAGAATTCACAACAGAGGAATCTCGAATGGCCGAGAAACACTTAAAGAAATGTTAAAAGTCCTTAGTGATCAGGGAAATGCAAATCAAAACAACCCTGAGATTCTAGATCAAAAACTCAGGTGACAGCACATGTTGTCAAGGATGTGGAGAAAGAGGAACACTCCTCCACTGCTAATGGGATTGCAAACTGGTACAATCACTCTGGAAATCAATCTGTAGAGGTTCCTCAGAAAATTGGAAATAGATCTACCTTAAGACCCAGCTATACCACTCTTGGGCATAACCCAAAAGATGCTCCAACATATAACAAAGATACATGTTCCACTATGTTCATAGCAGCATTATCTATGATAGCCAGAAGCTGGAAAGAACCAGCTGTCCCACGATGGATACAGAAAATGTGGTCCATTTACACAATGAATACTATTTAGTTATTAAGAATGAGGACATCGTGTTTTGTAGGTAAATGGATGGAACTAGAAATTATCATCCTGAGTAAGCAACTCAGATCCCAAAGGACATGCATAGTATGTACTTGCTAATAAGTGGATATTAGCCAAAAAAGTACAGAATACCTAGATACAGTCCATAGGACTCAAGAATGTTAATAAACTGAAGGCCCAAGTGAGGATGCTTCAATCCTGCTTGGGAGGGAGAAGAAAACAATCACAGAAGGCAGAGGGAGGGAGGGATCTGGTGGGAGAGGAGGCAGGAAGGAGAAAAGGGGAACTTGATCAGGTATGGGGGGTGGGGAATAGAGAGAAGCCCTGAGGGCCAGCAGAATGAATGAAAAAATACAACGGGGGGTCAGGGGGTAGGGGAGTGAGGGAGAGGGACCTTAGATGAAATGCCCAACATTTGGGGAGAGGGAACTTGTAGAGCCCACCTCCAATAGAAAGAGCATCAAGTGGAGGGATGGAGTTGCCATCCCACAGTCAAAACTCTAACCCAGAAGTGTTCCTATCTTAAGAACTGCAGGGATAAAAATGGAGGAGAGACTGAAGGAAAGGTCATCCAGTGACCAGCCCAACTTGGGATCTATCTCAAGGGGAGGCTCCAAGGCCTGACACTATTACTGATGCTATGGTGTGCTTGCAGACAGGAGCCTAGCATGGCTGCCCTCTGAGAGGCCCAACAAGCAGCTGAGACAGATGCAGATACTTATACCCAACCATTGGACTGAAGTCGGGGACCCTGTGGTTGAATTATGTAAGGGCAGGAAGAAGCTAAGGAGGAGGGTGACCCCATAGGAAGACCAGCAGTCTCAACAAATCTTGACCTCGGTGATTTCTCAGACACTGAGCAAACCACACACAAGCTGGTCCAAGGCCTCTGACAAACATACAGCAGAAAACTGCCTGTTCTGGCCTCAGTGGGAGAAGACTTGCCTAATCCTCAAGAGACTTGAGGCCCCAGGGAGTGGAGAGAACACATCCTCTTGGAGACAGGAGGAATGGGATGGGGAACTGTGGAAGGGCAGACCAGCAGGGGGGCAATGACTTGACTGTAAAAAAAAAAAAAAAAAAAAAAGTCCCAAAGTAATGAGTGGCTTGCTGTTCCTGAACTGTTTATATAAGCTGAACACATACTTTCCTTCCTAGGCCCTGAAACCCAGTTTACTTATTCTTTGTTTTGAAGCAGGGTGTTGAGGTACATTGGAAGGTGCATCTCTGTATTTTCAATTGTTAACTCTGTACTAGCAGAGAGCTAAATGCTGGTAGGATCTTGCTATTGTTACTTCTATGCCCCATCCCAGGCCTCATATTTTGTAAATGTTAATTTCTTCCTCATTAGCCAAAGGCAATCTAAAATTTTATGTGATTGTAATAAAGAGCTGATGGCCAATGGGCACAAAGTGGAGGTGGAATTTCTAAGAGAGAGAGGGAGGCTGGGAGAAGAAATGAGATGTGGGAGCTTCCTCATGGTGTAGGTGAGGGAGGCTTCCATACTGCCCAAATAGTACAAGTGCCCACGTCTGTTGGCATACCCCTTGACACAAAATAGAGAATCCTAGCAAACTAGTGGAACCTCAGAGTAGGCCTGGAATAGGGTGGTAGCTGCGTCCCTGTCTTTACATAAGTCCTCTTGGGTCCTGGCAACCTGACACCTCCACAAAGTACCAGTGGGATGATTGGCTACCACAGAGCATCTATCGCTTCCTCATTGGTCACTGCTGGATAGAAAGGCTTGCTGCTGTGCAGTGTAGTAGATCTGCACCTCCATGCTGGTCTCCAGTCTGTTTTCCGGGGCTCTTGACTTCACCACCCTCACCCACTCCTCCATCCCAGATCCAACACCACGGCACACTTATGCATTATATTCACAAATAAATAATAAAGAATGCATAAAAAAGATTCTCAAACATGAGTCTGATTATAGGAACAAATTTACTATTCTTTGATAAAACTATAGCCACCACTAAATGTTTAAATTGGTTTTATGCCATTTTTCTTTTAAAGCTGGGAAAATTGAAGCAATTAAACTAAAATAAGGGTATCTTTTTCTAAGAAAAAAGGAAAAAAGATGGTGAAGTTCAATACAGTGAAGGGTAAAACGATAGTGATATTTTCTTGAAAAAGAAAAACATGTGGAACATGGATACATAATGAAAATGGATTTTTCTTTTTCTTGCTTTTTGTTTTTGTTGTTGTTGTTTTTGTTTCTGTTTTTTGAAACAGGGGTTTAATTGTGTAGCCCTGGCTGTCCTGGAACTGACTCTGTAGACCAGGCTGACCTCGAACTCACAAAGACCTGCCTACTTCTGCCTCCAGTCCTAGGATAAAAGGCATTCACCTCTAGACCTGGCCCTGACTTCTTCTTTTTGTACTATTTTTTAACATTTTATTTTTATTTTTGTGTAGTGTATTTTGTCTCCATGAGCACTGTACTACATGTATACATGTATGCAGAGCCAGAATACGGTGAGTGTCGGATCCTCTGGAACTACAATTACAGGAGGCTGTTAGCCACCCTGGATGTTGAGAACAAAACCTGGGTCTCCTGGAAGGGCGACCAGTTCTCGTAACTGCTGAGCCATCTCTCTGGCCTCTCTTTCTTTTTTGAGATAGGTCTTATGTAACCCTGGCTGACCTCAAACTACTCGTGCTGCTGAGAAGGACTTTGAACTTCTGACCTCCTGTCTCCACTTCTTGAGTGCTGTGATTACAGCCAAGTACTACCACTGTGACTTATGCAATGCTGAGAAGTGAACCCAGGGCTTCCTGCACGTTAAACAAGCACCAGGCCAACTGATCTACATCTTCAGCCCCCAATCTAGATTTCCCTTCAACAGTAGACAAGGAGCCATTCTGGACTTAAGAATAGGACAATAACATTATCAGATTCAAAATGTAAGAGCAGATCTTAGAGATGAAGACAGAAACATCGAGCCTGAGGTACTATAATGTTGAGGGAGCTCATCTATATAAATACTGTTGGACTGGCTACAGGAGTGAGAGAAAGACAACTGGAGGATGACTGAGGTTTGAGGGGATCTTCAGCTCACTGGTAGTGCTTACCTCACATACATGAGGTTCTAGGATCAATCACTCAGTACTGAAGGAACAAAAAAGATGTCCAAAGCTTTGTTCTGACCCACTAGGTAAATCACTGATACAATCCAACATATGGAAATCACAGACGGAAAATACAGATTTTGGTGTAGACAAGCTAATTGTGAAGTACATATTCGCATATATTTAAGTTCAAAGAGATGGTTATTTTCTTTTATAAATAAATATTTTTTTATTAAAAACACCTAGGGGAGAGGGGAGGAAACAAAGAGTGAAGATAATCAAAGCACATTTCATAGTTACAAGGGGGGAGCAGGGGGACATATACCAACAGTGTAGCCAAGTAGACTAATGAGAGAAATGAAATAGTTTATTATTACCTCCAATAGCATAGACCATTCCTCCTAAAACTGCAACTCCAAGGCCGCACCGAGCCTGATGAAGTGAGGACACAGTGGTCCAGTACTGGCTAAAGGTATCGAAACGCTCTACACAACTGAGGGCTCTGCTGTCACTCCAACGCCCCCCCTGCAGCCGCGTGTATCCACCTAAACACAGGAAGGAAAAAACACAGTGACCCACTTACTGCTAAATACAGAAATGGAAGTAGGGAAGAAAATCTAGGCCTCTGCATCTAAACATTTATATAGCTTAGACTGTCACCTCTATAAAAAGAGTATATAAAATAGATCACTCTCAATTATGCCAAGTCCTGGGAAACTATGGCTTCTATGCAATGGGATGTTAACCTCCCTGTTTAACCACATGATCTCATTTATAATAGAAGGCTATAACAAATATACGCCTAGGTCATGTCCTCTAACTAATTATAAAGTTTCACTATGACTTTCGTATGTCTCAGTTAAAAACAGTGTGTAGAGATGGCTCAATGTTTAAGTGTATGCACTATTGCAAAAGACTGGGAATGACCTGTAATTCCAGGGGTCTGATGCCCTCTTCTGGAGTTTGCTGGCAACTGTACTCACACATTCATGTTTCCACTCAGAGATACACATTCATATAAGCACATAATTAAAAATGAAAAAAGAAAAGCATATCTAAAAAAAAAAAAGTGGGTTGAGGGCTGGTGAGATAGCCAGTGGGTAGAGGCATTTGTCACTTAAGTCTGAAAACCCTAGTTCAATCCTTAGAACCCATATTAAGACGGAAGGAAATAAGTAACTCCATAAAAGTTGCTCTCTGATCTGCGCACACACACTATAGCATGTACATGCACACACACAGACCATACACCTAGAAATAAACAGAAAACAAGCTTTTAAAAAGTAAAGCAAAAGTCGGGCATTGGTGGTGTACACCTTTAATCTCAGGACTTGGGAAGTAGAGGCAGGTTGATCTCTGAGTCTGAGGCTGGCCTAGTTTACATAGTGGATGACCAGGGCTACACAGAGAAACCCTGCCTCAAAAAAATAAAATTAAATTAAAAAAAATAAAATAAAATAAAACAAAGTAAAAATAATTAATTGAAATTCATGTTTTCGGGTTAGAGAGTTGCCTCAGTGGTTAAGAGCACTGACTGCTCTTCCAGAGGTCCTGAGTTCAAATCCCAGCGACCACATGGTGGCTCACAACCATCTGTAATGGGATCTGATGCCTTCTTCTGGTGTGTCTGAAACAGCTGCAGTGTACTCATATATATAATAAATAAATCTTTAAAAAATATTCATGTTTTCCCTACCCATCCACTTGGCAAAAAAAATTATGTATAGTAATTATATATACATTCCAAAAGAATGTTTACATGATATGTAAAAATATACATACAATTCATCATGTGTAATTATGAGCTACATTATACATAAATAATTATATAGAAACCATAGCATATCCAGATTTCTGGATAAACTTATATGCTATATACATTTACCAATTTAATGGTTTAAAATTAAAACATTTTGACATATTCCTCCAATTTTTTTTTTTTGCACAAATCCACTTTTTTATTTATTTATTTATTTATTTTTTGAGACAGAGTCTCTCTACATAGCCCTGGCTATGTACATAGCTTTGAACTCACACAGAAAAACTAATGGATAAAACTTTATCACATGATCTGTCTTCCTAGTGCTGAGACTGAAGTCTCTAAGTCCTTTTCTTTAGTTTAAATCGGGAGGGGACAAGATCACATGGCTCCGGCTGCTTTGGAATTTGACATGAGCCTGCCACTGGTTCTCAGGGCCTGAGTTACTTTCCCCGGTCACTCTGGTTTGTTTCGTTTGCCTCCAGGAGTCACTGTGTCCTCTTGCTTTATACACATAAGTACATCTCTTGCTTGAGCGAACTCGCTCGGTTTCATCTCGGGCATAAACATCTTCAGTTCTAGGATGAGCTGAGTGTTCTTTGCTGATGGAGAACTTGCTAACAGCCAGCAAAACCAGCCTTGCACCACGGCCTCCCGGACATACTTGCCTTTTAGAACTTCTGTTCCTACCAGGACTATGCAGATTCCAAGATAGCAGAACGAGTCCGCTGACGTTCTTATGCTGCCTAAACACTTTGGAAACCACTCAACCCTAATGATTATCTACGACATTATGAAGAGTTCAAATTTTAAATATAGTTTCCTTGTTTTTCACTTAAATTTAAGGCTTTTAAAAGACAGTGCCACACTGTAGCCTCAGCTACCCAGAACTCACTAAGTAACCCAGGCTGACTCAAGATGGCACTCCTGTCTCAGCCTCAGAATGCTAGAATTGTAGGCATGAGCTATTATGCCTAGCAAAATTTTGACTTTTACAGAAACGTTTCTTGTGCTGGTGAAGCAGCTCAGCAGGGAAAGGCACCGGCTGCCCCGAGTGACCTGAGTTCATCTCCTGGGCCCTACAGAGTGGGAGAAGCAACCAATTCCTCTAAGTTGTCCTCTCATGTACACATAGACCACGGCCCATGTATCTGAATACACACAATAAATTAATAAATCTGTAGACAGTTATTTGACCAAAGATTCAGAACATAGAATAAAATGTTGACTAGAAGCTATTAAGTTTTAAATGTGTTCAACCTAATATGCAAATTTAATTCACTAATCTTAAACCTAAATATGCAATTAAATATGCTTCTGATGGCCTTGCACAGCAACAACAGCAAACTAGCAAAGCTCTTATCCTGAAAATGATTTCTGTTATTACTCAAAGTTTCTTACCTACTGCATACAGATATTTTCTTGCTTTCTTCCGAGGTCGAGCTTTAGACGTCTGCAGAAAACTACAAAACTTGTTCTCTTTGGGAGACTTGCAGACCTCACAGTACTCTTTCAAGAGCGTTTGCAGTGCAACTCGAAGATTAAAATCAGATACTCCTAAACAGCGTTTAAGAAGACAATGCTTTAAATGACTCAAATATTACTGAAAAGAAACATTTCCTGGTCAGTCATGGAAGCACACGCCTTTCATCTGAGCACTCAGGAGGCAGAAGCAGGAGGATCTCTGTGAGGTCGAGCCCATTCTGGACTAAATAGTGAGACCCAGCCTCAATAAAGGAAAAACAAAATAAAAAACAATAAGGAAAACTCCCTCATCATTGGTGTTGGAGAGAGTTAAAGGAATGTGCTGCTGGGCTGGAAAGATGACTCAGTGGTTAAGAGCACCGACTGTTCTTCCAGAGGTCCTGAGTTCAATTCCCAGCACCCACATGGTGGCTCATGACCATCTGTAATGGGATCTGATGCCCTCTTCTGGTGTGTCTGAGGACAGCTACAATGTACTCAGTGTACTTATATAAATAAAATAAATAAAAAAAAAAAAAAAAGGAATGTGCTGTTGTCACAGAGGACCCAAGTTCAGTTCCTACTAACCACACCTAGAATTTCAGCTCAAAGGAATCCACATCCATGAGCATCCACACCCAGGAGGCACCCACACACTTACATGTAATGACCAACACACATACACACTATTTTAGATCAAATAAATCCTTCAAAAATAAAACCCTACTCGAACAATGGTATGTTTCTTATATAGAAAATATTATTTTTATAATTGGTACTAAGGAATATACTTTCCTTAAATCTATCCAAATAGATGTTAAGTGTTTTTAAACGGGACAGTGAGATGGCTCAACAGGTAAAGGTATTTACTGCCAAGCCTGACAACCTTAGTTTGATTCCTGGAACCTCTATGGTGGAAGACGAGAGCTAGCCCTTCAGACGGTCGGCTGTCCTCCTCTGATGCTGAGGTCACTTGAACCCACATAAATATGTACAAAGGTACACAGAAACATAATTCAAAAGCTTTAAAAAAAACACACACCATCTAAGAAAAAAATTAAAAGTCAAGTTTTATACATAAAATCTAATAAAAAGAAAATACATTTGTTAGAAACCTTTAAAAATGATATGCCAAAGCAAGAAAAAAATCTTTAAGAATTTTTACAATTAATTTTACTTATGTGACTGGGTGTTTTGTCTGCATGTATACCTGTACATCATGTATATGCCTTTTTACAATATTGGTGTTTCAATTCTATTTCCTTAGCAATGGAAATAAAATTAGAATTCCTCCTATCCTAATGCTCCTCTTAGAATACATTTTTTTCTTTTCTTTTCTTTCTTTCTTTCTTTTTTTTTTTAAGTTTTTTGAGACAGGGTTTCTCTGTATAGCTGGGGATGTTCTGGAACTCACAGAGATCTACCTGCCTCTGTCTCCTGACTGACTGCTGGGATGAGAGGAGTGAGCGCCACCACCCTGCTAAGGTTATATTCCTTTAGTAACTCCATTGTCTGAGTCTCAAGAGGAATGAACGTGTTTCCATTTATGGCTGATTCCCCTCACACCTTACCTGCCCTCTGCCCCTCCACTCAGGCCGGATCCCTCCATTTCTTCCTCTTATTCTCCCAGGGATCCACTTCAATAGATGCTCCCCACCCACCCTCACCCCCATCTTGTTTACAGGGCCTACTCCAGCAAACTCTGCTCGGACGAAGAGCTGATTCTCCCTCTCCCTCTTTTCATCTTAATACAATTACTTTGTATTCTCCAGCAGAAATTCTGAATGAGACTTGTGCTCTCGCTGTATCTTTCTAGCCTGAAACAGAAGAGCCATGGAATAAAGCTCTAGGGCTGATGTCCTTACTTCGGATTACACCTAACGACAAATGTATGCTAGGCAAGCCTCCACTGGCCTCTAACCCAACACAGATACTATACTGTAATTATTTTTGTTTCTCAACTGCCTCTGCTTTGCTTTTTTTTTTTTTTGGTTCTTTTTTTCGGAGCTGGGGATCGAACCCAGGGCCTTGAGCTTCCTAGGCAAGCGCTCTACCACTGAGCTAAATCCCCAACCCCTCTGCTTTGCTTTTCAATCGGTCATTCTTCCTCCAAAATATCCACCGATGGATCCTAAGATTTCACGCATTGGCCTGCCCTCCTCCTCCACATTGCTTACAGGATGCAGAGATAAGACTGGGGTATACTGATAAGGCTAGGAAATAGTCCCTTACTAGTTCTACATGAAAATCAGAAAACACTGCTCTTTCAGGAAGACAAGACGTCCTGTTAGTCCATGACACTGGTTGACTTTCTCCTCAAGTACCCACCTCATCTAAGTATCCCTGAGCAGGGGCGACCTACTCAATCACACCCGGGAGACCTTAGGAAATTCTCCTCATGCCATCAGAATATTTTGTTTCTAAACTGGTCCTGGGGGTGCCCACCTGTGATCCTAGCACCTGGGAGGTGGAGGCAGGAGGATTAGAAGTTCTAGGTCACCCTTCATTATATAATGAGATTAAGGCCAACCTGGGCTAAGAGACCTATGTCAAAAAGAAGGTGGAATGGCGAGATGGCTCAGTGGTTAAGAACATTGGCTGCTCCTCTAAAGGAGCCTACTTTGATGCCTGGCACCCACACGGCAGCATATAATGGTCTGTAACTCCGGTGTAACCCTAGTGTAACCCCAGTTCCAGGGCATCTGTCACGTTTTTCTAGTTCCCAAGGCACAGACATATATACAGGCAACACACACACACACACACACACACACACACACACACACAGTACATTTAGAAAATTAAACTTACATGTTTACATATGTATTTATCTTTTTGAGAGGTCTCTGTCTGAGACAGGGCCTTACTCTCTAGTCCAGGTTGGTCTAGCACTCACAATGCAGTCTAGGCTGGTCTCGAATTTGCAGTGATCCACCTGTTTTTGCCACCTGTATACTAGGATTACAGACATGCACCCTCACACTCAGAGGAACTTTCAAAAAGAAAGAAAATATGATAGAATCTAATTTTAAAAAAATAGCAACGTTTAAAACAACAACAAAAATCAAGAGTAATGAAAGAATTCCTAAGGCATTCAATTAAGAAAGAGAAAGGAAGGAGGGAGGCAGGGAGAGGGAGAGAGAGAGGGAGAGGGAGAGGGAGAGAGAGAGATCAATGAACAATAATAAAATTGTTTTACGGGCTGCCATGATGGCTCAGTGGGACAAAGCATTTTACCATCAAACCTGAAGACCCTCAGGACCTATAAGGTGGAAAGAAAGACTACACCACTCTTATAAATTGTCCTCTGGCCTCTGTGGGGGTAAACTGTGCGACGGTGTGATTCTGCACATTCAGTTGTTACTTCTGTACAGCAGAGAGCTATGGCCCATCACCTTTCTATTTTGTAAACGTTCATCTTCCTCACTTGCTAAATAAAAATCTGATGGCCAATGACTGGGCAAGAAGGGGAAGGTGGAACTTCTGTGCAGAGAAAGGGTCTCTAGGAGAAGAAATCAGAAGCTAGAGATTCAGCCAGCAGATATAGGGGTGGACAGACAATTAGAGCCAGCAGAGAGGTAGACCTGGCAACCCGGAGGGATGCAGGACACAATTAGTTGGGTTGAAAAGATGTGCTACCTGGGAGACAGTCCAAGCTAAAGGCCTAAGCTTTTAAAATATACGAGTCTCTGTGTCACTTATATAGCTGGCCAGTCCATGAAAGGCTTGTTATAGGCATTCTCAGAATCCTACAGCCAATCCCATAAGAGGCTGAAAACCATCTGTTAGCATCAAAATCATCTGAACAGAGAGATAAAGAGGAAAATGCTTAGAAGCTGAGGAAAATTCAAAGTTTACACAGAAGCTATAATACTGTATGAGCTGTTCAATGACTTCTGACCCAAGTATACGGACCTAAGCTTGATCCTATCACCCATGTGAAAATTCCCAGCACGGTGGCATGAGCCTGAAAGCTAGAACCGGGGAGGTGGAGACAGTGAGATCCCTGGGGTTTGTTAGCTAGCTAGTCTAAGTAAAGCAGCATGCTCCAGGTTCAATGAGAGATCCTGTCTCAAAACACAAGGGGAGGAACGACTGAGGAAGACACATCAAGTCAACCTCTAGCCTTTAAGTGCTCACACACACACACACACACACACACACACACAGAGAGAGAGAGAGAGAGAGAGAGAGAGAGAGAGAGAGAGAGATACAGATCTTGGAGATCAACTAATTTGATATACAGTAAAGAGTTACCTTCTATGTACTTTAAAAGCCTCTGAGATGGTAACAAAGGGAATCGAACTGGATCTAACACTTCCACCACATGTTTCCTTCTCTTTCCCAGATCTTTCAGAATCCACTGCATTGCAGCTAAGAAGACTTGGTATTCGTCTTCAATGCTAAGCTCTTCGCTCCGTAAAATTCTGATCAGCTGATCTTTTGTAAGTGCCAGGAACTCTTCCCCACTATGAACCTCCAAGAAATGGACATGAATATAATTTTCTGTAAATTCCAAAAGATCATGGCAGGCAATTTGCTCAGAGAACTGGAAGAGTCCAATGCAGTTCTGAGGATCAATTTGTGCTTTCAGAAAATCACAGCAAAGATTAACAACTTCGGTCAACTGTAGCATGTCTGCTGCAACCATGAGCTCCTGGACGTTACTCACTGCTATGCTCACTAGCCCTAGGGAACAAAGAGGAAGTCACCAACAAGCCAGATCAAACATCTGCTTCATATTTTACTTGACTTTAATAATACTTTAGTTTTTGCAGAGCAGAAACTAAGTAAACAGGATATGTGGGGGAAAAACAAAACTTAAATGACAACGATATTTAACATTTATGAACTAGGCCTGTCTTGCTGGTACATGTCTTCCATCCCGACACTCAGGAAGCAGAGACAGGAGGATCTCAGTGAGCTCAAGGCCAGCCTAACCAACATAGTGAGTTCCAGGGCAGCCAGTAGTGCATATTGCAACATTTATAACTTATTATAAATTATTATAACTCTAATAAGGCAGACACTGTTTTAGTTGCTTTACTCATTTAACACTCACTATACTCCTACCTAGTAGATATCAATTTTCTTATTGTTGTATTAAGGAGCTCACTCTGTAGACCGGGCTGACCTCGAACTCAGAGATCCACCTGTTCTGCCTCCCAAGAGCTGAGACTAAAAGCACGCACCACTACCGCCTGACCCATAATTAGGAAATTTAAATAACTCTTATCAAAATTACATGACTGACAGGCTAGAGAGATGGTAAAGCAGTGAAGAGCATTTGATGCTCTTGCCGAGACACAGGTCTACTTCCCAGAACCTGCAGGACGACTCCCAGTGACTGATAACTCCAGTTCCCTTGAGAATCCAAAGCCCTTTTTGGTCACTGCAGGCACTGCAGACATGTAATACAAATACATACATGCAAGTAAAAACTCATACACAGAACATAAAAATCAATAATTCTTCAATAATTGAATAATTGAAAATAAATCAATTTTGAAGAAAGTTGTATGACCGAACAAGTTGCGGATTAGTCTGGCCTTAAAGCCAACACCTTGCTTGCTTCTTAAGACTGTTACTACACAGAGCAAGCTGACTTTCAACTTTCAGCCTTCTTGTCTCTTCTTCCAGGGTGCTGGGATTAATGCAGTGCACACTATATTCAGATAAATTCATACTTTTAGTATATTATATGCATGTAACAAATAAACAGAGGTGCTGGGAAGGGGAACAAAGCAGGTTTACTATATTCATTCGTCATATGTCATACAACATTAGGATTTTTTAAAGATTTATTTATGTATATGAGCACTCTATCTGCATGTGTACCTGGATACCAGAAGAGGGCATCAGACCTCATTACAGATGGTTGTGAGTCACCCCCTCTGGTAGAGCAGCCAGTGCTCTTAACTGCCGGTTCAGCTCTCTAGCTCCAGTGTTAACTTTTCAATAGAAGGTATAACTAAGAAACTATAGCATATGAGGAACTACTATTTTTTTAATTTACCTAATTCTATTTTACATGCATTGGTGTGAAGGTGTCAGGTCTCCTGGAACTGAAGTTACAGAGTGGTGAGCTACCATGTGGGTGGTGGGAAGCAAACCGGGGTTTTCTGGATGAGCAGCCAGTGCTCGACTGTTGAGCCATCTTTCCAGTCCAATTAGGAGCTACTACATATTTGAACTGAATACTTGGATTTCTACCCCAAAGACTCCATTTTCATTTTACTTTTTCTGAGACAGGGTCTCTGTAGCTGAGGATGACCTTGAATTCTGGATTCTTCTGCCTCTACCTCCCATCAATTATGTGCTACTATGGCTTCACTTTCGTAGTTTATGTAATAACTTCTGGAGGATATCAAATAGCTAATTATATCTAAGGTAGCAGAAGCACTGTAATTCCCTTACCTAATAAGCATCTCATTCAGTCTTACACTTTTATCCCTTTTAAGGGTCGAGGGATAACCTAGAGCCTTGCACACAATAGATAATTACTCTACCACTGAGCTCTACACTTAGCCTTTAAAATTTATTTTATTTCTTTAGATATTATTTTACTGGCTGACCTGAAATTTGTTATATAGACCAGGCTGCCCTTAAACTCACGAGAGATCCTCCTGCCTCTGCTTCCTGAGTGCTGGGATGTGTGCAGCACTAAGCCTGGCCACCTAGCCTTTTACAACAATCATCTTATCCCTTTTCTAACGATCACTGTTCTAAGCTATTTGTTCCTAATTTACTTTCCTAGTTCTATTTATAAAGTTTAAGCTGGACTTTAACCCAGTGCTTGGAAGGCAGAGGCAGGTAGATCTTTGTGAGTTCAAGACCAGCCTGGTCTACAAAGTGAGTTCCAGGATAGCCAAAGCTACATAGTGAGACTCTGTTTAGAAAAAACTATTTAGGGGCTGGGGATTTAGCTCAGTGGTAGAGCGCTTACCTAGGAAGCGCAAGGCCCTGGGTTCGGTCCCCAGCTCTGAAAAAAAAGAACCAAAAAAAAAAAAGAAAGAAAAAACTATTTATATGTGTATACATAGACACGCACACATATGTGTGTATATGTTTATTAAAGTTTGTGTATGCATGGTTTGCCTTCTCTACCCCCAATGATGTAGTCCAATTGGATAGTCAAAAATTTATTTAGAAATGTAAATACATAAAATATCCAAGAAAAAATTAAAAAATTATTTATGAGTGAGTGGCCAAAGAGATTAAAGAAACAGAAGAATGCCGAGTACAAATTGAGGTTTAAGGGGCTGGAGAGATGGCTCAGCAGTTGAAGCAATGAATACTCTTCCAGAAGACCTGGGCGCAACTCCCAGAGCCCACACAGGTCCTATCTGTAACTCTAAGATGGGACACCCTCACACAGACACATACGTGCAGACAAAACACCAATGCATATCAAATAAAAATAAATAAAACAAACAAACAGATTGAGTTTTAAAAGTGTAGAATCATATGATCCAGCAAGGGGACATATGACAGGTGGAGGTCAGAAGAGGTCATGGATCCCCTGGAACTGGAACTAGAGTTGGTTTTGAGCAGGTGCTGGGAGCCAAACCTAGATCTTCTGAAAGAAGAGTAAGTATTCTCAACCACGGAGCCATTTCCCCAGCCTCAAATACCACATATTTTTAAAAATGAAACACTTTACTAAGTCTTATAATAATTTCCCAAGAAGTTTCTTTTTAATTTTTTTTACAGTATCCCCCACCCCCACCCCATGTGTGTCTGTGTATAGATACACATCACCATGTCATGCTTGGAGGTCAGAGAACAACTTCCTGAAGTCAGATCTTTTCTTCAGTCCTATAGGCTCAAGGGATTGAACTCAGGCCCTGAGGCTTTACCCACTGAGCCATCTCACCGGACTCCAGTACATAACCTCTTCAGGAGAACATAGTATATATAGTCTCAAAACTAGGCCAAATAAAGTATTTGTCTTCATTTTTTCCCCTAACTGTAAGAGTAATTAAGGGTGGAGAGGGGAGGGAGGGTGTGGTTAGGTGAGGGAGCACCCTCATAGAAGCAGGGGGAGGAGGGATAGGATAGTGGGTTTCTGGAGGAGAAACCAGGAAAAGGGATAACATTTAAAATGTAAATTAAAAAAATCCAATACAAGAAAAAAATGTTTAAAAAAAGAGTGATTAAGGGCTAGAGAGATAGCTCCGAAGTTAAAAGCACTTGCTGCTGCATTTCCTAGGACATGTCTTCAGTCCCCAGCAAACACAGTGGCTCATAAGCATCTGCAACTCTGGCTCTAGGGGATCCAATGCCTCTTATCCCTATAAGTACTACATGCAAGCACACGTCTACACGTGCCGACACGACGCTCATTCACATGCGAGAAAAATAAGTAAATCTTTAAACATAACTAAGATTACGTAAATTACTTTGGTCATGCTATTTTATCGCAGCAAAAGATAACCAATACACGGATATATACCTGTATAAATGAAATCTAGAAGTAACTGAAAGATTCCAGCTTCAACTCCTAGAATCTGTACAACGTCTTTTGAGGACTCTTTCATTCCTCCAGTGAACAAAGCTGCAAAGTATGGACTACTGGCGGCCAGGACCAGACGGTGAACCTGAAAGGTTTCCTTCCCCACCTGTAGCTGGACATCGCAGAAATGCTGTCCAGTTCTCATTTTGTTCATCTGGGCCAAGATGAGCTGGGCATGTTTATCAGAGGAAAATGAAGTGTCAGCGGCCTTGGCGTACTCCTCCTTAGACATGGTGATTGAAGATTAATGAAAGACACAGTTACCCATTATCTGCTTCTACCCTGAGAAACAAAGCACAAAGATCAGACTACTTCTCTATTTGTTAATATAGTTTCTATTCACATATAGATGAGACTTCTCTATAATTTCTCTAGGATCATAGGACACACACCAAACAAATAAGGGCTGACTCATGGCTAGACTTCTATTATGCCTTTGGATAGTAGAATGAGTAGTCAGTAAGAAGCCAAAGGATGCGCCACAGAAGAAATAAACATTGAGAGATAAACAGCGGTAAGGTATGAAGAACGGCCAGAAGCCCCCATTGAATAAAGGAAATAAGGTGCAGACAGAAAGAAGGTCTATCACTACAGTTAGGAAGCAGACATCTTAGGCAGGATGAACTTGTAAAAATCAACTGTGACCACCCCAAATGTCCAATTAAAATCTTTCTGTCTGTATGTTTCCTTTAACAGAGAAAGCCTTTGTGGATCTTTGTTTTAACCCCAGACTCCGTTCTATACATTTTCCTGCTCTCTCTCTCCTCTATACCTGTTGGCCACCCTAACCTCACCTATGTTATAGTCTATATCACATTCAATCGCAACTATCCAAGCTCATGCACACACACACGCACACACACACACACACACAGAGAGAGAGAGAGGAGAGAGAGAGAGAGAGAGATTGAAAAATAGTTCCTTTATGGAAGGAAGTAGCTACTACTGCTATAGAATCAGTCTCTTAACACACACCAGCATTTCAAATGTTTGTGAATTAAGAAATAATAAAAGGGGTTGGGGATTTAGCTCAGTGGTAGAGCGCTTGCCTAGGAAGCGCCAAGGCCCTGGGTTCGGTCCCCAGCTCCGAAAAAAGAACCAAAAAAAAAAAAAAAAAAAAAAAAAAAAAGAAATAATAAAAGGCTTGGGGTTTATGAGATAAGGGTCTCAACCTTGTAATGATCCTTCTGCCTTCTGTTACTTACAGCCAGGCCTGCAGGCATGTGTCACCATATCTGCCTCAATAGGTAGCTTCTTCACAAGTTTATACCAATTATAGTTTTTGGCTTACTTATTTGTTTTGTTTTGTTTTGTTTTTAAGACATGGTATCACTATGCAACCTTAGCCAGACTGGAATTCACCATGTAGACCAAGTTGCCCTCAGACCCAAGAAGATCTATCTGCCTCTCTGCCTTCTGAGTGTGGGATTAAAGTCTCGTGCAACCATGCCTCATCCTCGATTGTAATTTTTATGAGAAGAAAAGATAATCTCTAAAGTCACAGAGAAGCAAACTACCAAAGTTTCCCAAAGCATTAGAACACCGATAGTCTCGGACTTATTTTATCTAAGCCTTGGGCTGTTCATGTCATATTATATTACAGAGAAATTACCACACTAGGTTGTAGAGAATGGTGCCCAAGTACAGAAACTTGGACCTGAATCGTTATAGGTTTAACAAAACCAAACATGCCAATAGTCATTTCAGAACGCTTGGGTTCTCCAAGTAGGCAGGAAGTAGGAGATAACAAGAATCCAACCCTTTCATTATTTCTTATTTTTCAAACAAAAGTTGAAGAGAAGCAACATGACAAATTACTATGAGAATCAAAGGGATAAATTCAAGTCACTGAATAAAGAACCCATGAGTTCTTGCAATATAAGAGACAGATAAAGCAAAGGAAATGTAAGCTGATTAGTGCCTTGAAATGCAGGCATCAAAGAAAACCGGTGGTGAAAAATGACAGAACTGCTGTAAGCTGATGTTTAAAAAAAAAATTCAGTATATAGCATTCAGTCAAAAATTATCAGTAAAAACAGTCTGGGACTGGGTGTGGTGGTGCAGAGGTAGGCAGATCTCTTAGTTTCAAGCCAGCCAAGACTACATAGTAAGACCTTGTCCAAATAATAATAAAAATACCAATAATTAAAAAAAAGGATAATCATGAACATCTAGAAACTAATTTTTTGAGAGGTTTAAAGGAAGCCACTAAAATTTACTTCAGCATGTACACAATGCCAACATCTTACAAGCGAGTGGCACATAAACGCAGTCTATTTCTCTCTATGTGGAAATTCGACCTATAGATGTTATTAAACATGACATGGTTGTCAGACTTGCTGGTTTGTTTCTCCCTGGCAGAGGATTCTGAAACCCCTGCTGACCCCATCCCCGCCGCACGTGGCGAGTGTACACATACACACACACACACACACACACACACACACACACACACACACACACACACACACACACACACACGGTGTGACTCCAGGCTACCTCCATTAGTCTCTTACTCAAGGTATTAAAGCACAGCCACTAAGTCAAATGCCTCCTGTTACAAGAAACAGTTCATTTAATATTCACTTTGACAGTAGAGAGCCAGAGTGTTTGTCATCTTTCTCAGTAAATACAGTAAGCGGAGTACCTCATCGCAAAATGTGGCTTGGGAAATGAGTGTTCATACAAACATGAAAAGCAAAGATCTAAGGACTATACTTCAATACAGTTTATTGGTTAACGATGGAGACAATCAGAGGGACTAAAGAGGACCTTTGGTGGCCTCGATTTCGCTCTCAAGAGCTGCTGAAAGTTGATTAAGAAAGGGGGCCAGAACTCCAGCTGAGCATCAAAACAACTGCGACTCTTTGTGCTTGAGTCGGAGGCTGTAACTAAAATTCTGCCTAAACTGGTCCACACTAGAGGGAGAAAGTCATCTCTGTGCTATTGACGGCTCAAGCATGGGAGGAATTTCAGACTGGAGCCGGCAGAAATCAGGGACAAGGTCTGGCCCTGGGGAGAGCAGAGGCCGCGGCGCCGTAGACTGGAGGAAGCTCCAAGACGGCGAAAACACTTGGACGGTCAGAGCGCCTCCGGAGGTGACAGGAGGAAAGCGAAAGTACGGTGCGTTCCAAAGCTCCAGTCCCTTTCCCTTCCCGGTCCGGAGAGGACACGAGGAAGTTCCCAACCTGTGAGAAACACAGACCGTACGCAGGCCTCGCTTACCCGCCGCGTACCTTCCCGCCGGCGCCCTCCGATGCTCTGCGCGCGCAGGCACCGGAGGGGGCGGGGACAGCCTGTGGAGACAGGTGACTGAGACCGCTGAAAGCGCAGCTACTGCGCTGATGCGGGAACCTTCTACTGCGCGTGCTCCGTCTCTGGGCCCGCCTCCTCACAGCCACGGGCGCCGCTGGGTGGACCTGGGTGGCTGCTCGCTGGCAGTGGAGGATGGTTCTAAAAGTTCCCCAGCTGCAAAAAAGTGACTTTTGATATATTCTTCAAAAATTAGGTAGTGGTAACAGTTACATGCCTATGTAAACAGAGTAAAGAAAAAAAAGTCACTGGATTGTATGCCTATCATTAAAAGGGTAAACGTTATGGCATGTGAATTACAGCTCAATAAAAGCTGCTGCATTTTTTTAAATGTTAGATTATGTTATCCCTGTGCTCAGAATTCCCCAGTGATTTTCCATTTCATTTAGAGCAAAAGTCACTTTCTCCAAGTGAAAAACAGCCTCTGTGGTGGGGAGCCAGAAAGAGATGAGCAGTTAAGAGCTATCTTGCCAGCTACTGTGGCGGCACACCCCTTTGATCCCAGCGTTATTCTGTAGGCATTAGCAGGCGGATGTCTGTGTGTTTGAGGATAGCCTGGTCTACAAAGTGAGATTTAAGACAGCCAGACTGTTATACAGAGAAACTCCATCTAGAAAAACCTTAAGGAGAGGGGGGAGGGGAGGAGAGAGAAAAGAGGGGGGGGTTGGGGATTTAGCTCAGTGGTAGGAGCGCTGGCCTAGGAAGCGGAAGGCCCTGGGTTCGGTCCCCAGCTCCGAAAAAAAAAACCAAAAAAAAAAAAGAAAAAGAGAAGAGAGAGAGAGAGAGAGAGAGAGAGAGCTATCTTGCAGAGGACCTAGGTTCAATTCCTAGCATCCACATGGTTGCTTTATAGCCATCTGTAACCCGAGATCCAGAAGATCCAACAACAACACACACTGTGCACATACATATATACAAACCAGTCATAAAAAACTAAGTGAGTAGTAAATAAAACCTAAAACAAATGTTTAAGGCTCTGTTGGGCCCCTCCTCCATCACCTCCCTACAGCTCTCATCTGTGGCTTTCCCATGCCTTCATTCTGGTTTGGTCTTTCTAGCGTTCTTGTTGGTGTTTTTCCCCATCCTATGAGCAAGCACACTCCCTTTTGGCACCTTCCACTCTAGACTGTTCTGCAAGCTACCCTTTTGTTCTCTTCAGATCTGTTTCTTCAGATTTTACCTTTTCAGTGAGACCATCCTGTAGAACTCTCTCTGCATGTTCTCATCCAGATTTTTTCCTCAGGACACTTACTGTCTTAAGGCTACTGTTTCTTCCATGAAGTACCATGATAAAAAACAGATTGGGAAAGGAAGGGTTTATTTTACTCACAGTTCCATATAACAGTTCATCAAAGGCAGTGAGGGCAGGAACTCAAGCAGGGCAGAAAACTTGGCAGAAGCTGATGCAGAGGCCATGGCGGGGTGTTGTTTACTGGTTTGTTCCCCTTGCTTGCTCAACCTGTGTTGTTATTAGAACGCAGGACCACCATCCCAGAGATGGAACCACTCACAATGGTCTGGGCTCTCCCTCATCAACCACTAATTAAGAAAGAGCCTTCCAGGCTCTACAGTCCACCTTAGGGAGACCTTTTCTTTTCTTTTCTTTCTTTCTTTTTTTTTTTTTTCTTTTTTTTCGGAGCTGGGTATTAAACCCAGGGCCTTGCAGTTGCTAGGCAAGCACTCTACCACTGAGCCAAATCCCCAACCCCCCCCTTTTTTTTTTTTTAAGATTTATTTATTGGGTTGGAGGGATGGCTTGCAGGCGTACAGGCAGGCAGAATATTGTGCACATTATTATTATTTTTAGATTTATTTATTTCATGTATATAAGTCCACTGTAGCTGTCTTCAGACACACCAGAAGAGGGCATCAGATCCCATCACAGATGGTTGTGAGCCACCATATGGTTGCTGGAAATTGAACTCAGGACCTCTGGAAGAACAGTCAGTGCTCTTAACCACTAAGCCATCTCTCCAGCCCCAGGGAGACATTTTCTTTTTCTTTTCTTTTTTTTTTTTTTTTTTTTTTTTTTTTTTCGGGGCTGGGGACCGAACCCAGGGCCTAGCTGAGCTAAATCCCCAACCCCAGGGAAGACATTTTCTTAACTGAGGCTTTCGCTGATGATTCTAGCTTATGTCACGTTGACATAAAACCAGGTGGTACTTATTGTCATCTAATATACTAATTTTACAAGATTTGCTTTATTATTATTATTATTTTATTTTTTGAGCAGGGTTTTTCTGTGTAGCCCTGTTCCTGTCCTGGAACCTGCTCTGTAGACCAGGCTGGCCTTGAACTCAGATCTGCCTGCCTCTACCTCCAGAGCACTGAGATTAAAGGAGTATTCTGCAAGATTTTCAATTCTGTGTACTACATGTGTCTTTGTGTGGGCATGCACACATGCATGCACTTGCCTACGGAGGCCACAGGCATTCGATCTACCGGAGCTGGAGTTACAGGCAAGTATCAACTGCTTGCAGTAGGTGCTAAGACTTGAACTCTGGTCCTCTGAAAGAGCAGTGTATGCCCCTAGCCACGGAGCCATCTCTTCAGTCCGTTATTTCTTGTTAATATGTTTATCTAAGCATGAACTCTCCATCATTCCTACATTCTGTATCACTACATTCGTGCTGGCTCGTGAAAGATGCTCAATCGTCATTGCATGAAATGTGAACGTTTTACTCTTCCTGCTGTGTGTGTGTTTACTCTTGCTCAAATCCATCCACCTTTTATCTTCAGAAAGAAATAAAATGAGATATTTAAAAGTAGGAGCCAGAGTTAGAGGACCTTGGTTCAAATCTCACTATATCGTCATCGAGTGCCTTTGGACAGCTTCTGTTTGTTTTTTTGTTTGTTTGTTTTAAACTCTTCAATTGTTTGTTTGAGATAAGTTCTCATAGGCCCTGGTTGTTCTGGGACTCATTTGTAGGCCAGGCTGGCAGCAAACTCACAAAAATCCACCTATCTCAGCCTCCCAAGTGCTGAGATTAAAGGTATGTGCCCCCAAGTCCAGAAAAAAAAACTTAAAATTTTTATTTTTATGGATGTGTGTATGATTGTGTATTTGGGCACTTGTGTAGCTCAGAAGGTGTTAGATCACCCTGGAACTCAAATATAAATCAGGTGTGGAGACCTGAGTTGCAGATGGTTTTGAGCCACCAAGTGGGTGCTGGGAATCAAACCCTGGTGTTCTGTAAGAGCAGCCAGTGCTGTTAACTGCTGAACTATCTCTCCAGAATCCCAAATTAAATAATTTTACTCATGTACTGCAGTCTAGGTAATTGCCAAGATCATTGTTTTACTTGGGTTCACAAAATATTGCTTTAAAAAAATTCTATTGGTGCTGATAGACAGTGGTGGCACATGCCTTTAATCCAACACTCCAGAGACAAAGGCACGTGGATCTCCGTGAGTTCAAGGCCAGCCTGGTCTACAGAGTGAGTACTGGGACAACCAGGGCTACACAGAGAAACCCTGTCTTGAAACAAATAAACAAATACACATTCTATTGAGCTGAGGAGATGGTTGTCTCCAGAGATTTCTGGAAAGAACTCTCCCATGTCTTTTTTTTTTTTTTTTTTTTTTTTTTTTGGTCCACCTGGACACAACTGCTATCCAAAGATAACAGATACTCCACTTGGAGGATAGAACCGTACAACACGTTTGAATGCTTCGTCCCCAGACAGTAGTGCTGTTTTCAGAGGTTGTAGAACCTTTGGGGTCTTTGAAGAAGTAGGCCACTAGAGGCAAGCATGGAAGGTTGTTTTTGGTCTGTGTTCTCTGCTTCTTGATTTACCAAGATGTGAGGAGTCTTCACCACAAGTTCCTACCACCACAGAAGGCCTTTTTCCATACCCTCCCAACCTCTAAAACTGTGGGCCAAAATACACGCCTTCTTCCTTAGTGGTTCTCTTACAGAGACACAACAGTGATTAATACAACGTTTTTGAGTAGCGGGAATTCTTTTCTGGTTGTCTGTTGTATCATTTTGGTTCAACACCAGTAATGGCCTTGGAGCATAAAAAGATATTTCAGGGTGCTAGAGGGGGTGGCTCTGTGGTTAAGAGCATTTGTTGATCTTCCAGGAGACCTGAATCGGTTCCCAGCACCTATGCCAGGTAGCTTACAATTGTCTGTAACTTCAGCGTTAGGAGATACAACTCCCCTTTCTGCCCCCACAGCCCCACACATGGAAATAAAGGTCTGGAGAGATGGCTCAGCAATTGAGAGCACTTGTTCTTGTTGAGGGCCAAGGTTTGGTTCCTAGGACCCACATGGAAGCTCACAATCATTTATAACTTCAGTTCCAGGGGACCCTATACCCTCTTCTTACTTCCAGGGGTGCCAGGCGTACATGTGATGCACATACATCTAAGCAGACAAAACATTCATAAATATAAAAATAAATGACTAAATCTAAAAGGACACATTTTAAAACTAAAATGAAAATTAACAATTAAAAGATATTTCAGGGGGTTGGGGATTTAGCTCAGTGGTAGAGCACTGAGCCTAGCAAGCGCAAGGCCCTGGGTTCGGTCCCCAGTCCGAAAAAAAAAAAAAAGAAAAAGAAAAAGAAAAAAGAAAAAAGAGAGGAACCTAGCTATATGGCCAAGATATTTGTAAATATGTTCTGAGTATGAGTCTTATATCTGGGACCAGGGCCTAACTTCAACAAAAGACTTTCCAATTAACCTATTTCACAAAAGTTCGAGTGAAAATGTATGAGTCAAAAGTGAAGTGCTCTCTTTCTCTCCCTTTTCCTTAAATGAGATAGTCTGAAAGTGCTGAGCCTGGAAGAAAACTTAATGGAAAATAAAAGCTTGCTTAAGCCAGGACATGACAGTGCATATTTGTAATCTTAGCACTGAAGGGGCACAAGAGCACTTAGTGCTCCTAACCAGTGAACTCTTGCTCCAGCAACATGAAAATAATGATGTCTTTTAAAAAAAAACAAAACCAAAATAATTACACGTAAAAGAGCTGGCTTTCCAGCTTGGATGGGAAATTTGCTATAGAACTATCAGATGCAGAGCAAAATGGTTTTAATTAGCCAGAAAATGTGTCACCCTGAAATGCAGAGGGGAAAAGAAATAATGAGGTGGTGTCCTAGAGAAAGAAATTTCAGGAAAGCAACAGTCAGCAAATTATCCACAGTCCCATCTGTTTGTGTTGGGTGCTCAGCCCAGACGTACTCTGCAGAGTCATTGTGTGTACTCATTGGAGAAGTGAACCCAGAGTCCACGGAGAAGTAGCTCATTTGCACACTCGAGCAGAACTGAATGCAAAGTTCACAGTCCACCTTCTCTTTACTTCCCTTACACCTCAGCCCTCTCCGAATCACCTGAGAAGACTGGCTTTGACCTTTACGGTCATAGTTTCACTTTGGTTAACCGGAGAGAGGTGGATGTTGCCTGGCTATTTTGTGATCTAGATTATATTCCTTCTACAGGCCAGTTCCTGTATTTCCAGGAAGTTGGGCTTTGTCAGAAAACCCACCCCAAACAGGATATTTTTTTCCAAAGGAGCCTTTTTCTCCCCACAAGTGCTTTCCAAAGACAATTGAGTTCGATCGCATGAACACCGGTTCTCAGCCTTGGCTACCTATTAGAGTCACCTGGCCTTTTCAACTGCATTGTGCTTATCCGCCAGAGCTGCTGACTCTTTGTTTAGAGTGAGGCACGCTCTATTATTATGGTCTAAAACACTTTCCAGGAGATTCTAACACTCTTTCAGCTAAGGACAAAAAGCAACTGTCCTAAACACACTGAAAACCACGAAGGCTTTTGATAGTAGGAGAGGAAAAGTATACACGCGGGAGAATATAGGCTCATCTGACTTATTCTACACCCCATCAATAAGATATGTTAAATGCCATCCGAATATACATGTATATTCATTTTGTATAAATTATGCATGACAAACTATAAAATGAAAATTATATAATAACAATATATTTTTTTATTTTTTAAAATTACACTTTTTGGGGGGAGTGTATATGAGGGGGTGCTCATATCACAGCACGTGTGTGATCAGAAGACAGCCTTGGGAGTACCTTCTCTCCTTCCACTAGTGGGGTTCAGATGAAACAAAGGTGATCAGGTTTGATGGCAAGCACCTTTATCTACCGAGCTGACCCATAAGCAGTATTTTTAAATAGTTCAATTTTAAAACTATTTTTTTTTGTTTTGTTTTTTGAGACAGTGTTTCTCTGTGTAGCTCTGGCTGTCCTGGAACTTGCTCTACAGACCAGGCTGGCTTCAAACTCAGAGATCTGTCTGCCTCTGCCTCCCTAATGCTGAGATTAAAGAAACCACTAGTACCACCAGGCATCAGTTAAAAGAAATTTTAAGGTCTCTTTTCTGTGGTATGAGCCCCTTTTGTTCCTTTTTAATCCTCTTCCTCTTCCTCTTCCTCTTCCGCTGCCGCTTCTTCTTCCTCTTCTTCTTCTTCTTCTTCTTCCTCTTCTCCTCCTCCTCCTCCTCCTCCTCCTTCTTCTTCTTCTTTTGCATAGTCAGTGTCTGTGTGTATTTGTGTGTGCACATGTGTCTATTTATTACACAGGTGTGTTCACCCATGCATACATATGTGGAAGCCAGAAGTCACGTCACAGGTCTTCCTCTACCTCTCCACCTTATTTGTTGAGACAGGTTCTCTCAGTGAGCCAATCGGCTAAACTGGCTGGCTAGCAAGCTTCAGGGATCCTAAGCACTAGGGCTACACACACGCAGCGCCTCACCCAGCTTTTTATGTGGGTACCAGGAATGGAATTGAGTCCTGGTGCTTACACAGCAGGCACTTTACCAATAAGTCAAATTTTCATTTCATAACTTTCAAGAGGGTAGATGATGAATCTGGACTGATAACATGTGCCTGTAACACAGGCTACACAGGAGGCAAAGGGAGAGAATCACAAGTTCACTTCCAGCTTATGGTGCAGAATAAATTCTAGGCCACTTCTGGGCAACCTGGCAAAACTTCGTGTCAAATCGAGCAAAACTAGAAAGCTAAGGAAGGATGTAGCTCAGAGGTCGGGTGCTTGTCTGGCATGCACTACACCTAAGTCATGGTGAACATAAACAAAGAGATTATTAAAACTGACTCCTAAAACCAGGTGCCAAGACTGGTGAGATAGCTCAAGGGTAGAGTGCTTGGCTAGTACAGGACGGGCTCCAGGTTTGGTCTCCACCCCCATAAAAAGGAACAAACAGAAAACCAGAGAGAGGAAAATGGAAGAAAAAGAAAAGAATGTATTAGATGGAATTGATGGCAAATTGGACCCTGGAAATCAGTTAAGCTGAAGTCGTAGCCATAGAAACCAACTGAAAGGAGTCATGGAGAGGATTAGCAACTCAGAAAAATAGTCGCTACAAATACAGATGCCTGTAAGCGCAGGTGGGGACCAATCATATAATAACCTGGTCAAAAAAGAGTGATAAACAATAAGAGCTACAGGCATAAGCTAGATGCCATCTGCTATCCTATATCAGAAAACCTGTCAGTCTCTGACCTTATTAATATGTGTATCACACTGGAATCCTTGAATGACACTATCAGCCTTATTACATAAATGACACTTAGAAAACCCTAATTCAGCATCAAGAATAAATATATAACATGCTTATTTATTTATTATTAAAAATGAGATATTTTATATAAATACAAAATTGTGTTTCTTTATACAACTGCAATAGGATTTGGATCACACTGCTAGGATTTATTTAAAGAAAGCAATGATATAAAAACAGCAAGAAGACCTGAATCCAAAGGTTTTCCTCTAACAGTACCAAATACCTCAAGGTACAGATTATTATACAAATGTGTACAAATCTTTAATACAAATACAACAGGGCTAGGCAAAAAAGAGGAACGCTTCACAAATTTGCGTGTCATTCTCACGCAGGAGCCGTGCTAATCTCTGTATTGTTCCAATCTTAGGATATGTGCCACTGAAGCTAGCACTCTTTATTTTGGGACAGGGTTTTTCTGTGTAGCCCTGGCTATCCTGGAGCTCACAGAGACCTGCCTGCCTCTGCCTCTCGAGTGCTGGGATTAAAGGCATGCATCACCCCATGCTTGGCTATTTTTTTTTTTAAACTTTCTCTATACCCAAGATGCCCTTGATAACCTTCAGGCCTCCCCCTCCCAAGTGCTGAGGTCCCAAGCATGTAAAACCATGCCCTATGCTGAGTGTACACAAAGCAGAGGGTGAGCCCAGAGCTTCACACATGCTAGACAGGCTGTGAACTGATCTACATTCTCAGCCTAATAAATATTGTTTTCAAGAACACAGTAGAAGATTTAGTAATAGAGACTATATTGTAGGCTTTAAAGACAAGTCTCGGGGTTGGGGATTTAGCTCAGTGGTAGAGCACTTGCCTAGCAAGCGCAAGGCCCTGGGTTCCGTCCCCAGCTCCAAAAAAAAAAAAAAAAAAAAAATTAAAGACAAGTCTCAATGAATATGAAAGGATTTCTACAATATGATCTGTGAGTACAAATAAGACTAAACAGAAGCAGAAAACTACCATGCAAAACCCTCAACTATCAACTAACACATTTTCAAACTACACATGGTTCAATGAAGAATTCAATAAGGAATTAGGAAATAGTTTGTATTGTATTAAAGTAAAACTTGAGCACTCAGGGCTGCACCAGTGGCTCAAGGGTTAAGAACACTTGCTGTCCTTGCAGA
Source organism: Rattus rattus (assembly GCF_011064425.1). NCBI lineage: Eukaryota > Metazoa > Chordata > Mammalia > Rodentia > Muridae > Rattus > Rattus rattus. The sequence continues at coordinate 40,141,580 of NC_046154.1, read as the reverse complement.
GGACCTAGAACCTAACGTGGTAGCACACATGGCGTATTGGCTAGTTTTGTGTGTCAGCTTGAGTCAACATAAGCTAGACCCATCAGCGAGGAAGGAGCCCCAGTTGAGGAAATACCTCCATGAGATCCAGCTATAAGGCATTCTCTCAATTAGTGATCAATGGGGGAGGACCCAGCCCATTGTGGGTGGTGCCATTCCTACACTGGTAGTCCTGAATTCTATGAGAAAGCAGGCTGAACAAGCCAGTAAGCAGCACTCCTCCATGGCTTCTGCATCTTCTCCTGCCTCTAGGTTTCTGCCCTGCTTGAGTTCCTCCTTCTCTGGTCTCCTCTGATAATGAACTGCCTTGTGGAAATGTAAGCTGAATAAACACTTTGCTCCCCAAGTTGCTTTGGTCATGGTGTTTTATCACATCAGTAGTAACCGTGAGACACATGAAATCCTATACCTTTTCATGGCCTTTGTGGGAACCAGGCACACACATTGTGCACATACCTAAGTGTAGGCAAAATGCTAGCACGCATAAAGTAAAAGTAATATATAAATCTTTAAAAATATCAATAATAATCTTTACTTAAAAACAAAACAAAACCTCAAAGCTCAATGTATCTATAGGCGAGATTCAGGTAAAAGCTTATAGCACTGGGCTGGAGGGATGGCTCAGTGGTTAAGAGCACCGGCTGCTCTTCCAGAGGTCCTGAGTTCAAATCCCAGCAACCACATGGTGGCTCACAACCATCTGTAATGGGATCTGATGCCCTCTTCTGGTGTGTCTGAAGACAGCTACAGTGTACTCACATATAATAAATAAAAATCTTTTAAAAAAAAAAAGCTTCTAGCACTAAATGTGTATGTTAGTTAAGAGGAAATGTCTCAAATCAATGGCCTAGACTTTTAAGAAAACAGGCAGTGAGCCAGGCAGTGGTGGCACACGTTTTTAATCCTAGCACTTTGGAGAGTGAGTTCCAGGACTGCCAGGGCTATACAGAGAAACCCTGTCCCAGAAAACAAACAATCGAACCAAAGAAGAAGAAGAAGAAGAAGAAGAAGAAGAAGAAGAAGAAGAAGAAGAAGAGGAGGAGGAAGAGGAGGAGGAGGAGGAGGAGAAAGAAGAAGAAGAGAAGAAGAAGAAGAAGAAGAAGAAGAAGAAGAAGAAGAAGAAGAAGAAGAAGAAGAAGAAGAAGAAGAAGAAGAAGAAGAAGAAGGAGAAGAAGAAGAAGGAGAAGAAGAAGAAGAAGAAGAAGAAGAAGAAGAAGAAGAAGAAGAAGAAGAAGAAGAAGAAGAAGAAGAAGAAGAAGAAGAAGAAGAAGAAAAGAAAAGGAAGGGATGGGCATGGGGTATGCACCTATAGTCCCATAGCTATTCAGGAGTTGATGCAAGGAATTGCCTGGGACTAGGAGTTTGGAACCAGCATGAGAAACATAGTGAGACCCTATTTCTTGAACTTAAAAAAAAATTAGCTCCTGTTCTCTTGTTCTCTCTTGCTCTCTTGCTCCTCTCCTGCTCCCACTCTCCCCATTCCCTTACCCCCTCCTCTCCATATGCTCATGGCCTGCTCTCTCTCTCTCTCTCTCTCTCTCTCTCTCTCTCTCTCTCTCTCTCTCTCTCTCGCTCTCCTTTCTCTGCCTCTGCCTCTACTACCCTCTTAACTCCCCTCCCCATGCTCTAAATAAACTCTATTCTATACTAAAAAAAGTTAGTATGGGTTGGGGGGGGTCAACACATGTGCCATGGTGCATGTGTGGTGGTCTGAGGGCAACTCTGGAGTTCATTCTCCCCTTCCACCTTTCCATAGTTCTGCCAGACTTGTGTAGAAAGCACCTTTACCCCATAAGTCATCTCACTGTTCCCAGCCTTTATTCCTTAAAAGAAAAGGAAAAAGAAAAGAAAAAGAAAAGGAAGAAGAAGGTGGCTGGGAATAGCTTAGCTGATAGTGACCTTGCCTTTTGTGCATGAGGCCCTAGGTTTGAGTCACAATGCTACAAGTCAAACAAACAAAGGAACAAAAGGGCTCCCAAAGGGAGCTGGAGAGATGGCTCAGTACTTAATACTGCTCTTATAAGAAGACCCAAGTTTGTTTCTGTAGGCAGATGTATGGTTAGTGGGGTTCTGTGTCTGCTCTGCCACAGGGCATGGCTGCTTGTGAGGCAGGATGCAGAAGTTTGACTGTGCTTACCCCAAGCCAACACTGGGGGTAGGGAAGTGCAGTCTCAGGCATGGGACAGCCAGAGCTGGCTCAGGGGTCTCTGGGCTTGCAAGGAGACTGGGGCCATCTGGTTCTCAGGCTCTCAGACATACAGGCGCCACGGGGAGCCATGGAAGAGCTGAGAATGGGGTGGGGACCCGAGGGCTGGATATAGCGGGGGAAGAGGGGGGATCTGGGGGGGCAGGTTGGGGAGAATTAGGGGAAGCTCAGGCTGGTCCCTCGGGGGAGTCCTTGGCTTGTCAGCTGCAGGCTTGGGCTTGGGCTGGGTGGCAACCATGGCTGGGAGCACAGAGAGACCTTCTGCAGGAGATTAGACTGTGGCTCCATAGGCCAAGGCCTTCTCCATGGCTCCCCACGTTGGAGCCAGATGAGAAGAGGCGGTCCATGGTTTTAAGGCATTTATTGTCATGGCGGTAAGTGGATGGGTAAAACCACACCCCACTTCTCTAGGTGAGTCTGAGATTAAATACCTTTTGCCGGGAAGAGTGTCTGGGAAGGAGATACCTAAGCCTCTAGGCCTTTAGGCACCTCATTATAATGGAGATCTGTCTTAAGTCTACATGATAGTAGGTCTCACCTCTACCTGTGAAGGGGCTTGGGCGTTGCCCCTACATGACTAATGGTCACAAATCTGTGGATGGCTGCAGCCCAGAGACAGGGGCCTGGTGCCCGGGAGTCAGGAGACGCCTACAATCCCTTCAGGGTCACTGGGTTTCTAGCCTTAGCTCAACCAGGAACTAGGCTACCTTTCACAGTCCCAGGCATAAATTTTTCTTAACCTACTTTATTTAATGAGGGTTCAACCTTTCCTCCAGCCCACCACCCACCAGAGGTAGTGGAAAAGAAAGGTTATTAAGATATGAGGGAAGCAGACCTGTTTAGAAATAGTTCTTTGGGGCTATTCCAATCTTCACTGTTCTCAGTCCAGTTCTCTAGCAAACACCAAACATTAATCAGCAGCCACAGTTCAGTTCACTGGGCAGACACCACACAGGAATCATCAAGGGCAGTTCTTTTTTTTTTTTTTTTAAGATTTATTTATGTATTAGATATAAGTACACTGTAACTGTCTTCAGACACACCAGAAGAGGGCATCAGATCTCATTACAGATGGTTGTGAGCCACCCTGTGGTTGCTGGGATTTGAACTCAGGACCTCTGGAAGAGAAATCAGTGTTCTTAAGCACTGAGCTGTCTCTGCAGCCCAGGGCAGTTCAATCCAGATGAAACTGGGAAGCCTACCACCAGCTCCAGTCTACCTTGGAAGCAGCAAGAAGCTTCCCCAGAATTTCTTTGTCAAGTTTCTATCAAGTCACCACCAGCTAAGCTCAGCAAAGCAATATAGGGTGAACCAGTACATGCGTGGCATCAACAAAGAATAGTGAGGCAGAGCAAATCAATGCTCAAGCTCCCCTTATCTGTGGGTTCATAGTTACATCCCTTCTAAATATCATTCCTCCTTTCATGTGCCCGTTATCTCTTTTCTTTTTTTTTTTTTTTTTTTTTTCCCCCGGAGCTGAAGACCGAACCCAGGGCCTTGCGCTTGCTAGGCAAGTGCTCTACCACTGAGCTAAATCCCCAACCCCTAGAATACTTTTTGGTTGGTTTTCTCTGTGTAGTTTTGGCTGGCCTGGAACTTGCTTTGTAGACCAGGCTGGCTTCGAACTCACAAGAGATCCACCTGCCTCTGCCCCTTGAGTGCTGAGATTAAAGGCCTATGCCACCACCACCACCACCACCATCACCACGTGCCCGTTATCTCAAAACACCCTTTCACCTGTGTCTGCTTCAGCAAAACAGTCTTTCACCTGTGTGCCCAGCAAAACGTCATTTGCCATCTCTGACTTTCCAAAGAAACCAGAAGTTTCCACTTCAGGTTCCCAGCACACAACCACTTATAAGTCCAGCTCCTGAGGATACAACACCCTTTTCATGCTTTTCCACACACTGTACTGATATGAATAATCCCCTCACCATACATATACACATAATTAACAACACGTATAAAAAGATCATAGGAGGGCTGGAGAGATGGCTCAGCGGTTAAGAGCACCCGACTGCTCTTCCAGAGGTCCTGAGTTCAATTCCCAGCAACCACATGGTGACTCACAACCATCTGTAAAGAGATCTGATGCTGATGCCCTCTTCTGGTGTTATCTGAAGACAGCTACAGTGTACTGTATATAATAAATGAATACATCTTTTAAAAAAAGATCATAGGATTTCATGTCGCCACACCTCATTTTCTTGTGCTTCTGTTGTGCCTAAGTCGCTTTGTATTTGTGGAAACATGTGGGGCTCTGCTGGGTTTTCACTCTAATCACCCTTGTGGTGGTGGTGGCGGCAGTGTCGTTGGTGGTGGGGTGGTGGTTGGTGGTGGTGGTGGCAGTGTCGTTGGTGGTGGGGTGGTGGTTGGTGGTGGTGGTGGCTGTTTTCTCCTCTTCTTCTTCATCATCATCTCTTTTTCCTCTTCCTCCTTTTCGGCTTGTCCTCTCCTCCTCTCCGTGTGTGTGTGTGTGTGTGTGTGTGTGTGTGTGTGTGTGTGTGTGTGTGTGTGTGTGTTGTAACCTAGAATTTTGTGCCTATAGGAGGGCACTCTACAACTATGCTATATCCTAAGTCCTGGTCCCTGGTTGCTGCTAGTTCTCCTCCTCCTCTTTCCTCCTCTTCCTCTTCCTCCTCCTCCTCCTTGGTTTTTCAAGACAGAGTTTCTTTGTGTAATTCTTTTTTTTTTTTTTTGGTTCTTTTTTTTCGGAGCTGGGGACCGGCCCCAGGGCCTTGCGCTTCCTAGGCCAGCGCCCTACCCCTGAGCTAAATCCCCAGCCCCCCTTTGTGTAATTCTTGACTGTGCTAGAACTCACTTTGTAGACCAGGATAGCCTCAAACTCAGAAATTTGCCTGACTCTGCCCCATGAGTGCTGGCATGACCATGACCCAGTAAATTTAAATTTTTATTATCTTATGTGTATGGATGTTTGCTTACATGTATACCTGCATACCATGTACAGGTTCATGCCTTCGTGGTTACTGCATCCCCTAGGACTGGTTACAGACAGTTGAAAAATCACCATGCAGTTGCAAGGAATCGCACCTGTGTCCTCTGCAAGAGCAGCCAGTCCTCTTGGCCAATGAGCCCTCTCTCCAGCCCTACTCTGGCTTCTCTAGGTCACTTCTCTCAGGGCATTCATACTGTACCCAGAGATCTAGATCTTTCTATTGCTCTTATAACTTGCTAGGGTCATGTGAAACTCTGGGACTTTCTGTAATCATTTGACTTTTCCATGCTACTCCAGGGAACAGCAGAATCTTGTTACTTCCTCCCTGGCTATCCTGGGACTAGGGTGTGCAGAGGCCACAGACTTGTTTACCCAAGAACACCACCAAAACATCTATTGGGCTCGCTGCCTTTTGTATCCTCTATCTAAAAGGATGCCAAGGTTCACATTGTGATTGGACTCTCTCCAGAACCGAGAGCTCTGCCATAGCCACACCCCATCAATCAAGCCTGGACTCACTCCCTCCTCCTTGCTTCCCCTCTACCCTTTTTACTTCCTATACACCAAGCTAGTCTTAGGCACAGCAAGCTTGGTTTTTTTCTGTTATATTCACTTCCAGCCCAAAGTTCGATCTTTGAAAGGCCGGGATACATATTTTTGGATATAGCATGTCATTTGTATCCAGAGTTGGTATGTGAAGCCATGTGTTCATGGAACTATAGGGGGGAAAAGGGGGTGGGGGGAGGAGAGGCCGAAGTGCAAAGGAATAATTTAATTCACTTATTCTTCTCAAAATTCGGATTTTATGAGGAATCTAAGAATCTTCTGGAAGAAATTTGCTATTCTCATAACTAGGAAGTGAGAACAGGTAGGTCTCTCTCTGGGATGAGGGAATTAGTACTCCATTCTGATGGAGAGTCCTAGTGGCACTTCTGCCTTCTCTGTCTGAGCTGAGTGAACCAGGACAGACAGCATACATATAGCAAGATTCCTCACATAGCTGAAACTTTCTGCTTACAAATCTTTGCTTTCCCAGCAAAGATTCCTGGGCAAACTTCCAGGAAGAAAGAGAACTGTGTGTGTGAACTGAGGACCCTACTTAAGGACAACTAAATTCTTGGACTCAATTGAAAGAGAATCTTGTTTTTCTAGGGGACCCCATGTGTTTCCACAGAGGGAGCAATGAAAAGACCAACGCAGGGAAGGAAACAAAAGAAACAGACCTTTCCAGCTCTGGAGACACATATTTAAATTTCAGTTTCAGCTGCCACCAACTAGTTACATAAATACAGGAAAACATTTAACCTTTTATGCATCATTTTATCTATCTGTAGATAGAGCATTGTCCCCAAGGAGCCTACACAAGGTTCATAAGGGATAATAGGGCTGCCAGATGGTTCAGTGGGTAAAGGTACCTATCACCAAGCCCGATGACCTGAGTTCAATCCCTGAAACCCATACAATGGGAAGAGAGAACTTATTCCTGGAAACTGTCCTCTGATCTCCACATGCACACTGTGACACATATGTGACCCCCGTCATAAGTAAATACATGTAAAAAAAATTAGAAAGGAAAATGTGATAACGTAGTTAAAGGACCTCAAGCTGTTTGTCCCTGTGTAAATACATAGCATTGTTACTGGGAGTGTGATTGTTTCCTGTATGGCCAAATAGGCTAATGGATTTCCTGTATGTGGAGCGTGCATCTGCAGGCTCAGGCTAGTGGATTTCCTGTATGTGGAGAGTGCCTCTGCTCATAGAGTGAGAGGCTCTAGCTGCTGAGGGGGTCCCTGTCCAGCCACGCTCAGTTTCCTCCTTCATGAAAATGGTTTATTTTGTGATTTGGCATTGCTTCACCTTGAGCTGGCATTGGACAGATTCCATCCAGGAAGTGCTGCCTGCCTGATTGGAGTCTCCTGAGATAAGGCGTTGGAAAATATTATCTGGATCCTGTACATCACAGATAAGGGCTTCGGCGCTCTTGGCCTTTAGCTCCAGTTTTTCTGGTGCCTCATTCTGTCCTGTCCTCACCTATCACTGTTTTCTCTGCTAAACTTTATAAATGTGCTCTTTCGGTCTGGCCCGGGGCTTGGGATTCTTCTTATGCCAGCCATCACCAATTTAACTTAGACATTTCCCTCGTCTCTATTTAGCTGGCCACAAATGGAAGGCCTATTGGGTAATTTGCCTCCGCCGTAACTTCTCCCCAATCTAAAACCATAGGAAAGCTTCAAAGGAGATTGGTAGACTACGGAGGAAAATGAAGGTAATATCATACATACATATGAACTGATACTCATGCCCTCAGACATTCACAGTACTCACACATATCACACACGTGTATCAGAGATATATCCTGACATGTACACTGACATAATCACAAAAACTGATATACACTCCTGTAGTCACAGGTACACACACCTTTGGTCTGAAGGTCTCACCCAGGGAGAAGGCAAAGTGAGGACTGTCTCTGATTCATTTTTATTCTACGAAGTCTGAGATAGACCAGAGAGAATTTTATACAGGAACATTTCATAATTTAAGGGATACAACTCTGCCTTTGTTGCCCCCTTGAATGGTCTGAGATCACAAAAGTGATCACAATGTTGGAGTAGGTGTGGCCTTGTTGGAGTAGGTGTGGCCTTGTTGGAGTAGGTGTGGCCTTGTTGGAGTAGGTGTGGCTTCGTTGGTGGAAATGTATCACTGGGGGTGGGCTTTGGACTTTCAAAAGATGAATAACTCATACCGATGAATGCAAACTATCTAAAAAAAAAATTAAAGTTGGTCAATATGCCAGGTTCGATGGTTCATGCCTTTGTTTCCAGCACTCAGAAGACAGAGGCAAGTAAATCTCTGAGTTCAAGGCCATCCTGGTCTATATAGTTATTTTCTGGAAAAAAAAAGTTGCCCAATAATTTGAATTTCTAATTGTCAATGCTGAGAATATTCCTTTGCATGAATATGTAGTACAGGGTGATAGAAGTATGTTTAGTGTTATTTCAGAAAGTGTTGGAAATTCTGTCTTAATCCTAGGCCAAAATTCAAGTACGCCTTTTTTACATGTATTCATGTTTATGGACGACCATGCATGTCATGGTGTATTTGTGGACATCAGAGAACGGCCTGTGGTAGTTAGTTGGTGCTTCTCCTTCCACAGTGTGGGTCCAAGGGAGAGAACCCAAGTGATCAAACTTGGTGGTAAGCCATCTTGCTGGCCCTCAAACAGTCATTTGTAAAATCAAACATTCTAACACAAACCAATTCAAGGCTAAATACTAGTTTGATACTTATATGCTAAGGATTGATGGTATTGGATTATTGAATAATCTTTTCTATTCTTAAATTTTTTTTAATACACTTAGTTTTGTATGTGGTGGTCAGAGGGCAACTTGCTGGGGTTGCTTCTCTTCTACCGTGTGGGAGTCAGGGATTAGACTAAGGTTGTCAGTGCGGGTGGCTGGTGCCTTAACCCACTGAGCCATCTAAAAACCCACCTAAAAACCCAGGCTTTTTTTGTATATTTGCTTTTCTCCCTCCCTCCCTCCCTCTCTCTTGTCCCTTTCCTCTCCCCTTTGCCCTTCTCTCCTCCCCGCCCCTCACCGTGCTTGTGCATGTGCGTGCGTGCGTGCGTGATTTTTCTCTCTTCCCACTACCATCTGGAGTCTGCTGGGCTTGCTAAGCTAGTGTCCTAATACGGAGACAAATTCCTAACCCTTTGTTTTTGTCTACTCTTGTAAGGTTTAGATGTGTTGAAGGCTTTAGTTCTGAAGACTGGCTGGTCTTAACTAGTTCCATCTGTAAATTGTACTACAGAGAAATCCAGGCCATGCTTGCTAATTCACCCTGAGTTCTAGGAACGTCCAGAGAATGCTGAACCTCTGTTTCAAGTACCTCAGACCTCTTAACTCCCACCACACTTGTATTATTCATACAGCACCACAGTAGCTAGGGAGTAGATTACTCTAGCCAGGAGAAATCAATTTTACAACTTTGTCTGGAAACAGAACAGAGATAAAGAAGCCCAGGGGACCTATTTGGTTTTACTAAGTAGCCATACTTGTCAGAGGCACCCCTGAGCAACTGGCCTGGGGCCTAACTTGTTATTCCTGCTGTTGCTAAGTTATAGAGATAAACTGTCAGCTCTGCAGACAGCTGCTGGAGTCAGAACCATCTAGCGTCAGGCTAAAGTGGAGGCTAAATACATAGGTGCACATGTGTTAAATTCGATATAAAGAACACTTTTAGAAAAATCTTCTCTTCCAAGCCCCTGGTTGTTAGGTAGGTTTATGTATTTGTTTGACTGAGAAAAGTATTCTATATTTTTCATGTGACTGAATTTAAAAAGGATTACATCAGGGCAGTAGAATGTCATGTCACCTAGTATAAAAATCAGCAGTCTTGGGGCTGGAGAGATGGCTCAGTGGTTAGGAGCACTGACTGCTCTTCCCTAGGTCCTGAGTTCAAATCCCAGCAACCACATGGTGGCTCACAACCATCTGCAATGATATCCGATGCCCTCTTCTGGTGTGTCTGAAGAAGGCGACAGTGTACTCACATACATAAAATAAATAAATCTTAAAAAAAAAAAAATCAGCAGTCTCCAGAGAAACAGAGGATAAAACACTTACCAACCAAGCCTGATCACTTGAAGGCTACCCCTAGAATCCATTGTAGGAGAGAACTGACTTCTGAAAGTTATACTTTGACATCCACAAGTGCATTTATTTGCAAGATATATAGGACCACATAATATTATATATCATTTGTGTGTATACATACATATGTGTGTGTAATATTTATTTGTTTGTTTGTTTGTGTTGAGACAGGGTCTTACTATATGGCTCTGGCTGCTTGGAACACATTTAAACCATGTGTTTCTATGTGTTCCTCAAACTCAGAAATCCACTTGCCTCTGTTTGCTGAGTGCTGAGTGCTGAGTTTTAATTCATTGGCCACCCAATTGGCAATAAGTTTGTTTTTAAAAGTAAATGGGGAGCTAGAGTAATGACTCAGGAGTTAAGAGCACTTGCTGCTCCTGCAGAAGACCCAGCTTTAGTTCCCAGCCCCACCATGTCTCAAATATGCTGTGACATGTGGCCACCCTACCCAGCGTAGATTCTCTCTCATACACAGTAAATGTTTTTTTTTTTTTTAGTGAGTGGGGAAAATGGCAGAGGAGAAATCTGTGTGAAGGACCCCATAATCTTTTGTGTGTGTGAAGTGAAAAGGAAGTGGGTCACATAAATGGAGTGTGACTGTGTTGTCTCCAAATAGTCCCAGTCGCTTGAGACCGATGACTCTGCCTGGGCTTGACATTTCCTGTCTGTCCTAACATCAGTTTTGAAGATCTAGTAAGAGAAACAGATCCACCTAGATTTGCTGGCTGTCCTTTCTCCTGGTCTCTTCTATTTCTTTTTGTTTTGAGATGGGGGTGGTGGTGGTGTGTTTCTCTATGTTACATGAGCTAGCCTAAAAATTGGTCTTGAAGGATTTTCCTGCCTCAGTCTCAAGTGATTGAGATCACAAGGATATACCATCAAATCTAGAAACATTATTGTTGCTGTTATTAGCTTGCACATCTGTACATACCCATGCATGCTAGACAAATGCTTTCCCCTTAGCCTGAGAGTAGCAACTTCTTCTTCTTCTCCTTCTCCTTCTTCTTCTTCCTCTTCCTCTTCCTCTTCTTCTCCTCCTCCTCTTCCTCCTCCTCTCCATCCTCTTCCTCGCCCCCTCTCCCTCCTTCTCTCCCTCCTCCTCTCCCTCTTCTTCTCCCTCCTTCTTCTCTCCCTCACCCTCTCTTTCTCCTTCCCCTCTTTCTCCTCTCTCTCCCCTCCTCTTCCTCTTCTTTTCTTAACATTATTTTTCAGAAGAAGGCCAGTCCTGTGCTGTAAGTACATATGTGGAACTCAGAATCCTTGCAGGATTCAGTTCTGTTCTTCAACCATTATGGGCTCTGGAGATCAAACCCAGGTTGTCAGACTTGGTGCCTTTTTCTTTTGAGCCATTTCACTGGTAAGAAAAGTGTGTTTTTCCACTGTTGTTTCCAAGAGAATGTAAGACTGGGGATCTTAACTGTTCTCTTTCCCACGGGCAGAGGAAAACAAACGAAGAAACAAACAAAACAAACAAAAAGCTCGAGTGGAAGATTAAGGAACAACATAAATGCCCAGTACTTTTTTGGTGCCTAGAAAATGTTAGCTTTCCCTTAACTTGTTCCTCAGTTTTGTGGATGACAAATAGTCTTTCTCAGGATCCTCTGTCTACCAGGAGGGATCTGCCAGGTCATCTGAGGGGGCCTGAACGGTGCTGGCTATAAAAGCCTTGTACTGTTCTGCACTGAACACAGGAGATGAGCAGGACAGCCGCAGTCTCTGTCCTCAGGGAATTGACACTTAGCTGCAGTGGGGCGGGCTTTGAACATAAGCACAAGGGCAGCACAACATATCAAATGCAGTGATGAAATTCTACACTACAGCCTGTGGACTGGGTGGGTGGGATTTCAGGGAGAGAGTCACGGCAGGAGAACGAGAATGAATGTTTGGTCTGAGTTCACACTTAGAGATGAGTTCTCCAGGCAACTGGTGATTCTAGGAATCGAGATAAGAACAGCTTCTGGACAGTATTGAATCAGAAAAAAAAAAAAAAAAAAAAAAAAAAGAACAGCTTCTGGGGGTTGGGGATTTAGCTCAGTGGTAGAGCACTTGCCTAGCAAGCGCAAGGCCCTGGGTTCGGTCCTCGGTCCCCAGCTCCGAAAAAAAGAAAAGAAAAAAAAAAAAAACAGCTTCTGTACTGCAGGATAGAACTGCTACATTCTAGACTCCTCCTAATGGCAAATAGAGTAAGGAGATCAGGACATACACAGCCATGTCTCCTGGGAACATTAAAAAGGCTGGAAGTGAAGGTGGCAGGATGGGGTGTGGAACCCGGAGAGCAGATTGGGCACCCTGGGAGAAGTACTAACTAACTATGAACAGCAGCTCCTCTGACAGTGTCCAGTTGTTTGTCCTATCAGAAAGCCAAATTCCTCAGCTGTAATGTCTATTCTTGGTTGTTACCTTGACTATATCTGGAATGAACTACAATCCAGATCTTGAGGCTGGTGGGCACAAGTTTCTGATCTAGACCTCGGCATGGAGATCTTGAGGCATAGTGGTTATGAAAAGTTTAGGCCCAGGCAAGGTCGTTTTTTAATCCTAGGCGATTAAGGCAAGATCTCTGAGTTCAAGGTCTGCCTGCAACAAAGCAAGTCCCAGATCCAGGAATGGTGGTACACACCTTTAATCTGGGACACACCTTCTGCTGGAGGCCTACATAGGGACATTGGAAGAAAGAAGATTCACTCTTCTTCACCTGCTTGCATTTATTTTCCTGCATATCTGTTGGAAGCTACTTCTACAGAAGACCAGCTGAAACAACTAGCCTTGTGGCACTGAGCAATTACTAGACTCTTGGACTTTCCACAGCTGACCATTGCTGGGGGAGTTGGACTACAGACTGTAAGTCATCCCAATAAGTTCCCTCAGTAGAGAGAGACATTCCATAAGTTCTGTGACCCTAGAGAACCCTGAGAAATACATTGCCAGCAAAATTGGAAGAATAATTCCTCTCTGTTCATTGGAAGTGCCAGGACACAAACTTCTGTGAAAGCACCTGATATTACTACTGGTTTTAAAAGTGAAAATTAGGGGCTGGAGAGATGGCTCAGTGGTTAAGAGCACTTGTTGATTTTGCAAAGGACCCAGGTTCCATTATGAGTACCTACATGGTGACTCATATCCATCCATAACTATAGTTCCAGGGGATGCAACAGATACATGCAGGCCAAATATTTATACATCTAAAGTAACTCCCCCCCTTTTTGAGATAATATATCTCTATGTAACTCTTGCTATCCTGGAACTAGCTATGTAGACTAGGCTGGCCTCAAACTCATAGAAATCCTCTTGCCTCTTCCTCCCATGTGCTGGAAATCAAGACATGCACCAAAAGCCTGGCTAAGATAAATCTTTTTTAAAAGTGCCAAATTAAAGGGTTGGGGATTTAGCTCAGTGGTAGAGTGCTTGCCTAGCAAGCGCAAGGCCCTGGGTTCGGTCCCCAGCTCCCGAAAAAAAAAAAAAAAGTGCCAAATTAAAACAATGAGTAGAGCTTTTTTTTTTTCTTTTCAAATTATTGAAATGTCAGATCACCTATTCTCTCAGAGTTGGAAGATATCACGCAAACAGGTCAAGTAGTACAGATGTGAGAGAGTAGGTTGATAAATGATCAAGTCATGTGACTTGATGATTCTACTTACCTGTCCACTGTAAGGAAGGAAGTGGTTATGTGGAGTTCACAGTGGGGATCTAGGGGTGGGGTATCCTGCCAGCATGCAATGTTTCAGCCTACTCTGAAAGCAAGGGACCAACCTATTTTCTCCATCACCTATATTCTAGCCACAGGAGAACTGTGTGAAGTTTGCTGTAAGGGTGAGTGAGGCAGAGCTGTGGAGAGAGAGAAAACAGAGGCAAAAGCTCCCTTGGACATTCCACTGTGCTTTGTGATCTCCACATCTCTGTATCTACACTCTGTGAAAGAACATTCTAGCATCTTTATAACACTTTCTAGTTTTTCCAGCCCTTTTACTCTATAGCCCAGGGTGACTTTGGATCCATGGGATTCTCATGCCAGTTTCCTCTTTTCCTTCATCCACTCTTTGTTTTTTGTTTTTGACTTTATATGGAGTATAATGTAATTATAATCAAAGCTAACATAATCGAAGATATTTATGAACATTACATGTTGCTATCTAGTTCATTGGATAATTTTAATGGTTATGTAACTTGGCATAAGAAGGCATTATACTTTGTTAAGCCAGTACTATTAGCATGTATATGTTTTTATACATACCCTTGTTACTGTTTTTAAGAGTTTTTTTTTTTAAACTTTTATCTACTTTGTGTATGTGTGTGTGACACAGCGTGGGATCAGAAGACAATTTAGAGGAGTTAATTGGTCCTCTCCTTCCATTAGGTAAGGCCTAGGGGTCAAACTCCTGGGTATCCAGTCATCATGGTGACAAACACCTTTCTTTCTTGCTGGCTTTTCTTTTTTCTTTTTTTGTATTTTAGTATTTTAAGTAAGTCTGTAAAAAATATCTTTGCATAAAGCTTTCTTCCATATTTTAGATTATTTGCTTAGAATCCTCTATTTAGCAGTTGAGTCATTAGTGTGGAACATTTCTATGGTCCATAGATAGTTCTAGCCACAATACTTAAAGGCCGAACCTGCTTCCTCTGTCACCTATCTGAACGTCTAGCACATCACTGTCAGCAGCCGGTACATCCTCTCGTCTAACTAGCACATGTAGCCTTTTAACCTAGGCTTAAACAAAAACAAAAACAAAAAAACCAGTTAATTCCCTTGTTCCCATTCGTTTTTCTTTGGTCACTAGAAGGCTACTAGTAAATTAGAACATTTTAGCTCTTTATTAATTCATATAATTCATCCCTTGTGAATTACCCATTCTGGGGTTGGGGATTTAGCTCAGTGGGGTTAGGGATTTAGCTTAGTGGTAGAGCGCTTGCCTAGGAAGCGCAAGGCCCTGGGTTCGGTCCCCAGCTCCGAAAAAAAAGAAAAGAAAAAAAAAATTACCCATTCCCTGACCCATGCTCCTTCATTCATTGAAGCTATGTGGTTCTAGTATATTTTAAGAATATTTTTTAAAAAATTGACATTTATTCATTTATGTGTGAGTTGGAGGAATGTGGGCACTGTGTGCAAGCCAGAGAACAATCTGTGGGAGTTCTCGCCTTTTACCATGTACAGTGGTTCTCAACCAAATGCCCCTTTCACAGGGGTCACATATCCTATATAGCAGATATTTACATTATGATTCATAACAGTAGCAAAATTAGCAGGTTATGAAGAGGCAACAAAGATAATTTTCTGGTTGGGGAATATGGCAACATTAAGTTCTGGATTAAGGAGTTGGAGATTGAGACCAGGTTAAGAACTTCTGATTATGTGGGTTCCAGATAACGGAAGTCAGGGCACTTTCTTTCTTTCTTTCTTTCTTTCTTTTTTTTAATTTAAGACAGAGTTTCTTTGTGTAGCCCTGGCTGTCTTGGAGCTTGCTCTATAGACCAGAGTGGGCTCGAAATCACAAAATTGACTTCTGCCTTCCAAGTGCTGGGATTAAAGGGGTGTGCCACCACCACCTGATGACAAATTTTAAAGTATAATAAAATGATAAAAGTTGAGTATGTTCTTTAAAACGTAACACAAGCTACTGGTGAAAAGAATGAAATTCCTTTTTTTTGGTGGGGGTGGACATCTCATTTAATTGGGACATAATGTTAACGCTCTCTATCATCAAGCTGATTGTCATTGTCATCTGTAAAAGCGCGTTACAGACCAAATTTGATCCTAGGATGGTTTGCAAAAACAAGGTCCAATGCCTACTATATTCTGAAGTCTGTTATTCAGAGAGTTTCTCAGCTTACGAGTTACTTTTTCTTTATCCATATTCCTCATTCTTTCCTTTAGCTTTACCTAAACAAAACCACTTAACCGTTCACTTAACCACTTAACTGTTCACTTAACCACTTAACCACTTAACTGTTCACTTTAAGCAGGTTCTTGTTGTTTTTATGCCTCTAAACATTGAAATAGGTTGAGGCTAAGGGCATATCTGTGAGGTTATTGTGAACGCAAAGCTATAATTAATCTGTTCTTCCTTTGAGCTCTCACAAAACAGGTGATGCCTATTTCTGGTCACTTGCACATATTTGGTTTCTTACACTAGACTTTGGAATCCTTGAATGTAAGTGCTTGATCTCTTTCATTTTTCCACCTCTCCTGGAATACAACACGAACAACACTCAAGAACTGAAAGATAGAATTCATGATAGACATTTCTATTAGGGAAGGTAGCTTAGAGAGGCATTGTGGAAAAACTACTACCTAATTCCTGGAGGCTGGCTCTAGAAACTCTTCATCCTATCGTTCTTCTTTTACTAGGATGTGTGATGGAGTGACATTAACTTTTATAATCTATGTGTACTACTTAGTTTAATTATGCCTGTCAAGTTCTAGTCAGAAAGACAGAGGCCATGCCATTAAACATGATAATTTAAACAGCAGGAATTTTACACAAAAAAAAACCTCTCTACAATTAAAACAGCTATAGGGAAACAACCTTTTATCTTTCACGAGTTTGTCACAAGTTAGATTTATTTTATTATTAATTTTTGATACAAGTACAATGGAATTTTTTAAAAAGAAATGGTAAAAACATGTGATCAGGTTAATATATTAAATAAAGCCTGTTGACATACATTCTTTAAAAACCAAGTGCTGTTGAGTAGCACTTAACCTGTTGGGAACATTTTTTGAGCAAATCTTTATCCAGTTGTTACTTTATATGTAGATGGTTCTAGAATACTGACTACTCATCCCATTACTCCCATGTTCTTATTATGCAGGGCTAAAAAGCACAACTGGATGCCCTTGAGAAAGGGCTATTTTCAGAGTGCCTGGATGGACAGCAAAGAAATCAAACCAACCACTTAAATAAAAATTTATTGACAATAAATAATTTTATACATTAAAAAAGAACCCTTAACACACAAAAAAACCCCAAAAAACAAAAAAACAAAAACAAGTGCTGGGGCCTGGGGATATAATTCAGTGATATAGCACTTGCCTGCCATGCATGAGGGTCTGGTTTCAATTCTTAATGTAATAAGTAAGCAAGCAAACAAACCCTACCCCGTTTCTGAATCTCGACATCAGGCCTTGGTTTGGCGGACTGTGATGGTGCATGCCTCTAATCTCAGCACTTGAGAGCTGAGGCAGGGGGATTTAGAGTTCAAGGTTTATGTCTGGATTATGTATAAAGAGTCTGTCTCAAAACCAAAACAAAAGGTTAATGAGGATACTAATGGTAAGGGGACTAGAGGATTAGACTAGGAAGGTAGTAGTTTAGGCAAAGTTACGGTGAACTGAGATGTTTCTAGATAGAGTCAACAGGATTTGATAGTTGACTGAATGTAGGGAACAGGTAGTCTTTAGTATCAAGAATGTTAAATAGAGTTTTTACCAAGGCAGCTGGAAGGTGCAAGTGCCACTAAATGTCTGTGAGATAAATAGGGAAGTGTATCAGGAAGGCAGGAACAGGTTGGTTCCAGGTTTGATCCAGGAAACGAGTTAATCAATCGTTGGATATCCTTTATGACAGAATACCAGGAAAGTACTAAAGATGATTTAGGCTTGTCAAAAATGAAATGGCACAGGCGCCAATCTAAAGGTACTACCATTGGTCAAAAATAACAAATAAAAAGATAATGACTATAGTACTATAGTACAAAACAAGCCTTACTGGTCTCTCATGAAGATAGTAGAACATTCACTATTGTGAAAATTGTTAAACAAAGAAAGAAGTAGGCATATATATTATTGGCTTTTCCATACAAATAATAGGTTTAGATTCCATAATGAAATGATGTAGCTAGTCAATGACTGTCACTGTCTGCTGAAACCATTAGATGAATGGTTGATGTCTACAATAAATGGATGGAGCTAACAGCATAAGAACCTCTTATTTTTTAATCATCACTAACAGTGGAATCTCTTGTTGCCGTGTGCTTCTTACTGTAGTGCAACCAGAAGAACACAGCACCATGCATGTAAAGGAAAACACACGTAGTCTGGCCTAGCGATGCGTTTCTGCAGTCCCAGTATCCGGGACTGAATTAGATAATTGAGTCTTGTGATGACTGTTCTTGCTTTTCAACTTTCTGGTTTTACAAAAACCATTGCTCTTAGATATGCCTTGTTCACAGTTTTGTTGCAAATGATCATATTTCCCACAACTAAAGCACCAGGCATTTTGAAATCCGAGACCTTTAGCAGTGTGATGGCTATTCTTGGTTGTTAACTTGACTACATCTGGAATGAACTACAATCCAGAAATAGAGGGCACACCTGTGACCCAGATCTTGAGGCTGGAAGACATGTACCTTTAGTTCAGATCTCGAGGTACACTTTTGATCTGGGCCATACCTGCTGGAGACTACATAAGAACAATGGAAGAAGGAAGGGTTAGTTCTTCGTCGCCTGCTTGCATTCACTTTGTCAGCACATCTTTTGGAGTCTAACTCTTCAGGATTCCAGCTTATACAGAAGACTAGCTGAACCACCCAGCCTCATGGGACTGAGCAACTCCTAGGTTCTTGGACTTCTCATTTACAACTGGCCATTGTTGGCTTAGACTGCAGCCTGTAAGTCATTCCAATAAATTCCCTTTATATATGCAGATTCATTTTGTAAGTTCTGTCACTCTAGAGAACCATGACTAACACATTCGGCTTGGTTACAGTCTCTTTGTAATGATCGTATTTCCTGCAATTGGAGCACCAAACATTTTGATATCCGAGACCTATGGCTCTAGATTGACCTATATTATGTTAGTTGGTACATGTTAATACAAATATTGGTCATATCCCTTATCCACTTGTCCATAGGTGCTGCTTGTCCTTTTAATGGTCTAACTTTTTTCATTTGGTATTCACATTTTCAAACACCAAGGTTTCAATCAACACCTGCCTTTCTTGGCTTTGTTCACTTCTAAGACTAATCTATGTAAAACAAAACAAAATAAAACAAAACAAAAAACAGTGAAGGCTGTGGGATGTGGGATGTCACAGGTGAGGCAGGTACAGGATAGAACGAGGCCTGTCATTGGACGAGAAGGAAGGATGGGCGGGAGAAAAGTTTGAAGGAAGAGGAGGAGACAGGAACGGAAGAGGGGAAGAGACTGAGAGTAGCCACGAGAGAACATGGAAACTGACTTTAGGATTCCATGCTGTACCATTACAGGTTGTTATGAATGTTCTTAAAGGATGGATGTGTACCAGACTTTTTATGTTTAGGTGGGCAATTATATCTTATCAATCACATCGAAGGTTATTGTGTTGTGTGTTCTTTCATGTGGCGATTTAAGTTTAAGAGAGTGTGCGGCGGCTAGTCTGGGCTGCCATGGAGTTGGGATGTATGTTTCTGGCATGGAAACCTGCCTTGGGAACTAGATAGGTAGAGAGATTGCTGCCAGGCTCAGAGAGAGGCCTTCGGCAGTGTGATATGGGATGGAGCAGAGCGGGTGAGAGGCTTTGCTGACTGAGACTTAAGATATCTAGCAAATATCTTGGGGGCACTGTGGTGCCGGATCTAGTGGGGGATAAAATACAGCATTTATTTTTTATATTTTTACAACAGAAGGCTTCTCCAGAACCTTGTATAATCTTTGTAAATAAGGTAGGCTTTTTCAGGGGTCCTCAATTTTGTCCCAAGCTTTTAAAGCCACTAAGTGACTTTGTCCTATAGTGAGATAATCAAGTTGAATCTGTTCTCATACATCAGAGTGCTGTCCTTTGCCTAGCAACTGGTCTTTTACTATATTCCCTTCCCTTACTGTATGTTTTTCACTGTTCAGTATTTGAGGCTTCTCTCCACCATGTTAATCATTGCAGCTGTCACTAACCCCTCCCAGTCTTGGGGAATAATTCTGTAGCCCAGTTATTTAGAATTTGTTTCCCATATGGCGAATGCATCCCATATAAAATCATGACCTCTTTAAAAAGCCTTAGTTCTGTCATTTGTATAGGATGTCAGCATATACTGAATGACTACTGGGAAAGCTGATGGGAAACCCTTGTTACTCCAGGCTGCTCTTCCTCCAACTCTGGCAGCATGGTTGTTTCAAGTTTTACCCTCTCTCAAAATGGGCTATGATCAGATTGTCCTCCTGCTTTTTCAGCTTTTCTCTGACGTGATGGCCCTGTGGCTCAGTTTTGATTCCTCTTTCCTTCTGCAGGAAACTCCAGCTCTCTTACTCAGTCACCAGGACTGAGCCTTCTTGTTCTCCCTGGTGCTCCTCACTTCCCAAGAGCTTCCACCTCCACCCACAACCTCTCTCATTGAACAGTCAACTCAGCAGTCCTTCAGCAGCAAGAGAGAAGATTGGCTCTTTTCTGTCTCCCATTTCTGCAATTTTATTTCCCAGGGACCTCCCTTTCCACCTGTGATTTTTCCAACTGCTCAGCCATTCTTCTAACCTTTTTTTTGAAATAGAATATGTAAAGAAGAAAAAGAGAAAACAGAAAATCTCTGCTGGAACCAAAGTGGGGGCTATCTCAGCAATAGTAGCTGTAATAAAGGTTTTGCTGGTATCTTGAAAAGAAATATTCACTACTTTGTTCCTGACATTTTCTCTATGGCCTTGAAATCATATTTCATTTTTATCCTTAACTTTTGAACCCCACATTGGTGCCACTTGTAGCCAGAATTTGCTATTTTGTGGGTTCTTTTTTTCCATCCTTTATTCCCAGTTTCACTTCTCTCATTAGATAGGAGAAAAAAAGGAATGGGAGGGAGAGTGTGGGGGGGAGGGAGGGAAAAAGAGAGAGAGAGATCCTTGAATTTAATTTCTTTCCTCTTTCAACATGACTACTAAGAATTTGCAACTAATCCCCTTGAATGACCACCAGCCACCAACTCCTGCCTCTCAGGGACCTAACATTTATATACACTCTGAAAGTTTCCCAGAATTATAAATGTCACACAGTAGCAGAAATTCTGCAGCTGATAAACTACACCTCCTCTAGAGCTCAAGGCAAATCGCAGTCAGCTGCTGCAGACAGTCTGAAGCAGCCTCGTATCCCTATACCTGAGATTAAAGCGAAAACTTATTATATTTCTGTGTGTTTTTTTTTTTTTAAAGAAACCAAATTTCCAGAATTGCCACTATCGGTCTATTTCCAAACTAAATCTCAATATTGAGCATAATTAACCTTTTCCTGGATGCAAACTGTGCAAATGCTTCAAGGACTGTTTCAGTCTGTTTTATTGGCTATTGTGCTGGAGGCTGGCCTGGGTTCCTGCAGGTTGCCATGCTATTTCCTGACACATAGTACTCTCCATTGCCAATGTAAAAAGTGAGTTTTGTAGCTAAGCTCCATAGCACAAGCTTGTAAAGGAAGGATTTGGGAGGAAGAGAAAGGAGGATGGAGGTTCCAGGCCAGCTGAGTTACAAACCCTACGCTGCCATAAAGGTCATTTCCATTTTTAAGGAACATTGTGAGTTTGAGAGTGAGTCTAACACCAAGATACCATCTTATATGATGTAACATAATCATGACAGTGATTGTACTACGGTTAACTCATGGGGAAGGGGTGACTGAGAATTACCTTAGAGTCTGTGTACAACACCAGATTGTCCTAATAGTCGACAATGAGGAAGTAGGATGAGAGTGTTCTCCAACCCGAGTCAGTGGATTATCTTTGTGGAGATGAGTATGCCTAAGCCTGGAGAAATGTATTAGAAAGGACCACAGAATCAGATTGGTTGATGGAGATTGATGTTGGAGAAACAGCCTTATGAAACTTCAGCGGCAATCTTAGGATACTATTGTTTTCTCTTACCTATGCTGGGTTTCACTCCTTTGCCGGGATAGAATAGTAATTCATTTTTGTTTCATTTTGTTTTGAGCAGGTCTGGTATTTCTCTTGAGTTCTCCTGACACACTTTGTTTATGTAGTTTTGGGATCAAACTCAGGATTTTATGTATGCTGGGCAAACACTTTACCAACTAAGCTACATTCTAAGCCCCCAAACAAAACCTTTTTTTTTTTTTTTTTTTAATAAAGGGATTGAATTTGAGACTTTGTGCACGACAGCCAAGCACTTGATCTTGATATAGAAATATTGAACTATGTCTCTATCTCCTCTCTAGCCATTCTGGATTCAGCATGTGTTTCCGTTCTTCACAAGCAAGAATGTGCTGCTCCTATCATGTAGCAGGGATAACTATAAATAGTGGCACGGGCTAATAGAAAAAGGAGGCAGGCAGAGACTGGATTTTGGATGGTGGCCTTGCCTTCTTAGAAAGTGTACACTTCATCCAGAGCTTTAATTTACTATTCTAAGCAAGACAGTATTACAAAGATTCTTGAGAGTCTTTGGGAAGATGGTTCCTAAGAGAATAAGACTTGATGCAGTGAAACTAGTTGGGAGACTTTTCCAGTTAAACAGGTGAGGGAAGGTGAAACTGGATATGAGTTAGTACCAATGGGATGAAAAGAGAAGGCTGATCGGAGAGATATCGAGTTTACAGAGCAACAGGCCTTCTTCATTATTAGGTATGAGAGATGAGAAGAAGGAAGGAGCCTGGGATGGCATTCTGTTTCTACCAAGGCAACTGCACGGATGGGGAGGACCTGGGACAGGGGACACAGAACAAAGCCGCATGGGTTGTCCAACACACTGCTTATGTGTGTGGGTTTTGGTATCTCACAGATCTTCGTTTGAGTCCTCTTTGCACTATAACTCACCCTGTTCCCTCCACTGTACAATGAAAATCGTAATGACCTCTTCGTGTGTATGTGAATTGAATGCAGTGTCTGAAATGTAGTAGGCTCCATTGTATTAGCCATTATTACTACTCAGGATTCAGGGAGGAGGCAAAAGACAAATGAATCAAACAGGCAGGAAAGGTTTCTGGGAATGAACTCTGGTTAGGTCAAAGAGGAAAAACAGTGTTGTGGCAGACTAGCTGAAGCCAGAAGGAGGCCAGGCATGGCTGAGCTGTCTGCCACGTGTTGTTAAAGCAGATGAGTCACTGGAAGGGGCAGGTCAGGCTGCCCAGGCCGCAGCAGGCTTGACTGTGCCTATATGATGACTTCATTGTCAGTGGGAAGCCCAGACCTTCCGAAGCCGTTTTAGTTTCCGCACCCCGACAGAATACATCACTTCTTTTACAGGACTTTACACACTGTCACACTGTCTGGAAGTGTCAAAGGCAATGTAAAGAAGACAGACGAGAATGGGAATCCTCAACTAATGGGACTATTGCGATGCCACTGACTGGGCTCGTTTCCTTACACCTCAGTCTCATTTCTAACTTGAGGATGAGCTAACTTGTCTCTGAGGCGTAGGAGAGCACTAGGTGAATGTCTGTTGGTAAATAGTGTGTTGATGTCGTTCCTCCCGTTGGAAGACATTTCCGTCTGGACTTGTACCAAAGGGATGAATGGAAGAATCAAAGGGCGTCCCGCAGGCGACGCGGGCGCGCCGGGAGCCCCGCCCCCTTCCGCTTCAGAGCGCGCGGCGCGGCCGCGGGCCGGTCTTCGCGACCGTTCGCCAGCGCGTGCGCGCGGCTGTGGGCGGCAGGCGGGCTCGTCGTGCACGCGCGTGAGGGGCGGGCCGGGCGGCGGGCGGCAGGCGGCTGGCGGGCCGGCGGCTGGCGGCGGAGCCCGCGGCGGCGGCGGGTGGCCGGCCGAGCGTGTGCCGGGCGGCGGAGGGCGCGGTGGCTGCTATGCTGCCTCCGTGAGGCTCGCCGGGACGGTCTCGGCGCCTCAGCCCACAGGAAGTGCGGGGACACCGCGGGCCGGGTGCGGGTGGCTTCCAGTGCCCGCCGGGCCATGTTGGCCGCGGACCGGGCTTGCCGCGGCAGCGCTGCGGCCCGGGGCCGAGCCAGGCCGGCGCAGTCGCGGTGTTAACGCCCGCGGGGCCCAGACGCGGAGATGAAGCGGAGCCGCTGCCGCGAGCGGCCGCAGCCGCCACCCGCCCGCCGGGAGGATGCGGCTCCGCGGGCGGCCGAGTTGCCCCAGCCGCAGTCTTTGCCCCCGCGCCGGCGAGCGCCGCCCGGGAGGCAGCTACTGGAGGAGCGGAGCGGGCCTATGGGGCACGACAGCAGGGAGCAGGTAAGGTGGGTTGGGTCCGCCAGTGAGGGTGGTCGCAGTGGGGGAAGGGTTCTCGCCGGAGCATCGGGCTGCAGTGGTGAGGGTGGGGATTGAGTCGGTTAGGAGGAGT
This sequence comes from Rattus rattus, assembly GCF_011064425.1. Taxonomy (NCBI): domain Eukaryota; kingdom Metazoa; phylum Chordata; class Mammalia; order Rodentia; family Muridae; genus Rattus; species Rattus rattus. The sequence goes on along the minus strand of NC_046154.1, from coordinate 40,117,529 downwards.
GGGAGGTCTGAAGAGGCTGAGGGCTGAGGGAAGGGGAGTGGAAAAATGAAGGTGGGGGGCCTGGGATTGCAGTGGACGTGGTGGGAGGAATGAATAAAATGGTCTTGGGGGGTAGCCTGGGGCTCTGGATGGAGAGAATGGATGCTGGAATGTGGCAGGGTGAATGAGCAGCAAAGAATAGGTTTACAAAATTGAGTTATCTAGAGGAGTGAATAGTTTAAGGGAGAAATGCCAGTTTGATAGTGTTGACTGTTCTTAGAGTTTATCCCCACTGTTATAAAAACGGGACATTTGCAAGCATTCTGATTTGGCGGTCATTATACTTTTATAGGCAGTATTCAGAATCGTTAACGTTTTCCTCAGTAGCTATCTACCCCTTTAAAACCATTATGAAAAATACCTGCATGTGTACAATCTCAAGGCCGGTGCTGTGGACAGAGAATCCGTAGATGAAGGCTCTGCCTTCTAGTTTACCCTTAATGGGAAAAGAGAGAAAATGTAAAAGTACGCGTGGGATTCCCGAATGCACAGAATGTGTGATTTATTAGACAATAGTAGGTGTATTTATGAGTAGGGAATAAAGGTCGGCAATATCAGGTAAACTTTCCACTCACAGCTGTAGGAAGTTCAGTGAAACGAGACTGACAAGGACATTGTAAGATCCTTGATCTTGTTGGATTTTTAGAAAGAATGTTCTGTAGTTATGAACCCCAGGGACAGCATTGCTTTTGTACAGCTCTGCTTCAGACCCCAGTTTAGACCCCACCTTTGAGTCTTTGACGTTCCAGGTCCCCTATCTCTTGCTCATTACATAAAATAAAGGTCCTTAGGCATCATTACTTTGAATTACACTGTTAGCCTATGGTTTTAAAAAAATTCCTCCCGGCCTTTGTTTTCCCACTTTGTATTCTCGGAGCCCTGGGTCTTCTGTAATCCCCTACTAGTTCCTGTTCAAAACTTGTGAAATATATTTCCTCTTCTGACTTAGTTTACCTGGTGCAGTGGACCTTATTGCCTGCTTCAGTAAAGTGCTCAAGGCTATTTGATTCCCCCTTATTTTCTTTTTAAATAAAATTTAATGATTTAGTTTTTATGTGCACTGGTGTTTTTCCTTCAAGTATCTCTGTGAGGGTGTCAGATTACCTGGTAATGAGAGACAGTTGGAGCCCTCAGGAGGGTGCTGGGAATTGAACCTGGGTCCTCTGGAAGAGCAACCAGAAGCTGAACCTTTTCTCCAGCCTCAATTCCCCTCTTTTAAAAAGGATCTTTTTATTTATTTATTTATTTGTTTGTTTGTTTATTTATTTATTTATTTATTTTTTGCACATACGAGTGTTTGCCTGCATGTATGTTAGTACATCACATAGTTTGGAAACCAGAAGAGGGAGTCAGATCTCTTGGAACTAGAGCTGCAGATAGTTGTGAGCTGATGGTGGCTGCTGGGAACTAAACCCAGATCCTTTGTAAAAGCAGCAAGTACTCTTAATTGTTGAGTCATTTCTCCAGCCAACCCTCTCTCTCTTTTTTTTTTTAAAGATAATTTCTATTCACACAAACTTAGCAGTTACAGAGAAAGAACCGTTTATCCTGTTCTTTGAGGCTACATCATTGTTACACACATCCTTTTTTTGGCTGTTAAAAATCTTACTTATATTGTTCTTTGTCTTGTAGCTTAAATAAAATGAAAAGTATAATTTTCTTGAAATGTGTAATTTCCTGTCTCCTAATATGCCTTATCTTGCCTAAACCAACAATCTTCTTGAATTTGTATCCTGTGTCAGTTTATATATATATATATATATATATATATATATATATATATATATATATATATATATATTTAGGGTTTGTCTTGTATACTTAATGCTTTCTCCAAACTGTCTTCAAGGTCACGAGTAACTTTTTTGGTTTGCTTTTTAAATTGAGATTTGGCTTAGTTTAGTGCATAAATCTAAGGTTCATTTAGCATGAATTTTTACAGACTCATATAACCATATGGCCATTATTCAGGTCAAGGTGGAGAACATTTCCAGTTCCAAAAATGTTGGCTTACTTTCTCCTACTTACTGCCCTTCACCAAAGTTAACCACTATCCATCCCCACCCCTAATACCACAGATTAATTTTTAGCTAGAACTCATATAAATAATATCATGAAGTTTGTACTATTTGTTACTGAATTATTTCATTGAAATAATTTCTGTGCATTCTTCTGTGTTCCTTATAGAAATACTTTGCTTTTTCATTGTTGTATAATTTTTCACAGTATAACCATATTAAACCATATTTTGCAACTTAAAATAAGGTGTGTCTACCTGTGAATACATTGTGAAAGAGTTACAAAAAGAATTCTGTGATGGTTCAGTGAACTTTTTTTTTGTCTTTTTTTTTTGGTTCTTTTTTTTTTTTCCGGAGCTGGGGACCGAACCCAGGGCCTTGTGCTTCCTAGGCAAGCGCTCTACCACTGAGCTAAATCCCAACCCTGAACTTTTTTTTATAATTAAATTGGATAGTTTTCCTTTATCTTCTCAAGCTATGTGAACTCTTTGCCATTGTTGACCATGTCTTCTCTTCTTCCCCCCTCCCCCGCCCCCAATATTCATCTCTCTGATGTTTCCTGGACTGTTGACCTGTGGTTTTTTCATCCCTGTTCTTAAAACATTCTTTGACGACAATGTAGATAATGTGCTTGGTCCTAATGTTGGCTCTTTATTGTACTCCATTCTTTAGCAAGATCATGCATGGCAGGTGCTGGATGTAGAGTAAAGGTTTTCATTCATACGTTGCATTGTAGAAACCTCCTGGTAGAGTCATTTGAGTCTTTAGCCTGATTTTCTTTTTAGATCTATGTTGCTAGCTTTGTGCTTAATGTTTCAAAACAAAACTCAGTGTTATAGAGGGGGGAGAAAGGGAAAAGTGTGTGTGTGTGTGTGTGTGTGTGTGTGTGTGTGTGTGTGTGTGTGTGTGTGTTTATGTAGAATCAGAGGACATATTTGGATATGATTCCTCAGACACCATCCACCTTTTTCATTCATATATGTGTGAATGCCTGGCTGTTCTGGACTAGTTCTGTAGGCCAGGCTGGCCTTGGACTCAAAGAAATCCACTTGTCTCTGCCTCTTGAGTGCTGGGATTAAAGGCATGCACCACCACTGCTCCAGCTTATTTTACTTTTAAAAATTATGTGTATGTGTGTGTTGTGTATGGGTATGAGTGTAGGATTTCAGGTGTCCTTCAAGGTCAGAGAAGGTGTTGGATACCTCAGAACTGAAGTTACAGGCAGTTGTGAACCACACAGTGAGTGCTATGAATTCAGCCGAGGCCATCAGATAGAGCAGCAAGCATTTTTAACAGCGGAATCAATTTCCAGCTTCCATTTGTGTTTTGAGACAGGGTTTCTCACTGCACTAGAGCTCTAGACAGTGCTGGTTAGTGTGCCCTGGAGAGCTGTCTGCTTTTGCTTTTTTAAAGACAAAATGGAAACAAAAAACAAAACAAGGCCTCACTGTATGGTCCTTGGCTGCCCTAGAACTGACTAGAAGATCAGATTGGATTCAAACATATAGAGATCTGCCAGCCTTTGCCTCCTTAGTGTTGGCATTAGAGGTATATGCCATTGTGCTGGGTTTTTTTTTAAAGCTTAAGAAAATACTATTTGTTTATTTATTGTATATGTGTATATGTGTGATGAAACATTTAAAATCTTCTAAGCTGGGTTGGGGATTTAGCTCAGTGGTAGAGCACTTGCCTAGCAAGCGCAAGGCCCTGGGTTCGGACCCCAGCTCCGAAAAAAAGAAAAGAAAAAAAAAATCTTCTAAGCCAGGTGTAATGGTACACAGCTGCAGTACTAGTAGGACTGGAAGCTGATACAGGAGGCTCATGAGTTCTAGGCCAGCCTGTGGCCTAGATCCTTTTTCAAATGACAAAACCCTCTTTTAGCTTTAGATGCCTGTTGTGTTTATTATCCCTGTTAGTCACCCCCTTATGCAGTATAACACCAGAACTTACAAATTTCTGTCTTCAGAGACATTATTAGCTTATTATCCACAGAATAAAGCCTGAAGATCGTGACATTCAATGTGTATTTGAATTATTCATGTAAAGAATAGATGCTCCTCTGGGTTTATTAGTGTCTGTGCTTTTGTACCCCTTTTGTGCTGAGATTAGCTTGTTTCTTAGTAGTAAATTCTTAGACGTTCACACTGCAGAATAAACTACTTGAAATGTAGTCATTTGTTTGAATGGGGGTTGGGGATTTGGCTCAGGGGTAGAGCGCTTGCCTAGCAAGTGCAAGGCCCTGGGTTCGGTCCTCAGCTCCAAAAAAACAAAAAAACAAAACAACAACAACAAAAACAACCCAACAAATGCTCAGTGGAGATCCTAACTGGCTGTCAGCGTCTTAGCAGTGACCAGACTTCTCAGACACTTTCTTCTTCACTGTCTTGTCTTTAAGCTTTTGAAGTTTTTTGTTTTGTTTTCGTTTGGTTTGGTGTTTTGAACTAGGTTTCTCTGAGTAGCCTTTCATGCCCTGCAATTCACTCTGTAGACTAGGCTGGCCTCAAACTTAGAGCTCTGCGGATCTCTGCCTCCTGAGTGCTGGGGTTAAAGGTGTGCCCACCACTCCCCAACTTGTAATGTAGTCTTATCCACTCCTAGGTGTATAGTAGATGCTTAATAAAGAAAAAACCCAAGTTCTACTCTTTTCTGTTAATTCGTGTTATTTAATTTCTCTTAATTTATCTCTCTTGAGATCAGCTTTTAATTTGTCTTAGTCACTGGCACAAAAGTCATGATAAAACATTTTGCCTTTGTAGTGTTAGATTTTATTTAAACCTACTGTATTTAGGGTTATTAAACATTTTAGCCTTCCTTCTAAGAGCCCACTGGCCAGAGGTAGGGGAGAAAGAAGGTTAATAGGAAAAGGGTGTTGTGGACCTGTTTAAAAGTAGTTCTTTTGGGGAGGTTTTTCTATTTGTTGTCAGAATATCAGCAGTCCAGTTTAGTAGCAGACACCAAACATGAATCAGTAGCTGTAGCACGAGTCAGCAAAAACAGCAAGGCTCTGCTGAATCTTTCTGAGTCATTGGAAGTGATCAGAGTCAGCCCAAATACCTGGAGAAGTTCTTTGGTGCATTTCTCTCTAAGTTGAAGACCAGCAAAGACCAGTGAAGAGACGAACTATTGCAAGACATAGTAATGCAAGAGCATCCTCTCACTATTTGTGGGGCTCTACTTATATTCTTTCTAACCATCTTGCACCCTCCCAAATGTCTGTTTTCAGCAAAACATCACATACCCTCTCTCACAAGACAGCTTCCAGAAAAACATCATGTGACACAAACTGAGTTGTTAAAGAAACCAGAAATTTCCATTTTATGACTTCTATTAGATCCTACACCACAGTCCTTTACACTACTACCACCTCTCAAACCAGAGCTGTTTATTGGAAAATGATGGCTTGTCTAATGATATAAAACAATAAAAATGTATTTACAAATGAATCAACTTCATTTTACATATACTTAGTACAATCTTTGCTTTCCTTTTGCTGATCTTACTCATCTAAGGCCAACCTTGGAGTTATGTTGGAGGCATTACAACACTTTATAAAGTATTCTAGAAAGTGGGCTAGATAGATGGTGATCTTGTAGAGGACCCTGTTTCAATTCCTAGCACCCACAGGATAGTTTACAACTATTCCAGTTCCAGGAAATGTGATGCCCTCTTCTGGCTTCCATAGCCATTTGCTCACACCTGGTGTACATACTTACATGCAAGCAGAGCGTTCACATATATAACCTAAAGATAAATCTAAAAGAATAATGAGGGAAAAAAGCTCTAGAGAGCCATGATGATCAAAATGTCACGATATTGCCATAGAAAGAGACATGCAAGCCAGTAAACTGAAATGGAGAACCTAGAGCTTGAATCCAGGCACCTACAGGTAACTTATTTTTGAAGAAGGTGCTAACTTTGTACATTGAAGAAAGGACAATCTCTTTAATAAGTGGTGCTGAAAAGTCTGGATATGCGCATGCAGAAGGAAACTAGCGCCATACACAAAAATCAACTCAGAATAAATTCAAGAGTTAAATACAAAACCTGGAACTACTAGAAAAATGTTTGAGGGAGATCCTTCAGGACATTGAACCAGGCAAGGATTTTTGTATAAGATCAGAAGTTCTGGAAACAAAAGCAAAATTTGAGAAATGGTTTACATCAAATTGAAAAGCTCTGCAAAGTTAGGGAAATAGTGAAGAGAACTTATGAAATGGGAAAAGACTTTTGCCAATTATCTGATTTACAGAATAATATCAAGAATATGTAAGGAACTATGTGTATAAAACAAAACAGAAAAAGAACTTCTATAAGCCCATCAATCCTATTGTTTGGGATTATATACCCAAAGGAAATTAAATCTATATGTTTTAGAGAAAGCAGCAACCCTAGGTTTATAATGGCTGTACTTAGAATAGCCAAGACAGGCAAATCAACTGTTAACAGTTAAAATGTGATATATGTTCACATATACACAATTAAGCTATGAAAAGATAGAAGCTTATAATTTGTAATGGATAAATCCAGAGGACATGTGGCACAGAAAGTACTGTGCGATCTCACATGTCAGTCTTATGGAAATGGAAACTAGTGACTATTAAAGTCTGATGAAGATAGGGAGAGATTGGTCTGTAGGTCCAAAGTTGCAGTTTTATATTACATAGATAAAAATACAAAGTTTATGTTTCACTATAATTGTTTGGGGTGATCGCTCTGTTAATTGCCTTAATTTGATTATTACACACAATAGACATGTATTGAAACAGTGTATTGTATCTCATAAATTTGCATAATTAAATAAAAATTTTACCAGGTATGATGACACAAATCAGTCTTCGTTACTTTGTGGGGTCTTTTCCCCACCCTTTCCTCCCCAACTCCCATTTCACTCCCTATCACTAGATAAAGAATGATAGAAGGGGGAGGGAGGGAGGGAGAGAAGAAGGGAGAGAGAGAGAGTGAGAGAGAGAGAGACAGAGACAGACAGAACAACTAAACCCCTGAATGAACAACCACCACCACTGCCTTGGAGCTCTAGAATTTATGTACCCTTTGAAAAGTTCCCAGAACTCCAAATGTCACACAATAATTTGCAGCTGGCAAAACCACACTTCTGCTAGAGCATAAGGTAAATGGTCAGCTGCTTTGGACAGTCTGAAGCAACCCCACATCCCTACACCTGGGATTAAAATGAAAGTATGTCCTTATAACATTTCTGTGATTTTTAAAGAAACCAAAATTCCAGAATTCTCATTACTCAGAGCTATGTAGTGAGACCTATCTTTTTTTTTTTTTTAAAGGTTAAATTTGTTCTTGCAATTGCTTCATATTTGGCACCACCCATTTTTATTTTTCACTAACTTAACAGACATGGTATTTCTTAAATGGTCTTGACTAATTTGTCACATTCTGTTACATCCTTTCCCCCTTTTAAATACTGTTGGACTATGAGAAAGTCAGATGATAGTCTGTCTTCATTAAATCTCCTCTCACTTCACTTTGTGATCAGCTGGACTTGACAAGTTGATCATTGTTTCCTGTTGACTTCTGTTATCAGGGTCTGGTGATTTGCATCCTGTCTCATCAGAAGTGCTTTTGGGTGCTCAGTATGATTCTTTTATTTGTACTGTGAGATGTCATCAGGTTCTACTGGTTTGACAATCTCCACATTTATTTCTCTGTTCTTGACCATTCTCTTGATCTAAGATTTGTTTCTAGTTTAGTCTGCATTTCCACTTGAATAGCCTATAGATCTTTTAAGCCTAACATGTCCCCAAACTAAACTGCTGTTTTAGAGAGTTTTTTCTTTTAGATTTATTTATTTTTAAAGCTTTTTATTTATGTGAGTACTGTTGCTGTCTTCAGACACATCAGAAGAGGGTATCAAATCCCATGCTAGACAGACAGTCATGAGCCACCATGTGGTTGCTGGGATTTGAACTCAGGACCTCTGGAAGAGCAGCCAGTGCTCTTTTTTTTTTTTTTTTTTTTTTGAGCGGGGGGCCGAACCCCGGGCCTTGCGGTTGCTAGGCAAGCGCTCTACCACTGAGCTAAATCCCCAACCCGCAGCCAGTGCTCTTAACCACTGAGCCTTCTCTCCAGCCCAGATCTATTTATTTTTAATGCGTATGGGTATTTTGCCTGCATATATGTCTGTGTGTCATATGCATGCCTGGTTCCCACAGAGGCCAGAAGAGGGTATTAGATCTCCTGGAACTGGAGGTGTAGACATTTGTGTGCTTCAATAATGGGTGCTGGGAATTGAGCCCTGATCCTCTGCAAGAGCAACCAGTGAGTGCTCTTTAATCACTGAGCCATGGTTTTAGTTTGCCCCAACTAAACTCTCTCTCTTTTTTTTTTTTTTTCCTTTTTTTCTTTTTTTCGGAGCTGGGGACCGAACCCAGGGCCTTGTGCTTGCTAGGCAAGCGCTCTACCACTGAGCCAAATCCCCAACCCTGGCAATTCTTAAAAAGGAAAATATTTAATGGGGCTGGCTTATAAGTGCAGAGGTTATTAGTCCATTATTGTTATGATGGGCAGCATGGAAGCATGCAAGCAGACATGGTGCTGTCAAGGAGCTGAGAGTTCTCCATGGGATGTGCAGGCAGCATGAAGGGTGAGGGATACTGGGCCTGGCTTGGGCACCTGAAACCCCAAAAAGCCTGCCACAGTGACATACTTCCTCTAACAAGGCCACACTTCTCAGTAGTGCTAGTCGCTGTGATCCTAAGGAGGCCATTTTTTTCATTCAAAGGTACACTCTGTGTACCTCTGCTCACAAGTGGAGGTCACAGGACAAGTTGAGGGAATTGATTCTCTCATGCTATGTGGATTCTAAAGATGGAACTCAATTATCATCAGGTTGTGTGACAAGTTCTTTACCCACCTTTACTGAGCCGCCCGCAAGCCCTATGATTCTGCTCTTAACCTTTCATTTTACTGTCAGTCCCTCGTGTCTGTTGGGTATACGTTCAGATTGAGGAAACTGCTCTACACGTTCCCACCATTTCTCTGTACTGTAAGACAGGGTGGTGGTGGGCCCTATGTCTTCAATCCCAGGACTTGAGAGGGAGAGGAAGGTAGATCTTTGTGAGTTTGAGGCCAGCCAAGAGAAATCCTGCCAGGGCTGGCGGGGCTGGAGTGGGGTGGGTGGGTAGGAGGACTACAGAGTCTTTATAGTCTTACCCTATTAAATCTTTCTTGTAAGTTCCTATGCATCTCCTAACTGATCTTCTTGTTCTATTCTTATGGTCTCTTCTGTGATATTTTGCATGTAGAAAATCATTCTGTAGAACCTTAAGTATGAGCTTGTCTCTTTACTAAAAACACCTTTACAGTTGTTTCCATCATAATTTAGATCAAAGTTCAAAGTTCTGATGACTTTGTCCTATAACACTTTATGTTATCTGGCTCTTGGCTTCATTTCCTCATCTTGTTTACTAGCTCTAGTCACTATGGCTGCCGTGGTGGTTCCCAAGTGCAGTAAGCATTTCTGTCTACTTGAGAACATTTTAAAAATTACTATTGCTTTAGGAATTTTTTCACTTATGGTTTCTGTACCTGGAATTCCCTTTTTTTAGATGGGTGTGTACAGATGGTTTTCTTACTTTGTTCATGTCTGTTGAGATAATACTTCTTTTTTTTTCTTTTCTTTTCTTTTTCTTTTTTTTTTTCCGGAGCTGGGGACCAAACCCAAGGCCTTGCACTTGCTAGGCAAGCGCTCTACCACTGAGCTAAATCCCCAACCCCTCCCATAATATTTCTTAAAGAAATCTTTCTTGACTATCCATTCCAAAAGAACTCTCCAGTTCACTCTCTTTTCTCTTTGTATTCTTATCTTCTATTGGTAGTTTGGTCACAGCTTCTGGTATTTAAAATAAGAGTCTTGCTGAGCTGTTGGGACTACTCAGTGGGTGTAGGTAGGCAGTTGTGTAAACCCGGTGACCAGAGTTAGATACCTAGAGCCAATGTAAAAAGTGTATCTGCAATTCTAGCATTTCGGGGAGCAAGATGGGTGGTGGAAATAGAATCAACCAGAAGCTCATGGACTATCTAGCTTGAAGGGTGAAGCACAGCGGAAACAGCAGAAGAGACCCTCCCTTAAAAATAAAAGATGGTGGTAGAGTGCTTGCACAAGGCCCTGGGTTCGGTTCAGCTGGGGGCGGGGGGGGAGAGGGAGGATGGAAGGAGAGAACCAATTCTTGAAAGTTTTCTCTGACTTTCACCGGTTTTCTTTATTAAGAACCTGTCTTAGAATGGGATGTATCTCCATTGATTTGAAAATGTAGTTGAGATCAAAGCTTTAGAGGCCCTTCCTTCCTTCTAAATTCTGAGGTATATAGTGTCTCTGCCTGTATCCCACCAAAGCAGAGCTACTTTTTAGTATCGTTAGTCTTTCTGTTAGGTATTTAGGAATGATTTATGAAGCAGAACATTTATCTATAGTTGGTAATAGTTTTTAAAGTTATTTCAAAGGGATGTTATTAATATGATTTTTGTTCAGGTAACCCTGGGATATTTAGTTTCTGCCTTTTTTTTTTTTTTGGTTCTTTTTTTTTTTTTTTTTTCGGAGCTGGGGGATCGAACCCAGGGCCTATGCGCTTCCTAGGCAAGCTGCTCTACCACTGAGCTAAATCCCCAACCCCTAGTTTCTGCCTTTGACTGGTAAAAGAAAGACATTGTTATTCTAGCTCAGACTTTGGTCTTTGTATTAGTTAGGGAAGCTGACTGGTTGCTGTAATAGATACATCTAGAATGACCTAGCCTGATAGACACTTTTTCATTCTCTAGGTTCTAGTAAGCTCATCTGAGGATGATGACAAAGTGGATGATGGGCCAGCATAATCACTCTTACTTTTAATTTACTTCCAGAATCAGTTCCAGGCCTACAGTTAACTGCTAGAAGGCTTAGGACATTATGTAGATGCTTAGGAAGGGGATCATGTTTTCTCAGCTTGTACCTCCAACCTCAGGGTCGTTGGTAGAATTTTTACTTTTCTTTTCTTTCTTTCAGAGCCCACAGAATTTTGAGTTGCCACCATTTTGGATTTAAGGAAATCTGAAAAAACTTGTTTCTCTTTGCTTACCCTATACCCATGAGGCATTGATTGTAATCTAGTGTTGGATTGTGATAGTAACTGTGCAGATAAATTAGCTTATGGGATGGGATGCAGCTTAGTGTACAGGGGGGCTTGCCTAGCATATCTTGAAGCCCTGGGCTTAATCACAGCACTGTAAAGCAGATGTGATGGTGTATTATACTCATGAGACAGACACAGCATCAGAAGTTCAGTCTTCCTTCACTGTATAGAGAGATTGAGGCCAGCCTAGGAAAACCTGAGACCTTGTCTCCAAAAAAACAAAAACAAAAACAAAAACAAAAAAACCCCTAAATGATCCAGTAAGCTACATAGTGCCCCTAAAATTGGAATTTCATGTAATTTGTAATATTTTTTCATATTGATAATATTTCATGAAGTATTTGCTTTCCTACTTTTAAAACATAAAAAAATAGGGCTACAGAGATTGAGTTAGCTGTTACGAGCACTGACTGCTCCTCCAGAGGTCCTAAGTTCAATTCCCACACATGGTGGCTCACAACCATCTGTAATGAGATTTGATGCCCTCTTCTCATGTATCTGAAGACAGCTACAGTGTACTCATAAAAATAAAATAGATAAATCTTAAAAAAACTTTTTTTTTCTTTTTTCTTTTTTTGGAGCTGGGGACGGAACCCAGGGCCTTGCGCTTGCTAGTCAAGCGCTCTACCACTGAGCTAAATCCCCAACCCCAAAAAAACTTTAAAAATACTTCTAGCTGCCTATCTGGGTAGGATTTGGTTTGCCAGTCTTGATCTATGTTATTATATTCAAATCAGTTTGTTTAATCTGTAGTAGTATTTTGATTTATTCATTCTACCTTTTTCCATTTTTTTCGAGACCGTCTATATACACCTGGTATAATCTAACCTAGAATTCTCTGTATAGATAAAGCCTGCCTTGTAACATACAGAGATCTGTCTGTCAAGTGCTGGGTATATTGTGAATAAATATCAATTTATTCCTTAGGTTATTTCCATCCTCTTTATTGTAGTGCTGCAATAAATAATCTTAAGCCTTTTTTATCTTTTTTGCACATGTTCAAGAGTTTCTCTTCTTGGATGTTATTTTCAAAGTGTTTTTGATGTGACTATACCAAATATGCATATGTTCATATTTATGTGTATTTATTTTGAGACAGTCCTGGCTGGCCAGGATGGAATATGTAGGCCAGGTTGGCCTTGAGCTCACAGAGATCCACCTTTCTCTCTGGTCCCTGAGTAATGTGCCAGAGGTGTGAAATACTATGCCTGGTTTCCAATTTGTATGTCAATAATGATTCTTTATGTCCTTGTCAACTCTTGTCAGGTTATTATTACTTTTTATTTATTTACTACTGGATTTAAACACCTTTGTGTTTTTTATTTTATTTTCTTTATAATGTATGTATGTCTGTGTAGGGGTGTGTGTGTGTGAGCACAAGCACCCATGAAGAGGCATTGGATCCCCCTGGAGCTGAAGTACAGGCTGTTATAGCCCATATAGCATGGGTGCTGGGAGTGGAACTTGTGTCCTTTGCAAGAGTAGTAGAGGTTCTTAACCTGCTTCATCCCAGTGTTTTAAAAACATTTTTTTCTGTTTTTTGTTTGTTTGTTTTTTTTCTAATTGCTTGCTTGCAATTCTTCATATCATTTAGATATATTATGGAGAAAAAGCAGGCTTTGAATTCTTGAATTCTTTGTAGTATAATAGGCTTGAATTTGAAATAAAAATGACTGTCTTGGGGCTGAAGAAATGGTTAAGAATTGGAGAGATGGCACTGTGGTTAAGAACACTAGCTCCTCTTTCCCAAGAACTGGGTTCAATTCCCAGTACCCACCTGGTGGATTATAACTACCTCTAACTTTTATTCCAGGGGATACAATGCTTTTCTTTGATATCTGGGGACACTAGGCATGCATGCATGTGGTACACATGGCAAAACACTCAAGCATATAAAATAACAACAAATCGTAAAAGAGTGAATTAGAAAATGATGGTCACCCTGAGCTGCTCCAAGGAGCCTGAGAGGCTCACAGAGGATTTGATGGGGAACTGCAGCAGTAGAGGACGAGGCTGCAGAGTGTGCAGTATCTCCAGAACAAGTGAAACAAGGTCTTATGGGGAGATGCTTTTAAAAGTGCCTCCCACCCCTCATATGTGGACAGAGGGATATATACTGCACGTGGTTGATCAGGTTCTGTACCTGAACTTGCTGCCCAATCACACAACTTCCTTGGCTCTAAGTAGCAAGGTATTTAAGACAAAGACTGAGTGGTTCATTTTCTGGATCAAGCCTCCTCAGAAGATCTCCAGCTGATGTCTTTGTCCCATGCTGCTGCCTGAGACCGTGCTGATGTCTATGACAGGGCTATCGCAGAGACTATGATGTCGATGTCTGTTTTGAGTGCTGCCACCCGAGGTCATGTAGAGGTCAATGATTCTGTGCTGCTGCCTAAGGTCACGTTGATGTCCGTGGTCCTTGCTGCTACCCGAAATCATGTGGGAAGCTCATGATCTGTGCTGCCGCAGGCTGTATGGCAAGGAGGCTTCTTTTGCAGTTTATGGACAGCTGCAGGCTCATAACTGAAAGAGAGACATTGAAGGCTGCTGTGACAACCCTCCTTGTCCCCTTAAGGAAACAGTCCAGACAGGAAGCTATCGAAGAGAGTCCATAAAAGTTGTGATAAAGATGCTGAAGTGTAGCTCTCCACAGTTGTGGCTTCTAGTGAGGCTGGGGGTGAGGGTGAGAAAGGATCCATTTATCTTTAAGGGGCTGGCCATTGGGAGTGTGACCATGCTCCAGTGAGAGTCAGGGCAACACAAATTGGACTTGGTCTTGTTTTTTTGTGTCAGGGAGGCCTCAAGGGTATGTGGGGGATTGGCCTTGGAGGATTGTAAAGCAAGTGTGATCAGGGTGCATTGTATGAAATTCCTAAATAGTTTATAAAAATATTATGTGGTGATAAAAAGAGTGAGTTCACCCACAAAACTTAAAATGTAAAAAAAAATTAAAAAGTTTTCCATTATATAGGAAAGAAAAATCTCATAAGGCTTTGTCTGTTTTATTAATTCTTTCATATTACTTAATTTCTTAGATTGTATTTTTCTCTGTAAGTTTTTCTTGAGCTTTCTTATCCTATAGTTCTGATTTGTGTTCTATATCATAAATATATTTAAATTTTTCATTTGGGGTATATTTGTTGTGTTGTGTTTGTATGGTTTATGTACTGGTTAGTGTATTAATATGTACTGGTAGGTGTATTGTGAGGTCAGAGATAGATGTTTGCTGCCTCTTCTCAGTGTTGGCCTTTATTTTTTGAGACACTCATTGAACCCTAAGCTTGATTTGACCAAGTAGTAGATGGCCAGTGAACCTCCTGCCTCTGTCCCTGTCCATTCCTACCTAACTAATGTTGGGGTGGCAGTCTTGGAGCCTGGCTTTTTATTTGTTTGGTTTTTCAAGACAGTGTTTGTTTCTCTGTGTTGTCTTGGCTGTCCTGGAGCTTGCTTCATAGACCAGGCTGGCCTCTAACTCAGAAATTGACCTGCTTCTGCCTCCTGAGTGCTGGGACTACAGGCGTTCTACATATACCTGCCTGAAGTCTGGCTTTTTATATAGGTTTTGGGAATTGGAACTCTTAACATTATGCTTGTGTAGCAGCACTTTGCCAATTAAGCCAGCTTTCCAGGCCATTTTAAAATAACGTTTAAAACCATAGATTGCAGAAGAAATGGCTGATGTATTTATCTATCTACAGAATCTTTTTTTTCTGATTTTGTTGCGTTTTTTTTCTTGGTTTCCCTTTCGTGCAGAGAAATTCCCTTAGTCATTCTACTAGACTAGGTATGCTATCAACAGATTCTGTTAGTTACCTTTTTAAAGGATATTTTTATATCCGTTGCTTCAGGGCTGACTTGTTTCTCTTCAACATTTTGTAAGTGTACTACTTTTTCTGGACTTCTTTTTTTTTTTTTTTTTTTTTTTCTTTTTTTTTGGAGCTGGGGACCGAACCCAGGACCTTGCGCTTGCTAGGCAAGCGCTCTACCACTGAGCTAAATCCCCCACCCCCTGGACTAGTTTTTAATGAGAAAATTTTCTTTCAGATAATTTCCCCCTACAGTGAGTTTCTCCCAACTGCTTCATACTTTTCTCTTTGTTTATGCTTTTTCAGAATTTGTATTTTTTATGTATTTCTTTGAGTCTATCTGGTTGAAGTTTCCTTACCTCCTTGGACTGTAGGTTTATAGGTCTTTGGTACATTTGGAAAAAGTAACTGCTTTCTCTAGTGCCATGTCCGCTCGTCTTGTTCTTTATGAAATGGGTACTGTGGACTTTACATCTTTTTGTTATAATAATTCTACAGGTTCTTGAATCTCTTTTATAGTTTTCAATCTTATTTCTCTTGATTGATTATATTGAATGTTTTCTATTCTGTGTTCTAATTCAGTTTCTTTCCTTTTTTTCAGTTCTAAAAATCTCTATCCCTCATCTTCCATGGTCTCATTATGTTGCTTTGTCTGTCTCGGAAGTCACTATGTCAGAGGTTCTCAACCTGTGGTTGAATGACCCATTCACAGATTGCCTAAGACCAACAGAAAACACAGATATTTATACTACATTCTGCAACAGCAAAAGTACACTTACAAAGTAGCAACTGAAATAATTTTATGGTTGATGGTGACCACAACATGAAGAGCTAGCTAGCTGTGTTAGGAAGGTTGAGAATCTCTGCATGTATGTAGACCAGGCTGGCCTCAAATTCATTGCCTCTGCCTCCTGCCTGCCAGGATTAAAGGCATGTGCTGCTATAGCTGGTTCCTTTTGGCTTTTAAAAGATATTTCTATTTTTCTTTGCTGAGGGCTTAACATTTTTGTTTTAAGAATATTTGTAATTGTACATAAAAGTATTTTATCAAGTGTATTTAAAAGTTGCTTGTTTGTTTTGAGACAGAATCTCACAATCTGGCAGGCTTGGAACACACTGTGTAGACTAACTAGCCTAGCCTGAAACTCTCAGGGACCTGTCTGCTTCTGCTTCCTGAGTACTGGGACTCAAGGTCCATCACATTATGCCCTACCTTAAGACATTTTTTTCCCTCTGACTTTTTCTTTTGTGGTCTGATGATTAAAAAATATAATTTTGAGGTTTTATTTGTTTTTATTTTATGTGTAGGGGTGATTTACCTGCTTGTATGCATTTGCACCATGTCCATACAATGCCTACAGAAGGGCATTGGATCTTTCTGGAGCAGTTGTGATTCGCCATGTGGATGATAGATTTGAACCCAGGTCCTCTGGAAGATCAGCTAGAACTCTTAACCACTGAGCCATCATTCTTTTGCCCCTCCTTGCTGTTTTTGGGACGGATAGACTGGACTTTGTAGCTGAAGATAATTTTGAACTTCTAATTCTCCTACTTTTACTTCCCTAATACTAAAAGTATGTGCTACCACTACTCCCTGTTTTTGAATTGTTGGGGATAGAATGCAGGGGTTTGTGCACGCTAGACAAGCATTTTATCAATTGAGCTAGATCCTTAGTACCCTGTTAGTTGATTGATCGATTGATTGAGAACTATTTGATTATTTTCTCATTTGCTTTTTATGTCATTTTTTTTTAGTTATTGTTTTTCTGGTCACTGTGGAGAATACACACACACACACACACACAACACACACACGACCTAAATTTATTTGTTTTTATTTTTTACTGTGCTAGGGATCAAACCATGATCTTAGATATGCTAGGTAAATAAATACTCTACCACTGACCTACATCCTCCAACCCTTAAATTTCTTACTAAGTTGAATTGTATCAATTTAACTTTAATTGGATGCAAAACGTTTCTTTCTTTCCTCCTCTTCCTCCTCCTTCCCTCTTCTTCCTCCTTTTCTTCTTTTTTTTCCCTCCACCCCCCCATGTAAGATTCCTCTGTGTAACAGCTCTGGCAGTCCAGGAAGCTTGCTGTGCACCAGGTTGGCCTCAAACTGAGAGACCCACCTTCCTCTGATTCCTGACTGCTAAGATTAAAGGTGGGCACCACCCCTGTGCAGCTACCTTTCCTTCCTTCCTTCCTTCCTTTCCTTCCTTTCCTTCCTTCCTTCCTTCCTTCCTTCCTTCCTTCCTTCCTTCCTTCCTTCCTTCTTTCTTGAGATGGGGTTTCTGTGTGTAATAGCTTTGGCTGTCTTGGTGCTCTGGCCTCCTGGTGTTTAAGGTACATCCCACCGCGCCTGGCTCCAAAGCTTTTATTTGTATATAACTCCTTTACCCATGTATGTCATTCTTTTTTTTTTTTTTTTCCAAATTACATTTTTATACATTGTTTATCCAGTAATATAAAATTTTAATCTTTGAGATGCTGTTGTCCTTTAAATCATGTAGGTTAAAAACAGTTGTCTGGGGCTGGAGAGATGGCTCAGTGGTTAAGAGCACCCGACTACTCTTCCAGAGGTCCTGAGTTCAATTCCCAGCAACCACATGGTGGCTCACGACCATCTGTAATGAGATCTGATGCCCTCTTCTGGTGTGTCTGAAGACAGCTACAGTGTACTTATATATAATAAATAAATAAACCTTAAAAAAAAAAACAAAAAAAACCCCAGTTGTCTGGTGCAGTAAGTTTCAGCTGGGGCTGAGGCAGGAAGATAGTAAGTTTGAGATTAGTGTGGGCAATATAAGAAACCTTGTCTCATAAAGTAAAACAAAGTGGAGGGAGGGAGGGGGAGGGGGAGGGAGAGAGAGAGAGGTGAGGGAGGGTAGGTAGATATAGGTGTGATTATAAACCAGAAATACAGATATGGGCTTTCATATTTGCCCATGCAAGTTGTCTTTACTGAGTTTTTTGTTTATTTGCTTTTAAAGGAGAGCTTAGTTTTTGTTTACTGTCTTTATTTTAACATGAGGATCTGGATGTGGTGGCAGCAGATGATTGTACATAGTATGAAGGCAGAGGCAGGGGGATCTCTGGGTTCAAGGCCAGCCTGGTCTACAGAACAAATTCCAGGATAGTTAAGGAGAAAAGAAATCTAATTTTAGCAGGAATAATTTTTATCTTGCATTTCTGACAGGGTGGGTGCAGTGGTGGCTCCTTCAGCTTTTGTTCACATGAGAGTGTCTTCGTTTCCCTTATTTTTAAGGATAGGGTTTTTATGTATATAAGTCTTCATGCACACCAGAAAAGGGAATCAGATCTCATTACAGATGGTTGCTGGGAATTGAACTTAGGACTTGGGGAAGAGCAGTCAGTGCTTTTAACTCCATCTCTCCAGCCCTTCAAGGATAGCTTTGATAGACTTATTTGATAGACTTACAAAATATTTTAAAGTTACATTTATTGATGTATTTGTGAGTATGTGTGCCATGGCATTGTGTGTGAGTGCCAGAAGGTCAGAAAACAGTGTGAGGGAATTGAATGAAATGCATTGGAAATACTTCGTCCACATCATGTCTTTTGTAAACCTGTAAGCATGCTGAGTAAGCAGTAATAAATTCATTTAAAAATGATCATTTTTAATGCTTTTTTTTTTTTTTTAAAGATTTATTCATTTATTATATATAAGTACACTGTTACTGTCTTCAGACATACCAGAAGAGGGCATCGGATCCCATTACAGATGGTTGTGAGCCACCATGTGGTTGCTGGGATTTGAACTCAGGACCTCTGGAAGAGCAGTCGGTGCTCTTAACCACTGAGCCATCTCTCCAGCCCAAAAATGACCATTTTAAAATCCCTTTTAGTACTGGAATTGGCTAAGATAAGGACTTTGAAAAATGTTTTTTCTTTTTGTTTGTTTGCTTTTTGAGATAGGGCTTCTCTGTATAGCACTGTCTGTTCTGGAACGCAGAGATCTGCCTGCTTCTGTCTCCCTCCCCGGTGCTGGGATTAATGGTGTGTGACACCACCGCTCAGTGCAAAGCTTTGTCTTTCTAGAGAGGCAGTAGCCGTTAAAATCCTAAAATGTGTGTATCCCCCCTCCCTCGGCTGTGTTTTATTTTATGAAACAAGGTTATACACACACACACACACACACACACACACACACACACACCTCTCTTAAATTAATAAGGCATATCTAGAATGAGAATTCTAATATACAACAAGATTTTTAAATTATGTTTAATTTTATATATGTGCATATGTGTATATACGTGTGAAAGCCAGCGGCATTGGATCTCTCTGGAGCTAGTTACAGGCAATTGCGAATTATCTGATGGTGGTGCTGTGAACAAAGTTTAGGTCCCCTGCAAAAACTGTATAACTAACTTCTGAGTCATCTCTTTAGCTTTGTCCTAGAACTTGTGCTGTAGACCAGGCTTGCCTTAAACTCAGATTCATCTGCCTGAGAGAGAGAGAGGGCAGTGCTGGGATCATTATGTCTTGCTTCAGCTCTGTTAAGTTTTAAAACAGTGTAAAAGTATAATGACCATAGACTGCCTTACTTAGTTATTTTCAGGAAATAGATAGTAGTAGATATAGTAGATAGTAGTAGAAATAGATGGTAGTAGATTAAATTTTGCCCTCATTGTTTTTAATCAATTAACTTTTATTTAAGGGTCAGTCATGGTCGGGGCAAACCTTTAATCTCAGCACTGGTAGGCAGAAACAGGCAGATCTCTGAATTCAAGGCTAGCCTGGACTACAGATGATGGAGTTCCAGGACAGCCAGTGCTATACAGAGAAACCCTGTCTTAATAAAATACAAAATAAATAAATGGGTATTTTGCCTGCCTGCATGTCTGTGCACCATGTGTGTGCCTGGTGCTCACAGAGGCCAGAAGAGGGCATCTGATGTCCCGGAACTGGAGTTACTGATGGTTGTAAATCACCATGTGAGTTCCTGGAATTTAACCCAGGTTCTCTGGAAGAACAGCCAGTGTTTTTACCTGCTGACTTATCTAGACAAGCAGTCTACTATTGACTTATCTTTCTAGCCTCTGCCCATGCTAATTTAGACTCACAAAGATACATTTAAAAAAAAAAGCCAAAACTTCAAATACATGAAAACAATGACATGAAATACGTGACAGGATTACATTAAATCAGTATTCAGTAAAAACAAAGAAAGTTTTATTTCCTTCTGAGATGTGAGGAAGGGCCAGTAAAAGTGAGAGACAAGCTGTACGTAGCATGTTATACTGGCTTCAGTCTGTCCCAGTTATAGAACTACTTAGAAAAAGATGCTTTTACACATGGACATTTTTTTATTGGTTATTTTTTATTGGTTATTTTATTTATTTACATTTCATAAGTAATCCCCCTTCCAGATTTCCTCTCTGGAAACTCTCTATCCCACACTTCTCATAGAAGCGGCTTCTATGAGGGTGCTCACCTATCCACCCCTCCTGCCTCACACCCCTCGCATTCCACTACACTGGGGCATCAAGCCTTCATAGGACCGAGTGCCTCCCTTCATATTGATGCCAGATAAGTCCCTTCAGCTCCTTCAGTCTTTTGCCTAACTCCTCCATTGGCGTCCCCATGCTCAGTTTGATGGTTGGGTACAAGCATCTCCATGTGTATCCAAGGCTCTGGAAGAGTTCTTCAGGAGACTTCCTATCAGGCTCCTGTCAGCCAGCACTTCTTAGTATCAGCAGTGGTGACTGTGTTTGGCATCTGCATGTGGGATGGATGCCCAGGTCAGGCAGTCTCTGAATGGTCTTTCCTTCAGTCTCTGCTCCATTTTTTGTCCTTGTATTTCATTTTAATAGAGAGGAGGGATTCTGAAATTTTTAAAAAAATTTTTATTAGATATATTTCTTTACTAATTGCGAAATTTTTTTTCTTTTCATTGGTCCACACATGGACATTTTTAATATTCCTTCTCTCCCTCTGGCCTTAACAGTCTTTGATACTCAGTTTTGTTCTGTATTAGATACTAAGATTTTATCTTTAGTTATGGCACAATCTTCACCTTCTTCCTCCTCCTCTTCTTCCTCCTCTTCCTCCTCCTTCTCTTTTTCCTCCTCCTTTTGTTTTGTCTGAAGACCAAGAAGGACTTGAGCTCAGAGACCTGCTTGCCTCTGCTCTCTGAATGTTGGGAATAAAGCTGTGTGCCACCATAGGTTTTTTTTTTTTTTTTAAATATCCTAACCTAGATTGATTGTAAATACACTTGGGGCTGGAGAGATGGAAAAGGGGCTGGAAAGATGACTCAATAGTTAAGGACACTGACCGCTCTTCCAGAGGACCTATGTTCAGTTCCCAGCAGCTCACAACTGTTTGTAACTCCAATTCCAGGGAATCCAGCACTCTTACACATGCATGCATGCATGCATGCATGCATACATACATACATACATACATACATCATACCTATATACATACAGGAAAACACCAATACGTAGAATATAAAAATAAAAAAAAAAAACAAACCAAACAAACCTCTTATATTATATATTTTTAAATTAATTTATTACACGGTATTATTTAGTACATGGTCGCTGTCTTCATGCATACCAAAAGAGGGCATTAGATTTCATTACAGATGGTTGTGAGCCACCATGTGGTTGCTGGGAATTGAATTCAGGACCTCTGGAAGAGCAGTTGGTGCTTTTAACCACTGAGCCATCTCTCCAATTACCAATTTCACAATTGTTTTAAAGATGCTTTAGATTAAAGCAGATTGCCTATGCATGATAGCAAGACAGCAGCAGGAATAAAAACCTCACAAAACCCAATTCAGGAAGGTTTCCCACTGAGGGAAATCTACAGCCAGATTATCTTTGGGTAGATTTATTTCTAATTTTACAAGTTTTTTTTTTATTATTTTTTTTTAATCTTTTTTTCCAGAGCTGAGGACCTAACCCAGGGCCTTGCGCTTGCTAGGCAAGAGCTCTACCACTGAGCTAAACCCCCAACCAATTTTACAAGTTATTAATTGAATTAATACAATTATGTGTAAAATTAGCTGGAGTACCAACTGCCAAATATTTTTAATAATTTCCTCTTCCTCTGTTTTATACTTAGAAAAATTGTTAGATTTTTTTTTAATACTGACTCAAGATCTCTGTGTTGGAAGTTATTTATGTACTGCGTTTTTGAATAGCTCTCATTTCTTGACCCTGGGGTTGCTTTCTACTACTGAATCTTGGGCTTGCCCTGCACACTTCTAGTAATATGAGGAGGCTCAAGACACCCTTTATGTGCATCTTTCTGGATGAGCCAAAGAGGTTCCTTCCATTCCTTGAACAGTGGGGTATGTTTTGTTGATTTTTGGGGTGAGGCAGTTATACCTTATGAAGGTGCTCCCCTACTTTCACACTGTTGTGATGAAGAGGGAAATGTCTCCTCAGCATCTTTATGATCAAGCACTCAAAATTTAAACTAAGGAACATTGTAGCAAGCAGAAGTCACAGGCAAAGCACAAAATTAGATGCTGGAGCAGAGCAGAAGACAAAGACAGCCAATGAACAAACCAACAGTTCTGAAAGAAAACAGAAATAAACCAAATGCTGGGAAAACAAGACAACTGGAGTGGTTTATTTTAAAGCCAGCTGCCATGCTTGGGCTGACTCAGAGACTAAAGGTATTTGTCGCCAAGCCTGATGGCCGGGTTTTGCTTCCTGGGGCTCACATGGTAGAAGACTGCCTCTTCCACGTTTTCCTGTGACTTCATGTTCATCGGTGTGAGTGGGAGGGCCTCCATGTGAGTACTGGGAACTGAATGGCAGTCCTCTGCAAGAGCACAGCTCTTCCTCAAACAAAATACCTCAAAACAGTCAGTTTACGTATGTTTTGTATTTTTTAACAGTTCTTGAGGCCGAGATATCTGAGCTCAGAGTGTTGGCAGATTTGGAGTCTTCTGAGGACACTTCTTGCTGTGTTCTCATGTGATAGAAGTGATGATGAGAGAAAGAGGGAAGGAGGGAGGGAGAGAGAGAGAGAAAGAGAGAGAGAGAGAGAATTGCACTCATTATGAGTAAGTGTATTATATTGAAATGTACTAAGTCGTGGGCCAATCCTTTCAGTTTTCCTTTGGCGTTTGTTTCATGGTGACAGTTCATGTCCTTCAGTAGTATACTAAGCAGTATTTAGGAAACATGTTTCTGATCCAGGTTTATCACTCTTGGGTGTTTACTCAAAAGACTTGAAGTTCAACTATCAGAAGTATTTGTACAGCAGTGTTTTCTTGCAGTGCTTTTTGGGTCAGTAAGATGGGTCTGCAAGTAAAGGACTTGCTGTCAATCCACGGAATGGGAAGAGAATGGATTCCTGAGTTGTGTTCTGACCCCTACACTTGTACTGTGCATTTGCTTACCCCCTCCAATGAATGAATGTTTTAAAAAGATTGGTACTTTAAACATTTATGTTTATTTTATGTTATGGGTATTTTGTTTGCATGTATGTCAAGTGCATGCAGTTCCTGTGGAAACCAGAAGAGGGCATTGGATCCTCTGGGACTGCAGCTGTTGTTATGAGCTGCCATTTGAATGCTGGGAATTGAACCCTGGTTTTCTGGAATTGCAGCTAATGTTCTTAACTGCTGAGTCATCTCTGTATCTAGCTCTAATGATACTTTTTAATTGCAATGACTATCGTATGGATGTTTAATATAAAGTTTGTTAGAAAAGTTACTAAAGATTCATGTTTCACCTCTTTTTCATTGAAGGATATGGTTTCTGGACTTAGTCCCCTGCTCTTCAGAAAGCTTAGTAATCCTGACATATTTTCACCTACTGGAAAAGCTAAACTCCAGCGACAACTTAGTCAGGATGACTGTAAGTTACGGAGAGGAAGCCTGGCCAGTTCTCTGTCAGGTAAATATCGGACTTGTTTTTTTTTTTTAAATGGAATGTGGGAAATGGACACAATGTGCTTAGCATGCATACAACCTGGGTTCAACCTCCAGAACCAAAGTGGGGGGATGGGGATAATTGTGGGGCTGTGTCGTTAATATATAGAGATATATCAATTAACTTGTCATCTTGATAGCCTCCTCTTTGATATGTTCCCACAGAATACTATAGGAAAACCTGTTTTCTTTCCACTACTTCATAGATTTCTCTGAATGCTTGCCGTCTGAGCAGCATAGATAGCTGCTAGCGGACTAGTACTCCTGGCTACTCCAGGACTAATTCTATCCTTTTACAGCTTTGTAGATTTCACATCCTTTTCTTATCACCCCACCTTCCCACTCCCCACCTCCACCCCTACCTCCCCACTCCCCACCTCCACCCCTACCTCCCCACTCCCCACCTCCACCCCTACTCTCACCCTCTTTTCATGACGAAAAAACCCAGGATCTTGTATATGCTAGCCATGTGCTCTGCTACTGTGCAGAATCCCATGACTCTTCCTGACTCCTGTGAAGAAGAGACAGTTGTAAAATCTAATATACAAAGTTAGAAAAGAAGTCTTAGTCCAGGTCGAAAACAGTTAAGCTAGAGTAATTTTAATCCATTAATAGACTGGAGTGTGGCCATAGAGAAGAGAGCAGAGAAAAGAACTCCTGCTGTGCTGCTTCCCCAGTAGTGCCCAGTTCTCATTTCTTTTCTTTCAGTTCCTTTTTGGTCATATTCTTCTTGGCTTTGTCTTTATCTGGTGTGCTGTCATTTTCATTTTGCTATTTCTGCTCTTATTATTTTTTTTTTTATAGAATTCTGTTCATCTTTTAGGAACAGGATCATCTGTTGATTATCCATGATAAATTGAACTTTACAAAAAGTCCTGATTTGTGTAAATGTATGGGTGTGGGTGTATACCATGGTGTGTGTGCATGTGGGGACCAGAGGACAACTTTTAGGAGTTGCTTCTCTCTATCATGCTGATCTGGGGGGATCATTGAAATTATCAGGCTTGGCTACAAGTACCTTTACCCATGAGCCATTGCAGTAGTCCTGTAAATAGAGTTTTGAATTAAGGATTAAAAGGAAAAAGCTAGCAGTGTGGTGGGGAGGCAGAGGCAAGCAGATCTTTGAGTTCGAGGCTAGTCTTGTCTGCAGAGCAAGTTCCAACACAGCCAGAGCCACACAGAGAAATTCTGTCTCAAAAAACCAAAAATATACAAAGAAAGAAACAAAGAAATATAAAACGAAAAACAAAAGGAAATAAATCTGGTGTTGGGTAGACAGTGTAGCAGTTAAGAGCACTTGTTCTTGCCTCTATTTGATTGCTAGCAAGCTGCCTCATGACCATCTGTATCTCCAGTTTGAGGGGAACCTGACTCTTCTGACTTTTGCAGGCACCAGGCATGCATACACACACACATTTAGGCTAAACATACATATAAATTTTAAAATATTAAAAAAAAAACTGTAGGTGCTGGAATGATAATTTAGTTGGTTAGGCCATGTGTGGTAGAATCGCTTAGAATCCCAGTGCTGTGGAAGTTTCTGGAATTTACTGAACTGTCAGGCACACAGCCCAGCCTACTTGGTGAATTCCAGGTCACTGAGAAACCTTGTCTTTGTCACTCACAGAAACAAGTGGATGGTACCTGAGAAAGGACATCCAGTGTTGTCCTCTGGTTTCCACATGTGTGTACCTTCATACACACATGCATTTGTGCACACATAGAGTTTTTAGATCAGGCTGGCCTCAAACTCACAGATCCTCCCCTTCTGGATGCTAAGTTTAAAGGTATGTGTGAGCTACCGTGCCTTGGCTTTTAATTTTATTTTTACAGTTAGGTGGTTAAATTTCCCACCCCAAGGGAATCAAATTCTGGTCCTTTGGAAGGGCAGCAAGTAGTCTTAGCCACTGAGCAATCTCTCCAGCCTCTTTTATTTTGCTTTTATTTTTTTGCGTCAGGGTCTCTATGCAGTCCTGGCCAGCCTGGAACCAGCTATGTAGACCAGGCAGCAGACTCACCTTCTTTGATCCTCAAGTGCTAGGATTAAAGGTGTTCACCACCACACTGAGCGTTTTTTCCTCTTTAGATTAAAATTTTTATTTTATATGTATGGATGTTTCCCTTGTTTGGATTGGGGGTTGGGTCCCCGAGAACTGAACTTAGTTGTGAGCAGGCACCCTGAACTGTTGAGCCATCTCTTTAACTTTTTCCGTTAGTTACCTACCAACATAAGCCCCTGTGCGATGCTTTGCGATGCTAAATCTGTCCTATTCTGTGTGGAAGTTTTAGTGTTCTAAATCGTGGAAATTAAATGTTTGACTATCTGTATTTCCACTTGACTTCAGCCTTTTATCTTTTTTAAAAACAAATTACTTAATTTTTTTTTTTTTTTTTTAATGTTTGAGTGTTTTGACTGTGTGTATGTCTGTCCACCAGAATTGAATCTGGATTTCAGACATTAGTGACCATGTGAGTTCTGGGACTCAAACCATGTTCTGAACCATTTCCCCATTGCCCCAGCTTTGTATCTTGCTTCATGCCTTAGGTGTTTTAATTTCTTTCTTTCTTTTTTTTTTTTTTTTTCTTTTTGTTCTTTTTTGAGAGTGGTTCTTACTGAGTATCCCTGGCTAGCTTGGAACTTGCTCTGTAGGCCAAGATTATCACTTCAGCGGTCATGGAGATAGATCTGTCTGCATCTGCCTTCCAAGTGTTGAATAAGATTCGTGTCCCCATGCCCAGCAGCTGTTTTCATTAGTCAGTACTGCACCTATCTTAGATTTTTTCTGGGAAAACTGATTTTTGCTTAACTTGATTTCAGGTAGATTTCTTTATTCTTGTATAGCTTGTACCTTTCTTTTCCTGGTTTTGTTAGTTATGTTCTACCTGTCTGCTTTCAATATTTTTCCCTCCCTATCTCTCTATCTCTCTCTCCCTCTCTATCTCTCTCTATCTCTTTCTCTCTCTCTCTCTCTCTCTCTCTCTCTCTCTCTCTCTCTATTCTGTTGTTTAGTTTTATATTTACTTTTTCTTTTTCAATATAATTTAAAACAAATTATGTGCATTGTTGTTTTGCCTGCATGTATGTCTGTGTGAGGGGGTCTGTACAGCCCTGGGACTGTAGTTATAGACAGCTGTGAGCTGCCATGTGGGTGCTGGAAATTGAACCTTGGTCAGTGCTCTTTTTTTTTTTTTTTGATCCAATTGGTAAGATATAATTGCCCACTTAAACATACAAAGCCTGGTACTATCCATCCCTTGAGAACATTAATAAATGTTCTCTGTAAATACACAGAGCAGACTCTTAACATCACCTGCCATCTTGTCCTGCCATGGCTTCTCCCCTCTCTCTCCCTCCTCTTCCTTTCTCCTCGCCTCCTCCTCTTCCTTCAAACTTCTTTCCTGCCCATCCTTCCTTCTCCTCCAATGACAGACCTCCTTCTATCTTGTACCTGCCCCTCACCTGTACTTTACAAATTCAATGGGGAGAAGTTTCTGGTGAAGTCACCTGATTCCTGAGTGTGTGACTAGGCAGCTGTCCTTGGGGCAGTGGAATTAGCATCAAAATACAGATAACTCCAGGGCAAACCACAACATTTCCCTCTTTTTGTCCAGTTAAAAAGCCTTTTCACTTATATATAAATTGAGTACAATTATTACCATTCTATAATTTACAAAGCATATGATATTCTCAATACTCAGTCCATCACTATATCAGTTAAACAGAACATTTAGTTATCCATTCCAGCTTAAGAAAGGCTTAAAATCTATATTATATCTTGGCTAGCTTGTATAACTATCTGATAACTATCCAATAAAATATGTATATTCAAAGTTAAAGAGCCAGATAAGCTATGAGACTATAATCAGTCTTCAACCCCGTCAGAAATCTGAGAATGACCAAATATCTATACACAAAGGAAGCCTAACACGGCTTCCAGAACTGAGAGGTTGTAGAGACAAATCTCCACTATCACAGTCCCCAGTTAACAATATGTGAGTGCAAATCTTCAGCCTTCTGGCCCAAAATCAACTGACAGACTCTTGAAATGCAGATTTTGAAAGGCTGATCACCCTGTCTTGGCAGAGTTTATCAGTCAACTATTCTGCATAGTTTGTCCTTTTCTAACAGTATTAGTCTGCAGATGAAACAGGCAGTTTTGTCCAGTGGCTGCCTAGCCACAAAGTATTGCCTCACCTGGAGGTAGAGATGTTCACATTCTTCATTAAACCCGCCAAAGGGTAACTGTTAGGAGCAGATATGTCTCAACAAAAGATAAATAACTTTAAATCTCAAATTTTGTGGATTTCTGACATTTTTGAAAACCGTCTACCTATAAAGACAATCTGTACTGTTGTCTTTATATCTTAATATCTTGAAAGCACTCACAAACTCAGAGCCATGACTTTGCTATTTGGCCCTTAACTCACATGTGTAATCAACTCAGAAGTTTGTAATGACATCAATAGAAGGACTGGCTCTAAACCTTGTACTTTTAATCCCTTTTAACAAATAAATTCTATATCAAAACAAAGATATGATTTTAGCTTAGTTAACAAATAAGATTACGACTGTATAACTCAATCTACCTAATTCCTCCCCGGTAAATTACAACCAATTTTAAATTCCTCATAAAAACAACTTTAGAATAACCACTTTCAGCCCCCCAAAGTCCAGGGAATTGGGGCGACTACTCCTCTATAACTTCTTCAAGCTGTACATGGGTGTTGAGATATCCTTAGGGGTAGGGGGTAGGAAGAATGAAGCAAATGCTGGAGCTGATGTGTCCTGACTGGACCCAGCTGAAAGTCTTTGAGACCAGGATTCCAAGTAGGCACACTCAGTAAAATACAACTCTCAAGACAAAAGTTTAGAATCGAGATATCTTTTTGTTTGATTCTCCTGAATAAAATTTTCAGGCAGTCTACTTCTATCAAATCTGATCAGTATGACTCTGTGAGGTTTCCAGAGCCTAATTACACTTTTTAAAAACACAAAGACAAAATCTTTCTCCCAAAATACTATGTTCCTTAGTCTAAAACCAGAAAAGCTTGTATCTTGCACTCTCTCCCAGAGTAATAATATAACCATAAAACTCATAGTCACACCCATCATAAAGACTAAACAATTTTTTAAAAGGAAGTAAGCTAAACAATGAGCCTGATAGGCTTTTGTACTCTATGATATCAGGAAATTAACCCAAAATTCCCATGGAGCCCACGTTAAGAGAATTCAAGCTTCCTGTTGTGGTAAATATCAAAAGTAACCACAAACCCTCGCTAGCTGGCATCAACGAGCCATATGGCCTTTAGCGGGGTAATTCATAAAACAAACCAAATACTTTCTATCAATTCCAATATCAATAAGCAACACATCAAACCAGGACTTTAGCCCAAAATATCTCAATCTGTCAAACTCTCTACCCGGAGCCACAGATTTTTATTTAATCTTAATAACTTCTATAATATATGTCTTCATTCACTCTCCCTGGTGTTACAGGCATTTATCACAACTCTCTACTTGGAGTTAGTGACCAATTTTTCCCTATCTAAGTTCCGAACCATAGATGAAAATCCCCAAATGATTCCACCAAGTGATTCGGGTAATCTCTGTACTCTCCTTAAAACAAACTTAAACACCTTCTATCAATTCTAAAACCAACAAACAACTTAAAACTCAGGACTTTAGCCCAAAATATATCCATCTGTTAAGCTCTCTACCCGGAGCCACAGATTTTTCTTTAACCTTAATAACTTCTACAATATATGCCTGTATTCACTCTCCCTGGTGTTACAGACATTCATCACAACTCTCTACTTGGAGTTAGTGACTAATTTTTCCCTATCTAAGTTCTGAACTGTGGATGAAAATCCCCACCTGATTCAGGTAATCTCTTTACTCTCTTCTTTCTTTCTTCCTTCCTTCCTTCCTTCCTTCCTTTCTTTCTTTCTTTCTTCCTTCCTTCCTTCCTTCCTTCCTTCCTTCCTTCCTTCCTTCCTTCCTTCCTTCCTTCCTTATTTATTTATTTATTTTTGGAGCTGGGGACTGAATGCAGGGCCTTGTGCTTGCTAGGCAAGCGCTCTACCACTGAGCTAAATCCCCAGCCCCTAAAAAGCAGCTTTTAATCTCTAACTCTCTGATCTGCCATTACTTCTCACACAGCAGGGGACCTACAGCCTGCCAGCCCAGTTGGCTTCCCCATTTCTTTGTTTGAATTCCTGCACTTAAGATATCACATGACTTAACATGGTGCTGGCCTCCTCTTACTTAGAAAATAAAAACTTTCTCTCAACTCTCAGGATTACTAGTGGATTCTTGCCCATCACCTTGGCTCGCCATCTGTTGTTGTAAAAATATAAAAATAAAAAGTATTGTTGGTCTTTTACCCTGCTGGGTCTATACCACAGTGCCCCAAGATATCTGCTAGATATCATGGCGGAAACACATCCCAGCCGCACACTTTCCTACACTCAAACCATCACATAAAAGAACACACAACACAATAATCTTGGATCCAATTGGTAAGATATAATTGCCCACATACAAAGCCCAGTACTATCCATCCCTTGAGAACATTAATAACAACCTGTAAATACACAGAGCAGAATCTTAACATCACCTGCCATCTTGTCCTGCCGCGGCTTCTCCCCCCTCTCTCTGGTCAGCGTTCTTAACTACTGAGCCATCTCTCAAGTCCTCAGAGTCATTCTTATTAAATTGTGTTGTTGTTTTGTTTGTGATGCTACAAGCAGCACAACTTGGTTGTAGGCCTTGGCGTGTAGCTTCTGCTGTCCTCAGAATCGGTGTGAAGCCTAAGCTCGGACAGCTCTGCCTTCTCATTCTGAGTGTTGGGATTACATGTTGCTATCATGCCAAGCAGATTGTAGCCATTCTCAATCTTTATTTTCTCCTCAATTTTAATTTTCTTTGTTTGGTTTTATGAGGTTGTTGTCCAAATGAATTGGATCTTATTTTGTTTGCAACAATAACAAGAAAACTCTAACTAACGAAGGTTTTGTCATGTACAGGAAGAGTTTTCAAGTGAACCAAGTCATCAAGATAACACCAATGGGAGTATAGGGCACAACAGTGAAGTTGAGTAAGGGAAGAATGTGAAAAGAGTAGGAGATGAAGGGGTTGGGGATTTAGCTCAGTGGTAGAGCGCTTGCCTAGCGAGCCCAAGGCCCTGGGTTCGGTCCCCAGCTCTGAAAAAAAAAAAAAAAAAAGAAAAAAAAAAAGAAAGAAAGAGTAGGAGATGAAGCTAGAAAGATACTCTGAATTTTGGTATATTTTTTAAAGAATTATTTGTTTTATTTGTATGACTACACTGTAGCTGTCTTCAGACACCAGAAGAGGGCATCAGATCCCATTACAGAATGGTACCTCTAGAGGAATGGTCAGTGCTCTTAACCACTGAGCCATCTCTTCGGCCCAGAATTCTCTTTAGAATGATAAAAGGTTTGACTTAATTCCTTATAAACATTAGGAACGCCCTTAGATGTCTCTCAAAGGAAATAGATGTCCCAGTCACATTCATTTTGGTTAGTAGTAGTATGAAGGATGTGAAAAAATGGGGGAAATGGGACTGGTACGTCCCTTGCAAAAACCACTGCAATTCTAGGCACTTAGTGTTCACAGGCCACTTTCATATATTTCCCCTTCCCACCCCGAGGGAGATAGGGTCTTACTGTATTATCCTGACTGCCTTGGTACATGCTGTGTGGCCCAAGCTGGCCTTGGGCTCTTGTTTGTACCCCTTTGTCTAGCTTGACTTTCACTTATATTTCTGTGCAATAAAAGTGAACCTGGACTGAACACATTGAATGTGGTGAACAGTACAGCTTCAGTGTTGGTCTGTGAAACCACAAGACTCACACTTGTTTCCAATAATATTTCTCCACTTAGGTAGGCCTTAGAAAACTTTTAAAAAATTTTATTTTATGTATCTGAGCACACTGTAGCTGTCTTCAGACACCAGGAGAGGGCATCAGACCCCATTACAGATGGCTGTGAGCCACCGTGTGGTTGCTGGGATTTGAACTTAGGACCTCTGGAAGAGCAGTCAGTGCTCTTAACTGCTGAGCCATCCCTCCAGCCCCTAGAAAACTCTTAAGACTGCAGTTTACGTGTTATGGTGAGAGATGAGCGCGGCTGTGAATGTTACTGAGACTGAATATCCTCAACTCTCCCTAGCGTCCCACATGCAAGTCTCATCATCACGACATTTAATTTGGCCCTGTCACACACATTCTTAGTGGGTGGATGTGACATGCTCTTGCTTTGTGTCAGAATTATTTTGCCACCTGAGAGCATTGCGTTTGTATTTTTCTTTTCATCCACTTGTCAACATATAAGCACATGAGTGTTTTCTGCCTTTTGTTTGAAGGTAAGCAGCTGCTCCCTTTGTCCAGCAGTGTACACAGCAGTGTGGGACAGGTAACTTGGCAATCTACAGGAGAAGCATCAAACTTGGTTCGAATGAGAAACCAATCTCTTGGACAGTCTGCACCTTCCCTTACTGCTGGCTTGGTAAGTGTAAAGAATTGGGGTTGCCATAGAAAACTTTGATCCTTATTTATCATTGATGTTTGTTCTATAATCATTTTTAAAATTTTAGTAATTCTTAATGTGAACAAGATTGAAATTTTAATTGCATAGGTTCTAATCTCTTTATAACATTTTATAACTTGTATAACTGATTAATGATTATCAAGAGAATAACTGATTATGGTTTTTTTTTTTTTTTTTTTTTTTTGTTTTTTGTTCTTTTTTTCGGAGCTGGGGACCGAACCCAGGGCCTTGCGCTTCCTAGGCAAGCGCTCTACCACTGAGCTAAATCCCCAACCCCTGTTTTTGTTTTTTGTTTTTGAAGACAGGGTTTCTGTGTGTATCCCTGGCTGTCTTAGAACTCACTTCGTAGACCAGGCTGACCTCTGCCTCCTAGAGCCAGTATAAAGTTGTATTGCTTCTGTGTACTGCTCTGGCAAATACTGGACATCTGAATATGTAGTAAAGGAAAGAATGGGCTCTGACCTTTCTAAATTATACTTATTTCTGTGTGTGGGACTGGGGTACCAGTGGAAGTCAGAGAGGGTGTCAGATGCCATGAATCTGGAGTTAGAGGTGGTGGTGAGCTGCTGCAGTGGGTGCCAAGAACTGAATTCAGGTTCCCTGGGAAACAGTAACTGATCTTAACCACTGAGTCCTTTCCCCATCCTGCCTGCTCTTTATCTAGTCTTTGTATGATATGCAGGCCTTGATAAAGGTTAAGAATTTTACACTCTGCCCTATTACCTCCCATGGCTTTGCCTGGACCAGAGATAAGCATTGATACCCCACTAATCTCATAGTATTCTGTCTGTCCTTTAGGACAACGCATAGTCGTAATTTTGAAGATAGAATAACAGAAAACTTGCTCCTTCTAAATGTAATTCTATTTATCTATATCTTGGGATTAAGCCTTTTGGGTTGAGAAGCATTGAGTAGAAAGCTCGCTACATTGCTCGCGCCTGGGAAGTGTGGGCAGATGACAGAAGAGTTCCTGTATCAGGTAGAAAGACAACCTCTGTACCAAAGGATTTCCTGGTACCACTTGAGTTTTTCCTGGTATCGCTATGAATTCAGAACTCATAGAATTGGAGTGATGGCTATGTTTCTGAATTATGGTTTTTAAAAGTAGAACACATTTATACATCATTTACACTATACTGCTCATCCATCTAAAGTATATTTCATGACACGCTTGGCTATCACTGTATCCAGGGTTAGGACATTGTTATTGCTTTAGAAAGAACCACCTGCAGCCTCCTTATGTCACCTCTGCACATGCTGATTCCCTAGTTCTGGGCAGCCACAGATGTATTTTCTACAAACACAGGTTTGCCTATTCTGTGATTCAGTTTATGGTTTTGATTCTTCTCATATAAATTTAATCACATCATATGTGGTCTTTAGGATTGGCTTCAAATGTTTTTTAAGGTTCATTCAAGTTGGATGTGTCAGTATTTAATTTTTGCTTCTAAGTAATATTCTTTTTTTTTTTTGGTTCTTTTTTTCGGAGCTGGGGACCGAACCCAGGGCCTTGCGCTTCCTAGGCAAGCGCTCTACCACTGAGCTAAATTCCCAACCCCAGTAATATTCTTTTATATAGACATATATTT
This sequence comes from Rattus rattus, assembly GCF_011064425.1. Lineage (NCBI taxonomy): Eukaryota > Metazoa > Chordata > Mammalia > Rodentia > Muridae > Rattus > Rattus rattus. The sequence continues at coordinate 40,083,442 of NC_046154.1, read as the reverse complement.
TCATATTTATTATTTGCTAGGTACTTGTTCTGCTTCCACCTTTTGACAATTATGAGTAATGTTTCTATGAAATAGATATATAGAGTTCTATGAGAACATGTTTATTTGTCTTGCATATGTGTATGTGTGTGTTTACACATGTATAAATATGGAATTACCCTTAATATGGTAACTACCTTTAATTATTTGAAGAATTTTGGTTTCTTTATATGTTTTGTCATTTTTAGCTATCATTTTGACTTTAGTCATCCAGATAAGAGTAAAGTAGTATGTTGTTACTTTGCTCATCTCCGTAATAACTAACAATGTTGATCATCTTTTCATGTGCTTATTGGACAATTTATATCTTCTTTGAAGAAATGTCTGCACTTTTTGTTCATTTTAAAACTGAGTACTCTTTATTTATTTTATATTGACTTGATTCTTGTTATAGGTGGCTTTCAAAATTCATGAATTCTGTATCCTGCCAATTGAATTTAGGAGGAAAAATATTTTAGAATATTCCAGTATAACAGGATGAGTTTCTTGGCACAGAAACCTTTTATTAATTATGAAAGCTTGGCTTTATCATAGGCTTGTTCCCAACTAGCTCTTATACTTAAATTGACCGATTTATACTAATCTATGTCCAAATATCCATTCTCCTCAATACCTTCGTCTCTGCATGTCTAGCTGGTGAGTTCCTCAGCCTCTGACTGTTTCCCAGAGTTCCTATCTCTGCTGGAAGTCCTGCCTAGTCTCTCCTTTGCTACGGGCCACCAGCCTTTTATGAAACCAATCAGAAGGTGAGGGAAGTGTATTTTATAAAATAAGATGCAGGTGCTGAGCAATTAGAATAACAAAAACAAAACAAAACAAAACAAAAAAACCAAACCAAAGTCTGGCCAGTAATCAGGTACAAAAATGAGCATTTGAATAATATAGGGACCATCTTTACACAGGGCACCACACAGGATCACCCCAGACTTTCAGGGTTTTACGTTTTAAGTTGTTAAACTTGAATTTCCTGCATACTAAGCACTACCCTAAACTCTATAAAGTCACTTGGATAAAGTGATTATTAGTTCTGGGTACACCTTGTTCTTATCTATTTGTATTATTGGCTTTGATTTTGTCTCTGCTTAACAGTGTAGACCTTTTTTTTTTTGTTTTGCTTTCATTCTACAAACAATACAATAATAAACGGTTATATAGCATTGATATTATTGTAGATATAAGTGTTTGAGAGCTTATTTGAAGTATATGGTGGGATGTGGTTGGGTATATGTATATGGTATCTAAAAGTTTTTTTTTTCTTTTAGTTTTTTTGGGCCCAGGTTTCTCTATGTAGCCCTGGCTGTCCTGGAACTCACTTTGTAGATGAGGCTGGCCTCCAACTTAGACAACCACCTGTCTCTGCCTCCCAGTGCTGGGACCTAGGATTAAAGGTTGCACCACCATGCCAGGCTTTCTTTAGGTATTTTTATTTTATGTGTATAACGGTTTGCCTTTATCTATGTCTATGTCTATGTATATATATTCATATATATACACATACCAATATATGAATGATACCAGATGTGTGCCTGGTACTTGGAGAGGTCAGAATAGAATTTTTGATGTCTTGGAACTGGTGTTAGAGATGGTTCTGAACCACTATGTGAGTGCTGGGAATTGAACCCAGGTCCTCTGCAAACGCAACAAGTGCTGAGCCATCCCTTCAGCCCAGAATGTGGCATGTTACAGAAAGAAACTTAAGAAGCCTCTGATTGGTCCCTGGGAGATTTTGTAATCAGTCCAGGCAGATGCCTCAAGGGAAAAGTGAATTTTCTCTGGTTCTCTCCTTAGTTGTTTACTTCTCCAGTGCTTCAAGTTTTCCAGTTGGACATTTATGTTTGGTAGTACGTTTGCTGGTTTGTATTAGGCTTCTTTCTGCTTTCCTATTGCATATTGAAATTTATTTCAATATTCCTCCTGCTCTGGCTGTTATATCTGAAAAAAAATCTAAGTGGGAATTTGTTAGAGTCATTATATATAGAACCCAGCTTCTAGATACCATTTAGGTTATAACTCTATATAGAGTAAACATCCAATTTCAAAGTAATACAATGTAACATTTATAGAATTATATGTTGATTATGAATTTAAAAGTGACTAGAAGGTGGCTAGGGATCTAACTTGGTTAGTGGAGTCCTAGGGATCTAACTTGGTTAGTGGAGTCCTAGGGATCTAACTTGGTTAGTGGAGTCCTGGGGATCTAACTTGGTTAGTGGAGTCCTAGGGATCTAACTTGGTTAGTGGAGTCCTGGGGATCTAATTTGGTTAGTGGAGTCCTAGGGATTTAACTTGGTTAGTGGAGTCTTGGGATCTAACTTGGTTAGTGGAGTCCTGGGGATCTAACTTGGTTAGTGGAGTCCTGATCTTGTGGTAAATATTATTTGGGAGGTTTCTACTTCACCTTAGATCATTTAGTTTCCAAATAAAAGACACAAAACCTTTAGATTTCTAATAAGCTTTAGAAGCATCGGAGCTGGGCAGAACCGGCGCCCTCTCTGCTATTTCATTTACTTCCCTGTCAGTAACCCCGAGATATCACTTGTCTTGTTCTGCCTGGGCTGCTCCTATTCCAACAGCCTGGCTCTCATGGTCATGTGCTCAAGATTCACTTACCCAAGGGCTCCTTCCTTCCTTTGACTCCCCCTCCCCCCTTCCCTGCCTCTGCCCCTGCCTCTGCCTCAGACCACAAGCCCCGGACCCCCACCTATCTCTTTTCTTCCCAGCTACGGGCTGTAGGCATCTTTATTCAGCCAACAGTTCTAAATTAAGGAGCAAGGTTTGCATAACAAAAGCTTGCATCTGTGAAAATTCACTTTCTTGAGGCAAGTAGACCTTGGCGTATAGAATTTAGCATTACAATATATAGCAATAGACCAAACCTCAACATAATCTAGCGTGCACAAAGCCCTGTGTGGTCTCCTACATCACCATGATGTACTAGAACAGGTTTGTATTCCTGCACTCAGGAGATGAAGGCAGAACCAGAACTTCTGGGTCATCCTCAGCCTTATTGTTTGAGGCCAGGCTGGGATACATAAAACTTTGTTTCAAAACAAAATTACTAGACTTAAAAAGTACCTAAAAGCAATTAAGAGTTGTTCTGGCTGTAATTATCTGGACAGTAACTTGTCAAAGGTTAGACTTATTTAGAGTCTAGAAAACAAGTAAGCAGAAGCCTTTAATGAAACAATATTTTAACTTTTAGGCTATCTATAATACAGTGGTTCTCAAGCTTTGGGTCTTAACCCCTTTGTGCGGGTCACATATAAGATATTCTGCTTTTTAGATATAAATATTTACATTATATTTATAACAATAGCAGGATCACAGTTACATATGAAGTAACAATAATTTTATGGTTGGAGGTTACTATAACATACGGAACTGTATTAAAGGGTTGAAGCATTAGGAGAGTTTAGAACCACCGACACAATGCGTTTGTGAAAGCATGCTTGGACTTATCTCTCATCTACTATTTTAAGCATATACTGGAAGGGACTTGTTGAGGGTGTGTGTGCATCCGTGCATGTGTGTGAAATTTAGACCCTGTTTGGAAAAAACCAAACCAAACCAAAAAACATAGTGTTAGAATGTAGTATTAAAGATGCCCAGTAGGCAGGTCAGTTACTCTCTGGGAATCCAGTTCAGCCAGGGCTACAGAGTAGAATTATAATATGAAGACTTCTAGATGAGAAGTTAGAAGACAGAGGTCTGTCTGAAACTGCTTCTTTGAATTGGAGTGAAGACTAAACTTATTTGAGCCTTTAATTTCTTTTTTTTTTTTTTTTCTTTTTTTCGGAGCTGGGGACCGAACCCAGGGCCTTGCGGTTGCTAGGCAAGCGCTCTACCACTGAGCCAAATCCCCAACCCCGAGCCTTTAATTTCTTAACTGTAAAATAAGGCTAATTTTTTTTCTGTTTCTTCAAATACTGTATGAAAGCTAGTCCTCAGGACTGAGGTTACCGCTTTAGTTCCAGTCTGATTCCTCCAAGTTCTGCGGCCACAGTTAGTAGTGGTGTCTTCAGCAGTAGAATCTTACCTGCAAGTTCTGGGAAGCAGCCAAGGGCAAAGGCAGTAGCCTGTATTACTTTGTGGTCTCTTAGACTTTTATGACCAACAATTCTAAGGGAAGTTTTTCATGCCTGGCACTGGGTATTTTTTTAGTTTATGGCTTTGGGGTGAGGTGGGGAATATTATTATTACTCTGTCTGGTGTAAGCCCATTTAAACACATTCTCTCTCAATTCCACCCCTTTTTGTGTGAGGATACACACACACACAAACACACAGAAACACACACACACACACACACACACACACACACACACACACACACACACACACACACACACACACACACCCTTCATCTGAAGGCTGTTAGCAGATAGCTAGGATGAGGGTCTTATAGCTGACACCCACAGTGACACACCTACTCCAAAAGGGCCACCTCCTAATAGTGCCACTCCCTGGGCTAAGCATATGCAAACCATCACAGCTACCTCTGCCACAGGACTGTTCTTTGTTGAGTTGCTTTGTGTCTCTATTAAAAAATGGATTCTCAGCCTATTTTTATATAACATTATTCTGTTTCTATTGATGATAGTATGAAATTATATATTGGAGCACTTAAGTCTGGATATTATATAGTATACGAGATCTCACTTTGTTCTTTTGAAAGTTGGTTTGGTTGTTCTGTTTCCTTTGTTTTCATGTGATTTTTACTTTTTTTGTTTTTTTTCCCACTAGAGTCTCATTTAGCTCAGGCTAGTGCCAAATTTGCTATGTAGCTGAGGATGACCCTGAACTCAGTAATACTACCTCCTCCTAAATACTTGTATTACATACAGATGTGTACCAGCATGTCTATTTTCACATTAATTTTCTAGTTAATTTGCTAATTTCTACCAGAATGAACCAAGTGAAGTCTGTGAGTTACCCCTGTATTAGTGTGACAGTAAATACCATTCATGACAAAACACGAATGGAGGAGAAGTTTATTTTGGCTCATGGATTCAGAGGAATTTGAGTCTGTCTTGGTGATTCTGAAGGCATGGCTGTAAGTGGTTCTGTCCTTGGTGGCAGAAGCTTGAGTTTGCCCCTTGTTTACGAAGTAGTGGACAGGGAGGCCAACTCCTCAGGCGGAGCCAGTGGTTGATAGAACCTTAAAAAGCTGCCCCAGTCACCTACTTCTGCCATTCCATCCTGGTAAGTAAAATAAGCCTGTGAGGGGGCATTTTAGATCAAAACCCAAACAGGATCGCTGGGATTTGGTAGGGATTCCATTAAATCAACAAATCAATTAGGAGAAAAAGCACATTTTAGTATTGTTGAGTGTTATGATCCATGGTCTATAGCTGATATATGAATTATATATTTCTTACCAGATTCCTGTTTCATAAAAAACATAAGAATATGATTGATTTTTCCATCTGTGGTTGCTTGTAACTTTTGCTGATATTTTCAACAATTTACTCATTGTGTGTGACTACATATACATACATGGTGCACACTAGTGCGTGCGTGTGTGTGTGTGTGTGTGTATGTGTGTGTGTGTGTGTGTGTGTGTGTAGGTCGGAGGACTACTCTGTGGCATCGGTTCTCTCCTTTCATCTTTATATGGATTCTAGGGATAAAAGTCAGGTAGGTAGCCAGGCTTGCACAGTTAATACCTTAGCCTACTGAGCAATTCCGCTGGCTGAACAGTGTTTTAATGACAGACATTTTTTTTTTTATATCACACTTTTTAAAAAAAAGATTTACTTATTTATTTATATTTCATCACACTTTTATTTTTTAATTTTTTCATTTGACTTTTCTTAATTTTCAGCCTCACTAAAAATGAACTACTTCAGCCAAGGACCTGAGATTGTTCTTAGTAACAGAATTAATGGATTTCCTTTCAAGAGGCTCAAAACTCAATAGTCTTTTAATGTTTTGATATCTTGGGAATAAAGTGCATTTCTAGGAAGACAATAAAACAAAAATTTAGTAATTTAGATTTCTTTACTTATTATTTTATTTTAGGTTTATTTATTTAATGTATTTGAGTACATTGTACATTGTAGCTGTCTTCAGATGTACCAGAAGAGGGCATCAGGTCCCATTACAGATGGTTGTGAGCCACCATGTGGTTGCTGGGAATTGAACTCAGGACCTCTGGAAGAGCAGTCAGTGCTCTTAACCACTGAGCTATCTCTCCAGCCCAACTTTTTATTTTAAATAATTACAGTTTCACAGGAAGTTGCAAAAATAGAATATTGAGAGACTGGAGAGCTGGCTCAGTAGTTAGAGCACTGGCTGCAGCAAAGGACCTGAACTCAGAACTCAGTTTTTTAAAAAAACCTATATAGATTTATAGTTTACATCTAAACCTTTGATCCAATTTGAAATAATTTGCATACAGTTCAAGAGATAGTCATTAGTCTATTTTTAGCCTATAGATGTGTACTTGTGGCATAATTTATCGAGAAGTTGATATTGTAGTGAATACCATTTGTATGTTTGTAAAAAGTCGGTTTTTTGTGGTGACCTATTTCTGGATTCTCTCTGTTCTGTTGTCGTAATGGACTGTCCTGCCATTACCATACTTACTGCATTCATTACTGATGTCAAATAGTAAATATTAATACTAGGTTGAGTAGTTCTTTATTTCTTTTCTTCTATTTCAAAAGTTTTTAGTATTCTAGTTCCTTTCCCATAGAAGTTTTAGGATGAGTATTTTTATATATAGAAAAGTTTTTAATGTAAATATATTGAAATTTGTCGAGCAGATACAAAAATGCCTATAAACTGTCTTTTTCATATCACCACAACATAGAACAGCTTTGGTACTTGATTTCAGGATTTTTTTTTCTACATACCAAGACACTCTCTAGCAGAAACTAGCTGAGTGAACTATAGTTCAGCTTCACCTCAAATGAAATATCACCTGAAGTTAGTCTTTGATCCCACAGGCTAACTCTTTATCTAATACTTCCCATTTTTCAAAAGCAAGTTTCAAGCCCCAGGTAAGCCTAGCTTTAATGGCTGAGATGAGAGCTCCCAGGTTATTTTATGTGTGCGTCTGAGTCACTGGCTGTGGTTCTCCTGATCCCCTCTTTAGATTTGGTAATCTGCTAGCCTGACTCAGAGAACTCAGGGAAATATGTTAGCTCATCTATTATAAAAGAGTAGAGGTGGATAGAGATGCACAGACAAATACAGAGCGTGAGGGATGTGGGGATATGTCAGAAGTGCCTTTACAATTTGCAATTTAAAGGCAGAGGGCACAGTGGTTATCTTTGCTAACTTCAGTTTGCCCCATTAATCTGTTCTCTTTGAATTATTTCTCGTCTACAGCTTCCTGTAGGCAGTCATCTCATGCTTAGAATAGAAATGATTGTTTGTCAGGTAGTGGAGCAGAACACTGTAAAAGCAGATATGCCCCAGAACCATGGTCTTACTCAGATCACTATGCATATGCATACTTTCTGGTTCACTGCTGCTGTCCTTTCCTGTAAAATCCTAAAGCCACTATCCTAATGGGCAAGATGCTATAGATGGCTGCCTTTCAGTCTAGCCAAACCCAAAATAGAATCCTTTTCTGTCACGACTCTCAGAGCCAAGCCTCTTTAACAGAAACAACATAGAGTTCTCTCTCATGCCTTTTCGGGACACATCAACCTTCATTCACTGCCATATGTTTACCCCTAAAAGCTCTCTGAATCCTTAGTTCAAGGATTTATATGAAAACATTTGTAAATGCATGATTGATTAGCAATACAGTTGTAGCCTGGGAAGTGGGGTGCAACGTTCTCAGTTTCTGGTCTTTGCATAGTCTTCATGGCACTTAATTTTCATTCAGAGTCTCAGTAGGAGTCTCATTAGAACAAAAGCAATCTACCACTTAGGAAACGTCCAATGGAGTACAACCCCCCCCCTTTTTTTTAAATCAAGAATTGAGATTAAAAACTAAAGTAGATAGGGCCAGAGAAATGGCTCAACAATTAAGGCTGCTCTTTCTGGGAGCCAGGCTTTATTCCCATCACCCTTATAGAGGAGGCTCACAATTATCTGTAACTCCAGCCAGGGGACCTGACGCCCTTTTCCGGTCTCTTTGGCCAGCAGACATTATTTGCAGTAAAACATTCATAGACATTTCTTACTCTGATTCATAAAATGATAGAGAGTTCGGTGCAAATTGCATTTTACCTGCAAGGGCAGTGCACATTTTTATTTGTTTAGATCTTTGACTCTATGTAATCCTGACCTGGAACTCACTGTGTAGACCAGGCTGGCCTCCAATTCACAGAACTCTTCTTGTCTCTGCTTTCTAAGTGTCCTGAGATTAAAGGTGTGTGCCACCAAGCCCAGCAGATAACCAGTTTTTAAAGTGTCCATGTGCGTGCGTGTGCGCGTGTGTGTGTATTTTGTTTGCATGTATATCTGTGTATCACTTCTATGCCTGGTACTTACTGAAGACAAAGAGGGCATTCGATCCCCTGGAACAGAAGTTGTGAGCTGCCAAATGGATGTTGGAAATCAAACCCAGCTGAGCCATTCTCCATCTCTACAATGATCATTTTTTTCTTCTGAGACTGAGTGTCTTGAGAGAATTAGGACCTGGTACATAGAAAGGTTCTAATAAATACCGAATAGTTAAATGACTAAATGGTTCTTCTTGTAGGGAGTCTTGGGAAACATTTCCTGACGAGGGGCTGTAACCCATGATGAATACGTGAAACACTGTGCTTGCATGTGCAGTGCACAAACATTTTATTTATATTTTACTTACATTTTGTGGGGTTTGTGGTTTTGTTGTTCTTCTTTCTCTGGATTTATGCTTGATGGAAAAATTCTTGGCCCATGTGACTTAGTTTCTTTTGCTTCTGGATTTGTGAAATAACATCTCACTGTGTAGCCGAAAAATAGCCTTGACTTTCTGGCCTTTTTGTCTCCATTTCCTGAGCTTTGTAGGATTACAAATGTCTATCATCATGCCTAGTTTTCCTCATTTAATTGTCTAAAATATGGTACTTCCCAGGCTTGCCAGCACCTCTGTACATACTTTTACTTTCCCCCTGACCTTTGATCTTCACTTCCCTGAAAGTGTAAAGTTCATACTTGATTAACTCATTATACATTGTAATAAATCTTTACCCTCATATTTTGGTCATTATATCTTGTAAATTTTTCTGGCAACACTTTTACCTTTGTCTTACCAAGTTCTGTGAAAACCAGAGGAATAGATTGGTGGTCCTATCCTTTTTTTTTTTTTTTTTTTGAGATTAAAGTATAATTATGTCATTTAACCTTTCCCTTCTTTCCTCCAATCCTTCCCATGTTCTTACTCCGCTCTCTCAAGTTTATGACCTCTGTTTCTTTGTTAACCCTTCCCCCCTCTCTTTGTATCCCTAAATATATAAACACAACTCGCTCAGTCTGAGTAATGTTGCTCATGTGATTTAGGGCTGACACTTGGTGTTGGGTAGCCCATTGGGACCACTTCTTCACTTCCACTCTCAGTATTCCTTAGCTGCCTGTAATTCTTCATCTCTATGGGTGGGACCTAGTGAGATTCCTCCTTATACATTAGTGTGTCTATTGGTGTCATTCTTGTTTAGGCAGCATTCTAGATAATACTTCATGGGTTTAGCTCTTTTAACATATATCTAGGAGACAAAAATCTCACAGCAAACTTTTCTGTGACTCTTAGCATCTTTTTACCTGCTCTTTAGCAATGGTTCCTGATCCTTAAATGTAGGAGTTACACTGCAGCTCTATTAGTTGGGGCCAAAAAATAGCCTGGGCACCACATAGTCACTTGTACTCTGCCCTTTGATCAGATTTGATTTTCTCTTATGGGCTCCCTCTGCTCTAAGGAGATCCTGTTTTGATGAAGGGTGTGTTTTATAAACTCTTAGGTTTCAGTGGCTTTTTGTTGTTGTTTCCTTTTTCTTTTGTTTGTTTTCTTTGAAGTTACACCTGCTGGTAACTTCAAAGTTACCAGCTCTCATGCCCTCATGGATTGCCAGCCTGTTTGGTTCACAAGGGCAGAGAAGTTGAAGGGGTTTTGGAAGCCCTGTGATACATATGGTGGAGGACCACACCTGATCTGTTTGTCAGTAGGTAGATCAACTCAGGGTGATTGAAGGCTTATAAAATTTCGGGGGACTAAGGATAGGGACATCCAGGATGGGCAAAGGTCACTGGCTGGGGTCTTAAGGTACGTGGAATGCCTCATTAGCATGGGGAAGCATTTGAGGAATCTCAGGTGCTGCCTGAAGAGGTTTTGTCAGGAGAAAGGAAATTTATCCTATAAACTAATTGTGACTAAGTGACATTCTTTAGAGAAAGGTGTATGTGTGGGCTTAGAACTCCCTGACAAGATCGGAGAAGGAGAAACTGGTAATGAAGGATGTCTTCCATTATACACTGAGCCCCAGAAGGGCTTTGGTCAATGATAGACTTTGACCTTAATTAGCAGAGTTGTCCCCACACCTGTTCTTTTCCTATGTAGCCCAGGCTGGCCCTAAACTTTTCATCTTCCTTTCTCTATCTGGGTTTTAGATAGGTGCTACTACATCAAACCTGAGTCATCTTATTTATATTTTCACTTTACAGTTTTCTTAGTTCTCTAATATTCTTCCTGTCAAATAATTTTATTTCGTAGGAGAAATTATGATTTGGAATCTTAGGCTTCTTCTCCTGTGAGGTTAAACTTGTATTTAAGTATTTTTCTCTTGTCTCTGTTCATGCTTTGGATCTAATTTTTTCTACTGTACCCAGAATCGTTTGTCTGTGAAGGTAGGAAAGAGTTCAGTTTGAGAGGCTAGAGAGATGGCTTAGCACCTGTCTCTTTTTCTAGAGGGCCAGGGCTCTGTTACAGAATCGACGTGGTGGCTCATAGCTGTCTGTAGCTCCAGATTTAGCTCGTCAGACATTGACTTTCAGCCTTCGCTAGCAAATGTACATGAAGGCAAAGTACTCATGCATGTACAACAATAAACAAGGTGGTTCAATCTGCAGACCACTGATTCTGGACTTTGGCTCCTAACACCAACCTACCCTTAAACTACCATCGAAAAGACACTGGTGGCTTTGAAAACTAAAGTCAAGGGATCACCTTTGGCAACGGGATTCTATGCAGCTCGCTTTTACTGTCGCTTTTACGAGTGTGTTTCTCTTTCATAGCATTCAGTCTTGGGCTTTTTCCTACTTCTTTGATAACTCATCTTCCATTTCCTGTGATATAGTCAGTAATTACAAATGTTATTTCAATACTAATTATTTATTAGAAGGTTGCAAAGTTTAAAAAACCTTTAACAAAATGTTATATTGTAAACAATTCAGATTGTAAGAGGAAATTTTGGGCAGAGTGTACACGCTGTCCTGTCAGATACTCAAAATTTTAAGAAGTACCAGTGAGAAGGCTCAGTGAGTAGAGGTTCTTCCTGTTAAGCTTACAGTCGTCTGAGTTTAATGTCTACAACCGATGTGGTAGAAGGAGGTAACCTGTCCAGCAGCTCTGTGTGTATGGTATATGGTGTATGGTCTATGTGTATTCTATGTGGTAGAAGGAGGTAACCTGTCCAGGCAGCTCTGTGTGTACCCCTCCCTCATATAAAATAACCAAATATTAAAATATTAGGAGCTGGAGAGATGGCTCATTGGTTAAAAGTGCTTAACTGCTCTTAATGAAGATTTGGATCCTTGGATCCCATTACCTTTGCGACAGCTTACAAACGCCTTTGACTGTAATTATAGGGCATTTGGCAACTCTGGCCCCTGAGGACACCTGCATAAACATGGCACATATAAACTCATACAGGCACACACATAAATAAAAGATAAATCTCAAAAAAGTACTTTCCTTAAAAAAGCATTGATATTTATTATTTCAAGGGCCCTTTTAGAACAACTTTATAAAGTAAGTTATATTCCTGCTTAATTAGAAGGTATATGAGGGAGGATAGGTTTAGAAACAACATTCTTCCTGATTAGAAGACTGAACTACAGTAAGGGATGGAGATAAAGTCTACTCTTGTATTATGGGGGCTCTGAACCTAGGAAAAAAGATGACTTGGGGGGGTTTTAGGTAGTACTGAAACGAGGTTTCTTTTGTTTTTTAAAACAAAACTAAAACAGGTTCTTACTGTGTAGCCCTGATTTGCTTGTAACTCTGTAGACCCTGCTGTTCTCAAACTCAAAAGGTTCTACCTGCCTTCACCTTCTGAGAGCTGGGATTAAAGATGTATGCCACCACTTCAGTTAGAAGATTTTAAATTTTGCACACTCTTTTAGGTATAAAGTCCTGTTATAAACACTGGTATTTCTGTAACATTAATCATTCAGTAACCGGATGATACTTTCCTTGGAAGACTTTTTGTAGTTTTCTCAGTGTAATGAACTAACTCTTCTTCTTCTTTTTTTTTTTTTTTTTTTTTTGGTTCTTTTTTTTTCCGGAGCTGGAGACCGAACCCAGGGCCTTGTGCTTCCTAGGCAAGCGCTCTACCACTGAGCTAAATCTCCAACCCCGAAATAACTCTTCTTAATCCTGTAGCACTTTGTTTTATACCTGATGTATACAGAACTTGTGTTAGTTCATTAGTTCTCTTCGGCTTACACTATGGATTTGAGCATTTCTCAAAAGCTTGTTAGTAATTGGTTGTTACAGTCTTTTCCATCCCTGTCTCAGGATTTAGCATAATAAATGATTCCTTAATAAAATCAAGAGGAGGGTTGGGGATTTAGCTCAGTGGTAGAGCGCTTGCCTAGGAAGCGCAAGGCCCTGGGTTCGGTCCCCAGCTCCGAAAAAAAGAACAAAAACAAAAAAACAAAAAAAAAAAATCAAGAGGAGTTTTGAATCTTTGACCTGAACAACTTATTAAATTGTACTTTAAAATATTTCTATAAATTGGGTTTGAATGAATTAGATATTATTTCTCCTTGACTTCTGCTCATATATGTATGTTCTAGTTAGTAAAGTTAGCTTCATAAATTCTGTGCCTTTAAAGTCTGTGACTCTGAGACAGTAATATACCATGTAGCATACCTTGTGCAATCGGCTGTCCGTTCAGGTCTTACTTGCTTTCTCCATAGGACATACTCCATCTAGTTGTTTAAAAGCAGCAGATGGAAGAGTGGGATCAGATTTATTAGCTTTCACAATGAATGACTACAGTGGTTGTGTTAAAGCACTTAAAATTTTTGATGAATGAAAGAGAGCTGCATCTTGCTTTCTGTACTATTTTTAGCAGTGAGGCTAACTCTTGTTCCTCTTGTAGTCTGTTATAAGAGGATCAGAAAAAGATCTTTTAAATAGAACTTCCTTTAAGCCCCAGACTTGGTTGCAGCTGACAGAGCTATAGAAGGGCAGCTTTTCCTCCTCATGGGATGCATACTGAATCTGCCCTATAGCTATTGGTATGTTTACTCCTTAGGAGATATAAAAGGTGATTCGGGTGTTTTGTATATACCCTTTTCTGTCACAATAGGAAATTTGGGTTAATTTGTGGAAATCTTTGTGGGGTTAATAATTTTTGCAGTACGTCCTATAGTTTGAAGAACAATGGTTGTAAATTAGAAGATAATCTTAATAATGTAGTCCTACTTTCACTAATTTCCATGTGATTTATTAGAACAATTACCAACTTGTTTCAATTTTCTATTTTTTCCTGTGATTTTAACAATTTCTACAATGCTAGAAAATTTAAACACCTATGAATGACAGAATCCTGTCATAAGAGATAACCTTTCTAGTCTTGAAATCTAAAATATGTGTTTTGTTCCATGAATTAAGGAGTAGAAATCTTTAAACTTGGCTGAAGTCCTACTTCAAGTATGGCAGGCAGTGACCAAAGAAACAATCCTGAGCTTATTCTAGCTTGGGGAAGCTACGCTTTTGCTTGCAGAGTCCTTATAGACATCTGGTGGAATAGGGAGCGTTTCCTGTGGCAGCACTGTCAGCGATGAATAGATGAATGAATTCATCCATGCTCAGAACTCACAGCACGTGTACTTTTATCCTCCCAAGGACATAAAAGAGCCGAGAGACCAACCTTAGCAATGGTCTAGGCTTCTGGGTGGAGGGTGGCGGGAGAGGCTTTGGGACCGTCCGAGGAGGGACGATCTGCATATCTAGCGATACAGAAACAAAAGAGCCTGTGACAGTATCGAAAGAATCTGACATTTGCTTTGTCTGTACAAAGGATGAAAGGAATTTTGCCGACTTAGCCAAAACAATAACTGGTTTTGTATCAGTTTGAGCCTGAAAACAGGCAGCAGAATAATATGTTGGGTTTTTTGTTGTTGTTGTTTTTATATTTTTGAAGCATATTTACCTAAGAAATGGATGTGGAATGGTTTTCTTTTTGGAAAGGAAAACGTGACACCGATTTTATGAGCTTAGTAGCTGTAGGTGGAGACTCTTGTTTTGTTTGCCAAACCTTTTTAATAAGCAGTGAAGTCTGGATAGCAAAGACTGCAATCGCTTTTCCTAGGACCTTTGTTCTTTCCTTGGTACTTAAGATAATTCCAGACAAAGGAAGCTATATATGGAAAAGAAAAGCAAATTTCAAGTATTTTCTCTGTTTCTGTTTTGATTCTAGTGAGAGCTTTCTATATTTTAGTATTAGGCAATAATCGTGTCCTGGGTTAGCTGTCTGCTGGGGTCCGGGGCACAGCCTGCTGTTCTGAATGGACTGGTTACCTCTTTATTCAGCAGTAAGTAGGTGCTAGTAGTTGGTGTGTGGGGAGTGGCGTTTTTTGTCTGGTATTTGCTATGGATGATTCCAGTATTCTGAGGAGGAGAGGTTTACAGGTGAGTAAAACAAAGCCTCTTTGAATACTATCAGCACCTTTTGAAGATGTATCAGATTGTCACAATTTCATTCAATGCATGGGGGAGGGGGTGTCACTAAGTTCTTTATTCTTCATGTATACTTATGACTAGAGAATTTTATTAAGGTCTTGCTACTTTTTTCTTTTAATTCCTTTTGTTTTATCTTGAAATGGGGTCTTGGAATGTTTGTTACTCAGGTTGATCTTCAACTC
Organism: Rattus rattus; assembly: GCF_011064425.1. Taxonomy (NCBI): domain Eukaryota; kingdom Metazoa; phylum Chordata; class Mammalia; order Rodentia; family Muridae; genus Rattus; species Rattus rattus. The sequence goes on along the minus strand of NC_046154.1, from coordinate 40,068,374 downwards.
CTGGGCTCAAGGGAGCTTCCTTTCTCAAGCCTCCTGAGTAGCTAGGAGGACAGGGAGTGTTACCACACCTTTCTTAGCTAGGATTCCACTTTTGATAGAAAGGTGCTGCTTGAATTTACTTACTTTGAATTAAATGAGCAGATCAATTAAATCAAACCTATGTAGGATAGAAACCTAATTTTGAACATTAAATATGCAAACATTCTCTTTCTGACCATTATGCTTGTCTTTTTTCCACAATAAAGTCGTGCGTGTGTGTGTGTGTGTGTGTGTGTGTGTGTGTGTGTGTGTGGTGTATGTGTTTGCGTGTGTGTGTGTGTGTGTGTGACATTTGATTCTGTATAAACTATTAAGTTTTCTAAACCTTTGCTTTGCAATATATGCCATCCATTTATGTCTGTCTATCTCTGTCCATCCATCCTCCATCTTTCTCAGTTCTTAAATTTTAGTACATAAAGGAGCAAATAAGGTATTTAAGAATGAGAGGAAATACAGAGAGTGACAGACAACTTGAACTGAATTTTAATGAATACCTTTGGCATTAAAATAATTCATCAAATTTCTTCTCAAATTTGGTGATGTTTATCATACGCCGTAAATCAGATCATCTTGCTCTATTTTATTCCTAAACAACAAACGGGGTAGCTCATCACTGAATGTTTCTGAGAACTGATACAATGAAAGTTCCAGTATAAATTCTAGCTAATCGACCAACTTATGAGGGTCTATCTATGCGAAATAGATGACTTGTTTGACTTTTGTAAACATATTCCCCACCCCCCAAAAAGTACTCTGGTTCTCCAATTCCCATGAATTAATTTTATTTTTACTTCTTTTGTGTTCAGAAAGAATATGTGTAAGGTAGGATTTGATAAACTTAAAGCAGGGTGAAACATGGTATTTGTAGCTTTGACTATATTTCTTTGTGTGTGTGTGTGTGTGTGTGTGTGTTTGTGTGTGTGTATGTGTGTTGTGTGTTTGTGTGTTTGTGTGTTTGTGTATGAGTGAATGGTGGGGCCTGACATCAGAGATCCCTTGGAACTAAGAGTTATAGGCATTTGTCATCCACCAGATGGTGCCAGGATCCAAACTCCAGTCCTCTAACTGGAGCAGTAACTGAGCCATGTTTCCAACCTCATGATTGTGCCTCTTATTACTATTTTCACATTGCAAACATTCAAATACTCACTGAGGAATTCTTACTGAGTTCTTCAGCATTTGTCTAGTGTGGCTTGGAGTTTAGAAGCTATCACAAGCCCCATTGGGTTATATTGTCTCCTTCTACTGCAGTCGGTTTAGTGATTTGTCAGTTGCTATTTCAGGGAAATTCTGAAATACAGTTAGAGTATTTGGGATGCTTCTTAAGTAGTGGTGTATGTAAAAGCATAGCTGCTAATTAAGGACTATAATTCCTCTGCTGACTGTTTCAGGATCTGCTACTTTGTTTATTGATGCCCTTTCTTTTGAATCTATTTTTGCTTAGTGAGAGTACCAAACTGTCAGATTACAGAGCTGGAGGGTGGTTTTGTTTTCTTTTGTTATAAATAGCTGTATGCTTTGGTTTTTTATTTTCTACCGTAAGGTTTATTTTCTAGAACACAGCACATACACATTCTGAAATAGAAGCCACCTGTGCAAAGCAGTAGTTTAGATTATTCACTTGTCAAAGCCAGTGCGGTGTTGGCACCTGCCTTTGATCCAAGCAGAAACAGTAGGCGGGTCTCTAAGTTAGTTTGAGGCTAGCCTGGCCTATAGAGCGAGTTCCAGGTCAGCCAAGGCTACCCAGGAAAACCCTGTCTTGAAAAAAAATAAATCAAACCACCCCCCTCCCAAAGAACTTTGAAAGCAATTTTTAGGTTTGTATGCACAAACATACAGAAGTTGATTGTGTACAGTAGACTACTAAATGCTTTCCAGAAAATCAACCGCCACACATGCTGCTTTCATCGTACCCACTTGCCTTACCAGGTTTCTTGGAGGAAGCAACATAGTAAATAGTTGCCCAAGATAGGGGACCTTGTCTAATTAGTTTGCCATTCAATGTACAATCACGAGAACTGGCCAAGTAAAAAGCTACATGCATGAATAAACAAACGAAGTAAATAATATCTGCTCTTACTATTATTACTAAGTTTTTTTTTCTTTTCTTTTTTTTGGAGCTGGGGACCGAACCCAGGGCCTTGCGCTTGCTAGACAAGCGCTCTACCGCTGAGCTAAATCCCCAACCCCAAGTTTTTTGTTTTTTTTTTTTTAAAAAGTGCTAGATGGCTGGGGGCTGGGAGTGGTGGTACAGGCCTTTAATCCCAGCACTTGGAAGACAGAGGCAGGCAGATTTGAGTAGCTTTGAGTCCAGCTTCTTTTTAGAGTGAGTTCCAGGACACCCAGGGCTCTACAGAGTTTTGGGGTCTGGGGGTGGGGATTCTAGACAATTTAATAAGTGAAAAAGCAATGCATAAATATTGAGTAAGAAGAAAAAATACTGATAGTTAGCATTGAGGTGTCCTTGCTGGAAATGTCAGAGGAGTTTAAATAAATTTTGGTCTTGGCTAACTATAGAGCTCAGTTGGCAGAGTTCCTTCCAGGCATGCATGTGGCTTAGGTCTGATTCCTGGTACGTATAAGCTGGGCATGATTTCTTGTAAACAGGAGGTGATGTCCAATGTCCAGGGTATCTAAGCTATACAGTGTGTTTGAGATCAGTCTGGGATGAGTGAGTTTTTTTCTCAGAAAGAAGATGGAGAACTTAGAATAGGCATGGTGGCACATGTCTATAATGCCTGCACTGGGGCGTTGGAGGCAGGAAGATCAAAAGTTTATGGACAGCCTCAGCTATAGAGTGAATTGGAGTCAGGCCTGAACTACAGGAGACTGTTTTCATAACAAACAGCTGAGGGAGATTACCAGACATAAGATGAACATATAATATTCTAATATACTAGCAGTAGCCAATTAGAAAATATTGGAAAAGTCACCATTATTAACACAGACTTCTCCAAATAGGGAAATAACCTTTACAAAAAAAATCTATGGGGTTGGGGATTTAGCTCAGCGGTAGAGCGCTTGCCTAACAAACGCAAGGCCCTGGTTCGGTCCCCAGCTCCGAAAAAAAAATCTATTATAAGGCAACTATGAAATGCTTTGAGATACATATAAGGAAAAAAGTATTGTATAGAATGGTTAAGAGCAGTACTGTAAAGATGCCAATGTGGAGTTGACGAGAATGGCCTGATGTCATGGAGTCACATACACCTTTGGTTCTTGCAGTAGGAATTTCTGTGAGTTTGAGGTCAGTCAGGGCTATATAATTGAGGTTTGTCTCAAAACAAACAAACAAATCAACTAAATAACTAAACGGTCCCAATGTCTGGCATACAATTATAATAACTTTAAAGAAGACTGTTTTAAAAAGCCAACAAAAGCCAAGCACAGCAGTGCATGCCTTTATTCCTAGCACTTTGGAGGTTGAGGCAGGCACATCTCTCTGAGTTGGACACCAGCCTCTACATAGAACTAGTGCCAAGATAGCCAGAGCTGTCCTGATACCCTATATCAACAAAACTAAACCAATCAACCAAACAAACAAACCCCCTGAAACTAAGTATAGAGTCTAGAGAGATGACTCCTCAATTGGCAGTATATGGCTCTCGTAGAGGACCCCAGCTCAGCTTTTAACACCCCTATGAGATGGTTCATAACTGCCTTTAACTCTAGCTTCAGAGCCTTTGGCCTTCTTGGACTTTGGCACTCATTGTCACACACTAAACACAGATACACATAATTAAAAATAATAAGAAGGGGCTGGAGTGATGGCTCAGTGGTTAAGAGCACTGACTGCTCTTTCAGAGGTCCTGAGTTCAATTCCCAGCAACCACATGGTGGCTCACAACCATCTGTAATGAGATCCGATGCCCTCTTCTGGTGTGTCTGAGGACAACTACAGTGTACTCCTTCCCTGCCCACCCCCCAAATTTTAAAAATGTTTTGAAAATTAAACAATAACAAATCAACCAACCAACCAAACAAACAAAAACCAACCAAGTCAAGTTTGAGTGAAGGTGGCCTTTACCAGATCAGCTGCTTTGAAAATAAAAGAACTAAACTACTATAATTTTGGTACACCATAGTGCTAATGAATACTAAAATAAGAGTACACTGGTTTATTTAATGGTTTATGTGAAAGAAGGCACAAGCTGGAAAAAGCTTATTATTGTGTGTTGGGCTCATTCTCAGTCTGGAATTTGTTCCTGGAAAAAGAAGGGATGAAACAGCCATCCCCTGCACACTCACGTCTCTTACCAGTGAAAAGGTGCCTGGAGATTGTATCTGAGCGTCTTTCCCAGAGAAGCCCCCATCATGATAAGAATTGACTGTTTTTTCATGGAAAGAAATTCAGATTTAGATCTTATGGTAAAACTTGACTTTCATCCTTTTTTTTTCCTTTTTTCTTTTTTTGACTTTTCACTGTGTAGCTCTGCCTGTCCTGGAAACTCACTCTGTAGCCTAGGCTGACCTCGAACTCACACAGACCTGTCTCTGCCTCCTGAGTGCTGGGATTGAAGGTGTCCACCACCACTGCCATGATGAGAATTTATTTTCAATAAAAGAGAAAAATATTAAAAAAAATAGAATGCTTGATATTTCTGTGCCTCTCGGTTTGGTTTTTAAGGACTGAAAACTGAACTGCCCTTCATATGATAACAATAACTTATTAAGGTCATAATATCTAAAGAAAAATCCCAAGTAAATATTAGCAGCAATAGTGCCTTCTAGTATTCCTTAAGTGTTAACTAAATACTTCTGAACAATGGTACTTTAAAGACTCTTGATTTCTGAGTAACATGGGCAGAAAATGGGGAGAGAGGTGACACAAGTTAGTTTTTACCTGAGAATGATATATCCTGATTATAATTTCCCTTCTGTTGACTTCTCTGTCCCTCCTCATTTCCCCTCCTCTTCAGGTTCACCCCCTTTCTGTCTCTCATAGAAAGGAACAGGCTTCTAAGAGATAACAACCAAACATGGCAAAATAAAATTATAATGTGAAGGAAAACCATCATATTGAAGTTGAACACACAAAAATCAAAGAAAATTAGTAATAGTAATTACGACAAAATTAAGAATTGTGATGTTTTTAATAATGTAATGCATATGAAATGATTAATTAAAATGAAGAAAGCTAGGGTATTTTATCTAATAAAATTAGATTTTAAAAGTTGAATGAGTGCTTTCAAAGCAACATATTTAAGTCAGCAATTCATTTGAAATAGAGAATCTTGGAAATCCTTAAGTTCCTGTTTCTGTTTTATGTTGTCATTTCATTGCTATATGCATCTTAGCAAAACAGTAAATTCTCTTCTGAATTGAAAACATGACTGGATATTGGTGTAATGGAAGAATATTTATGAAATACTATGAACAGGTAAATGGTGAGAACATTGTACATCTCTGGCTGAAGTAACTGTATAGATCAGGCCGGCTTGGTATTCAAAGGTGTGCATGTCTCTGTCTCTTCAGTACTGTGGTTGAAGGCTTGCACCACCATGCCTGCCTTTCATACAGTTTTAGAGGCAAAAGAAGAGACTACGACATAGAAACATTTACGTGTGTTAATTTCTTACAGGATTCAAATGGACCCTTATTTATTTAACTTATTTATGTGTTTTGTTTTTCAGAAGGAATTGAGCCTTCCGAGGAGAGGCAGCTTGTAAGTAGATCGTCCTTACCATTATGATTTTATCTGATGATCTCTTGATTGGGAACTGTCTTAATATTGTTAATACTCATTATAGAAATCTCATTCAAGGGTCTTCTGGGTGATGGAAAGATAGATTGGAAGCAGAGGACCTATGTTCAATTCTCAGCACCTACATGGTGACTCCCTGTTCCAAAGGATCTGATGCCCTCTTCTGACCTCCACGGGCAACAGGCACGCTTGTGATACATAGACATACACTGACATAACATTCATATTCATTAAAAAACTGTTTCCTGTTTATGTTTCTCATTAGGTCAGAGACTTCTTCAGTAAGCTCATTGCCCCAGGTCCCCTTCTCTCATTAAGCTAAGTATGTTGGGGTATTAAATCTAAAGTTCTTTGTATCTGTATCCCACAGCATGGCTATGATGAAGAGAATGATTCTTCTGACAAGTTGGAGCAGGGGCAGCCACGTTTAGGAAGTAGACTGAAGCAGGTCCCCATTCTCTCTATTTTATTCTGGATTGAGGGTTAGTGGAGATTAGAAAGTAATTTTTGTCCTTGGACTTTAATTTTAAGAAGTTAAGACAGCTTAAAAAATATCTTCTTTGGCTGTCTTTGTCCTAAGAATTCTTGGGGATTCATTGCTGATTTAACCAAGCAGACTCTGGAATGTATGTTTAAAAGCATATTGTTGTGTTAGAGAAGTAACTCAGTGGTAGCACAATATGTGCTTATCTTGGACATACAAAGTTCCATCTCTGTCAGTACAGAGGAAGAAAAGATAGAGTGTAAATTTACTGAATTAAAGTTTACATTCTAAGGCCCATCAATTTTTTTTTTTTTCTTTTTCTTTTTTTTCGGAGCTGAGGACCAAACCCAGGGCCTTGCGCTTGCTAGGCAAGCGCTCTACCACTGAGCTAAATCCCCAACCCCATCAATTGTTATTTGATTCACCTTTACCAAACTTACACTCATACCAACATCTTGGTTAACTAAGGGTCAAAATTTGGAAAACACAAGGCTGAGGATACCTCTGTGGACAGTGTGCTTGCTACACAAGCATGAAAACCTGAGTCAGATCCCTGTAAACCTACCTAGAGCTGAGCTCGGCCCCTTGTGTATGCAACCCGGCTTTCATGGGAGATGGGAGATGAAGGCAAGAGAATCCCTAGGACCAGGGACTGGTGAGCCGAGCATGTACAGTGGTGAACAGTGAAGAGGCTCTGTCCACATATGTGTTGTGACATAGGTCTTCACAGTTATACAAACATGCATGCCCATACAAACACACCTGTGAGAACACACACATGCACATATAAACAATTTTGGGAACTGTTATAGAAACAGAACTGTGATTAAACAATGTTTTTGAAACTTTTTTATGAAATCCTGAACTATTGTCTGTGAAGTAGAAACACTGTTGTTGTTTGTTCTTAAGTGTACTAAAGAGATTTACTTAGTGTACACTTGGATGGGTATACTTATGCCATGACGTGCAGATCAGAGGACAGCTGGCAGGAGCCCATTCTCTCCATCTTGTAGGTTTTGAGACTTGAACTCAGGTTCTCAGGGTTGATTGCAGGTGCCTTCACCTGTTGAACTATTTGCTAGTCCTTAAATGTCTATAAACATGAAGTATATCATATATATTTCTCACCCCCCCTCCGTCTCACCCCCGCCTTTCAAATGAATTGGTTTAATTCAAGGTGATACAGAAGTCAGAATACAACAAAGATGAATCGGTAGGGTCTGACAGGATTCTATATTGGACTTGCTTTGAAATCTCAACTGAGGTAGGAGTTGCTGAATGAGAACTATAGACAATAGCTACCTTTTGATTTTTTTTAAACAAGTGTTTATTAAAGTGTTCAACACACTCCTTACCAATACTTCATTCTACCTGAGTTGGTAAAAGGTCTTAAAATAGAGGACCCAGGTGTTTAAATAGGAATGGAAAAGGGTCACTGTCACTAGGAACAATTTTTTTTTTTTGCAAGATTTCTTTTTTTTTTTTTTTTTTTTTTTTTTTTTATTATTAACTTGAATATTTCTTATATACATTTCGAGTGTTATTCCCTTTCCCGGTTTCCGGGCAAACATCCCCCTCCCCCCTCCCCTTCCTTATGTGTGTTCCCCTCCCCACCCTCCCCCTATTGCCGCCCTCCCCCCAACTGTCTAGTTCACTGGGGGTTCAGTCTTAGCAGGACCCAGGGCTTCCTCTTCCACTGGTGCTCTTACTAGGATATTCATTGCTACCTATGAGGTCAGAGTCCAGGGTCAGTCCATGTATAGTCTTTAGGTAGTGGCTTAGTCCCTGGAAGCTCTGGTTGCTTGGCATTGTTGTACATATGGGGTCTCGAGCCCCTTCAAGCTCTTCCAGTTCTTTCTCTGATTCCTTCAACGGGGGTCCTATTCTCAGTTCAGTGGTTTGCTGCTGACATTCGCCACTGTATTTGCTGTATTCTGGCTGTGTCTCTCAGGAGCGATCTACACTTCTGCACTTCTTTGCTTCAGCCATCTTGTCTAATTGGGTGGCTGTATATATATGGGCCACATGTGGGGCAGGCTCTGAATGGGTGTCCCTTCAGTCTCTGTTTTAATCTTTGCCTCTCTCTTCCTGCCAAGGGTATTCTTGTTCCCCTTTAAAGAAGGAGTGAAGCATTCACATTTTGATCATCCGTCTTGAGTTTCATTTGTTCTAGGCATCTAGGGTAATTCAGGCATTTGGGCTAATAGCCACTTATCAGTGAGTGCATACCATGTATGTCTTTCTGTGATTGGGTTAGCTCACTCAGGATGATATTTTCCAGTTCCAACCATTTGCCTACGAATTTCGTAAAGTCGTTGTTTTTTATAGCTGAGTAATATTCCATTGTGTAGATGTACCACATTTTCTGTATCCATTCCTCTGTTGAAGGGCATCTGGGTTCTTTCCAGCTTCTGGCTATTATAAATAAGGCCATGCGATGAACATAGTGGAGCACGTGTCTTTTTATATGTTGGGGCATCTTTTGGGTATATGCCCAAGAGAGGTATAGCTGGATCCTCAGGCAGTTCAATGTCCAATTTTCTGAGGAACCTCCAGACTGATTTCCAGAATGGTTGTACCAGTCTGCAACCCCACCAACAATGGAGGAGTGTTCCTCTTTCTCCACATCCTCGCCAGCATTTGCTGTCACCTGAGTTTTTGATCTTAGCCATTCTCACTGGTGTGAGGTGAAATCTCAGGGTTGTTTTGATTTGCATTTCCCTGATGACTAAAGATGTTGAACATTTCTTTAGGTGTTTCTCAGCCATTCGGCATTCCTCAGCTGTGAATTCTTTGTTTAGCTCTGAACCCCATTTTTTAATAGGGTTATTTGTCTCCCAGCGGTCTAACTTTTTGAGTTCTTTGTATATTTTGGATATAAGGCCTCTATCTGTTGTAGGATTGGTAAAGATCTTTTCCCAATCTGTTGGTTGCCGTTTTGTCCTGACCACAGTGTCCTTTGCCTTACAGAAGCTTTGTAGTTTTTTGAGATCCCATTTGTCGATTCTTGATCTTAGAGCATAAGCCATTGGTGTTTTGTTCAGGAAATTTTTTCCAGTGCCCATGTGTTCCAGATACTTCCCTAGTTTTTCTTCTATTAGTTTGAGTGTGTCTGGTTTGATGTGGAGGTCCTTGATCCACTTGGACTTAAGCTTTGTACTGGGTGATAATCATGGCTTGATCTGCATTCTTCTACATGTTGACCTCCAGTTGAACCAGCACCATTTGCTGAAAAATGCTATCTTTTTTTCCATTGGATGGATTTGGCTCCTTTGTCAAAAATCAAGTGACCATAGGTGTGTGGGTTCATTTCTGGGTCTTCAATTCTGTTCCATTGGTCTATCTGTCTGTCTCTGTACCAATACCATGCAGTTTTTATCACTATTGCTCTGTAATACTTTTGCAAGATTTCTTAATTCTACTTGTGGCTTGGCGGTCTTCCCCATGACTTTAGCTTCTCAGATTCCCTCTGCTCCTTCTCTGTCTACCTGAAAGCCTTCTCTTCCTAGCCCGCCTTCCCGGGCTGTTCCATGGATGACGTGAACATGCTTGCATGTCCCCGATTACCCAACTGTCCCCATTCACTTGTCTCCTAGTCCCCAAAGTGGTTCATACATGTTTTTTAATGTATGAAACAGGTAAGTCTGTTACTATTGTTTGAACAGTTTGCTTTATATTAAGACTCCAGTGATTAAATTGTTCCCTGAATATTTTTATTTTTATTTTTTTTACTATTTTTATAAAGATCATTATAGTTTCATATAAAGGAACTCTGGCTGAGTCACAACTGGAATTCAGTCTTGACTCTATCACAGAATAGACTTTAACACTTAGACAAATCACTTCATTTTAAATTCAGTCTTAGTTCCCTAATCTTTGAAATAAAGATCATGACACCTGTTTTTCCTTTCTGTTAAAACTATTAGATGGCTCACTTAATAGTAAGTAATGTTGCTTCAGTAATTTTGGTTTGCTCTAAGATGTATTATATTTTTAAAAGACTATTTTGTGTTTGTGTTTTCCCTGCATGTTTGTACACATACCGCATTATGAGCAGCCCATGGAGGCCAGAAGAGGGTGTCAGATCCCCCTGAAAACTGAAAGTGGGTCCTCTGAAAGAACAGCCAGTGCTTTTAACCATTGATCATCTCTCTTGCCCCTCTGATTCAGTTTTACAGTAGGTTTCATTTCTAGTTTCAAAGTGTCCCAAATCATCTGAAAGCTGGTCAGGCAAGGGTCCCCAGTGGAGTGCTGTCCTCAGTGAGTGCATGTTAATGGGTTTGGCGGCTTTTTCAGCTTTGTACTTAGCATGCATTTGTAATTGGTCATTTTCTACTGTCTTCCACCCCATCCTACTCCCTTATTTTTTTTCTATTTGGAGACTGTCTGGGATTTTCTATTTAACATTAAAGGAAACTGAGCTTGCAAGATGGCTCAGTAGGTAAAGGCTCTTATCTCCAAGCTTGGTGACCCAAACATGATCCCTAGGACATATGTAGTGGAAGAATTACACTCCCTAATAGCTGTCTTATGACCTCCACAGGCATGAAAAGGCATGTATGCACCCATGTACACATAAAGAAAAATTTAAAAAGAAATGAAATAAAATTAAAACCCAAGGCAGAGGGGTTGGGGATTTGGCTCAGTGGTAGAGCGCTTGCCTAGCAAGCGCAAGGCCCTGGGTTCGGTCCCCAGCTCCGGAAAAAAACAAAACAAAACAAACAAACAAAAAAAAACCCCAAGGCAGGTAGCTTCTAATATATGCTTGCAGTGACTCAAGTTTTAGGGAAGGAAGGAACAGAGAGATATGATTTTAATTTGGTACCGGAAGAATATTTTGGTCATACAAATTCTGAAGTAACCATAGAACCAACCAAAGTTAGTTCTACCTGATCATGAAAATGCCTCTGTTCTAGCATTCAGGAAACTAAAGCAAGAGGATTATGGTTTTGAAGTTAATTTTGCTTATGGGGAGAAAATCTATCTTTATAACAAAAAATATTTTAAACATTAGTTAAGAAAGTTAAGCCTACTCCAGTCCTTAAAATTTTATGCTAATAATTATCACAAATAGTATTTTTGTCTCTTTTTCTTTCTCTTTCTGGTTTGTTTTGTTTGAGGCAGAGTTTCTCTGTGTAACCCTGGCTTTCCTGGAACTTGCTTTGCAGACCAGACTGGCTTTGAACTCAGAGATTCATCTGCCTCTGCCTCCCGAGTGCCAGATTAAAGGTGTGCACCATCATGCCTGGCTTTTTTTTTTTTTTTTTAATATAGTAACTGACATTGAAACAACTGATTATTCAGCAAATGTTCACTGATACTATGCTCTATGCTGGAAACAAACTGAAATTATCAGGTCAGAACTTTGAATTGGATACATTTTTTTGAAGGGCTTACAAGGTTTACTAAGTCAGACGTTCTTCATTTCCTCACTATAAACAATATATCATGTGTTTATCAACATGGACACATGTATGGGTGAGTATTTTTGTATATGTGCAGATTTGTATGAACAGTTTATGTGTGCAAGTTTTGTATGCATTTGGAGGCCAGCAGTCAACTTTGGGTGTCATACAGACTTTTAGGATTCTCTGAAGAACTAGGATTACCAATTAGACAAGACTGTTTGCCAATGAACCCCTTGAAATCTGCCCTTTCCCCTTGCTGTGTCAATATTTGCTGAATATCACACCTTGGAAACCACATTTCATAATTGGTATTGTAGGGGATAAACCATATTTAGGCTGTAGCAGACATAATAATCTAGGCTTTGGCAATTAACAAGTTCTCTGTTGCTTTAGATAGGAACTGTAATTTCTGCACTTTAATTGCCTTATACTGAAGTGAACGGCTAACTGATCTCTGTTCCCAGTCATCTCCTCAGACATTTGAAGCTTCATGGAACCTTTTTATGTAGAACTAGATAAAGCCTTTTAGGCAGTGTATTGTCAGAGCAAAAGTGCTGCTTAGCGTTTTCAGTAAAAAGACAGAAAAGTAAGAACCTTAAGACATATACTCTGATTCAGTTGAATTAGTACTCACGAATTTATGACAAGTTTATAGAGACACTGATGTTAATGAAATGAGTGATTTACAAATTGCTCATTGTTCTGTATCCTTATAGCCTCATAAGGACAGGTTTGAAAGGATTTTATTATCGTCCTCAAGATTTGTCAGAAGTGGTATACTTGTGTCCTTGACTCTTCCTTATGTGGGCACTGCTGTCCCACTGTGTGAGGGAGCTGTCAGGCACTGCTGTCCCACTGTATGAGGGAGCTGTCAGTCACTGCCGTCCCACTGTGTGAGGGAGCTGTCAGGCACTGCCGTCCCACTGTGTGAGGGAGCTGTCAGTCACTGCTGTCCCACTGTGTGAGGGAGCTGTCAGGCACTGCTGTCCCACTGTGTGAGGGAGCTGTCAGGCACTGCTGTCCCACTGTGTGAGGGAGCTGTCAGGCACTGCTGTCCCACTGTGTGAGGGAGCTGTCAGGCACTGCTGTCCCACTGTGTGAGGGAGCTGTCAGTCACTGCTGTCCCACTGTGTGAGGGAGCTGTCAGTCTGGATTCAGGCCCTCACCTTGCAGAGTAGTCACTTTACTTGCTGAGCCGTCTCTTCAGTCCCTCCTTCTCCCATGTATCCCTGGGTAGTTTTATATTTTTCCACATCTCAGCTTAAATATTTTATTGTATTATGAAAAGCTTTCTGACCGCATCACACTTAGACCATAGACAATTTAGACTAAGTTGGACTTCCTAGTATATATCTTTAATGGGTCCTTTTTTGTTCTTGTTTAAACAGGTTTTTCTGTGTAGCCCTGGAACTTGCTTTGTAGACCAAGCTGATCTCTGTCTCTGTCTCTCTCTCTCTCTGTCTCTGTCTCTGTCTCTGTCTCTGTCTCTCTCTCTCTCTCTCCCTCCCTCCCTCCCTCCCTCCCTCCCCTCCCCTCCTCCCTCCCTCCCTCCCTCCCTCCCTCCTTTATGGCAAGCTCTTCCTAGCTGGTCTGGAACTCACTATATAGACCAAGCTGACCTCATATTTCTTAAGCCACATGCCAGAAGAAAATTATACTGCATTAGTCTGTGTGGCTAATAGTAACAAAATCTTATAATCTAGATGGCTTAAGCAATAATGTTAGATCATATTTTTGGAGGCTAGCAGTATAAGATTAAAGTGCCATCAGGGAGGGCTTCTAGAGCTCTTTCTGACACCGTAGGCTCACTTAGCCTTTTTAAAGTATAGCTGCTTGGGAGGGGGAGTGGGAGATCTTTTTCCTTTGTGTGATTAGATTTTAAGTAAAGGAGCTGGAGAAATAATTCAGCAATTAAAAGCACTGACAGTTTCTAGCACTCTGAGGACAGCTCCTAACCACCTATAACTCCAGGTTCAAAGGACCCAACATTTTTGGGACTCTATTGGCTCTATCTATGGAACACCAAACATGCATACTACACACATACATACATGCAGACACCTTTTTCCATATTAGCAGGCCATTTTTATTTCCCATTTACCTTTATATGAATATGATTTTTAATAAAATTGGATATTGTATTTACATTTCAGATGTAATCCCCTTTCCTTGTTTCCTCTCTACAAACCTCCTATACTGTTCCCCCTTACCTTGCTTCTATAAGGGTGCTCCCCCACCTACCTACCCACTCCCTCCTTACTGCCCTAGCATTCCTCTACATTGGGGCATCAAGTCTACACAGGCCTCCCCTCCCATTAAAGCCAGATAAGGCCTCTTCAGCTCTTTCAGTCCTTCCCCTAACTCCTCTATTGGGGTCCCTGTGATCAGTCCATGGTTGGCTTTGAGTATCTGCATCTGTATTTGTCAGGATTTGGCAGAGCCTCTCAGAAGACAGCTGTATCAGGCTTCTGTCAGCAAGCATTTCTTGGCATCAGCAATAATGTCTGAGTTTGCTGACATGCAGACACTTTCATATAAAGATAAATAAATCTTTTTTTCCTTAAGTAAAAAAATTTGGGCTAGAGAGATGGCTCAGTGGCTAAGAGCACTGACTGCTCTTCCAGAGGTCCTGAGTTCAATTCCCAGCAACCACATGGTGGCTCACAACCATCTGTAATGGGTTCTGATGCCATCTTCTGGTGAAGACAGGCACAGTGTACTCATAAAATAAACAAATCTTTAAAAAAAAAATGTGTTTAAGACAAATATTGTGTAAGGGAGTTTCTTGCTTGCATGTGTTATCTGTGCCGCACATGTGTCCCCGAGGCCAGTGTTAGAACCTGGGATTGGAGTTATAGATAGCTGTATGCTGCCATGTGAATGTTGAAACTTGAACTGGGTCTTCTGATAGAGTAATTATTTGAGTATTTTTAATACATTGAAAACGGATTTTTTTCATACAATATATTTTGATCATGGCTTCTTCTTCCCCAACTCTTCCCAGATCATACCCACCCACCCATACCCATAACTTTTCTTTCTCTTACTAGAAAACAAAAAGTAAAATAAAAATAGCCCAAAACAGGACAAAACAAACAAACAAAAAGTCCCAAAGGAAAAACACAAGAAACAATCACACCACACAGAAATTTCATTAAAAACACAAAATCAGAAACCATAATTGTCTTACTTAGGGTTTCTATTACTGTGAAGACCAAGACCATGGCATCTCTTAAAAAGGAAAACATTTAATTGAGGCTGGATCTGTTTTACAGAGGGATTACAATTTAGAGATTACACAAGTTTCAGAAGAAACCTGATCTTTGGACTTTTCAACAGTGTTGGGACTGTTAGAGATGGTGCATTTCTGCATTATAATATGGCCAGGGAGTGGGCTGTGGTGGTTTGAATAGGGATTTCCCCATAAGCTAATAGATTTGAATGGTTGGTCATCAAGAAGTGGCACAATTAGGGGTTGTGACCTGTTGGAGGAAGTGAGTCACTGGGCTTTGAGTTTTCAGAAGCTCAAGCTAGACCCAGTGGCTCACTGTCTCCTCCTCCAACCTGTGCATACAGATAGAGAACTCATGGCTCCTTCTCCAACACCACATCTACTCCAACAGTATGTCTGCCTGAATGCCACCATCTCCCCACCATGATAATGATGGACTAAATCTCTGAAGCTGTAAAGCTTTCCCAATTAGATGTTCTCTTTTATAAGAGTAGCTGTGGTAATGATATCTCCTCACAGCAACCAAAACCCTAACCAGGACAGATTTGTCCCGCGGTCTGTTAGCTGCTCTCCTTGGTAGATACCCCACAGCTGTGGCTTCTCATACACCTTTAGGTTTCCAAGGCAATCCAGGCAGGCTTCACTTTTACAGCTTCACACAGTGGCCTCTATGTTTCTGCTGCCACACACCTCATCTCAGTGGCTTTCCTTAGTCACGGAGGGAGGTTTTATAACCCCCTTCTTATATCTTTGCCTCTAAATGCAGAGCCACACAAACTGCCAAGTTCCTTTGCTTCCTGGGCTGGAACATGGCCCCCTCATTTCAATACATTTTTACCATCTTTATGTTTTCGATGGTTTCCTTCACTGCCTGAGCATGTGATGGCAAAAGAAAAAGAAAAACAAAAAACAAAACAAAACAAAAACCCTCAAGCTATACTACAGAGCAATAGTGATAAAAACCACATGGTATTAGTACAGAGAAGACGGAATTGAAGACCCTGAAATAAGCCCACACATTTAATCTTCAACAGAGAAGCCACAAACATCCAATAGAAAAAAGAAAGCATCTTCAATAAATGGTGCTGGTCCAACTGCCCGTCTGTACGTAGAAAAATGAAAATAGTCCATTTAATCACCTTGCACAAAGCTCAAGTTCAAGTGGATTAAGGACCTCAACATAAAACCAGATACACTGAATCTAATAGAAGAGAGAGTGGGATAGAGTCTTGAACTCATTGGTACAAGGGAAATTTCCTAAGAGAACTCTAATAGCCCAGGCTCTAAGGTCAACAATCGATAAATGGGGCCTTATGAAACTGAAAAGCTTCTGTAAGGCAAACGTCACAGTCAAAAGGACAAAACAGCAATCTACAGAGTGGGGAAAAAACCTTCACTAACCCCACATCCAGTAGAGGGCTAATATACAAAATATATAGAGAACTCAAGGAGCTGGCCTTCAAAAGACCAAATAACCCAATTTAAAAATGAGGTACAGAGCTGAGCAAAGAGTCCTCAACTGAGGCCGAGAAGCACCTAAAGAAATGTTCAACATCCTTAGTCATCAGGAAAATGCAAATCAAAACGACCCTGAGAATTCTACTTACACTAATCAGAATTGCTAAGATAAAAAACTCAGGCGACAGTAGATACTGGCAAAGATGTGGAGAGAGAGGAGCACTCCTCCATTGCTGGTGGACTACAAGCTGGTGCAAGCACTCTGGAAATCAGTCTGGCATTTCCTCAGAAAACTGGAGATAGCTCTAGCTAAAGACCCAGCTATGCCACTCCTGGGCATAACCCACAAGAAGCCCCGCCAGATAACAAGGACACATGCTCCACTGTGTTCATAGCAGCCTTATTTATAATAACCAGAAGCTGGAAACAACCCCGTTGTCCCTCAACAGAGGAGTGGATACAGAAAATGTGGTACATTTACACAATGGAATTTACTCAGCTATTAAAAATGATAATTTCACAAATTTTGCCAGCACATGGATGGAACAAGTGAGGTAACCCAGGCCCAAAAGGACATACCTGGAAAAGTAGGGCCAAAAAAAAAAAAAAAAAAAAATAGAGCAGAGACTGAGGTAAAGGCCACCCAGAGACCACCCTACCTTGGGATCTATCTCATCCAAAGACTTCAAACCCTGACATTATTTCTAATGCCAAGAACTGCTTGCAGACAGGTGCAGTAGGTCTGATCTCTGAGAGGCTCGGCCAGCACCTACTACTACAGGTGTATATACTCACAGTCACCATTGCACTGAGCCCGGGGACCGCAGTGGAAGACATAGGGAAGTACCAAAGGAGCCGAAGAGGGTGGCAACCCACAGGACAAATAGTCTCAACTCTCCAGACGCCCCAGAGCTCCCAGGGACTAAACCACCCACTAAAGTGTATACATGGGTGGGTCAATGGCTCCAGCTACATATGTAGCAAAGGATTGCCTTATCTGGCCTCAGTAGGAAGGGAGGCACTTGGTCCTGTGGAGGCTTGTTGCCTGATCAAAGTGGGAGGATGCTAGAGGGGTGAGGTGGGAGTGGGTGGTTGGGTGGGTATGTGAGTACCCTCTTAGAGGCATGGGATGGGAGGGATGGGAGGGCAGGTTTGTGGAGGGGAGACTGGGAAGGGGGACAAAATTTGAAATGTAAAATAAAATAATCAAAAAAAGAAAAAACAGCAAAGTCCAAACAAACAATGAAAGACAAAATCTTTCAAAAATACCACTAAATACATTTTGTTTTGGCCATCAACTGCTAAGGATGAGGCCTGTTCTTAAGTGTGATTGGTAGATCTTAAGTATGTTTAGTCCCTGGGAGCTCTGGGGCGTCTGGAGAGTTGAGACTATTCTTCCTATGGGGTTGCCACCCTCTTCAGCTCCTTTGGTACTTCCCTTTGCCTTCCACTGGGGTCCCTGGGCTCAGTCCAGTTGTTGGCTGAGAGTGTTGGAGGAAACAAATTTCTTCGTGAGAGGTTATCAGTCAGCCTTGGCTTCATGGTTAGGGATAGGGACTAGGGTCCATTTACCCTATCAGGGACCCCATCTTAGCCAGTATCTCCAGCTCCCATATAAATCTCTAAAAACAAAGAAGTTTTAAATTAATCTAATGGACTCTAAAGTACGATGGTCTATGTCTATACCATGAGAAATATCTCAATTCTTTAAAGATCCAGCTATTTCCCCTTTCCCATAGGAAAATACAACTTTGTAAAAATCTTATAACACAGTAACAAACATAAATAAAATATATGTAGAAGTACTGTTTTAAAAAGACATGTTATTTATTTTAACCTGCTAGTAAGGGAGACAGATGTAACACTTGAAAGAACTTAAGTATGATTTATATTGATTAAAGAAAGGTTAAAATAAGTATACAAGTGTTTACAAAATTCGCTTTTTCTATAATTTATATAATTACAGAATTTATTTGAATGTACAAAGACAAAATGCTTTGTATTGCCACCAGTTATAAGTAGCTTATGAGTTATAAAAAATAGCGCAAATGCAACAAAAGACTAGAATCAAATAAGGGAATGTTTTCTCAACAATATATAGCCTTCCTTTGGTGGAAATACCTAGTAATCTAATTTGATCCATTTCCTTTCCTCCCCTCCCTTCTTATGCTGTTTATTTCCTCCTTTTACAAAATCTAAAGTTTTGATTCTTAAACACACACACACACACACACACCCACACACACACACACACACACACACACACACACACTCCACACCCCACTAACATGAGTCTTGGTAAATTGTTGTAGGTTAGCAAGGGCATTAATTTACTATAGACTTTATTTTAACTCAGAACAAATCTAAGATTGTTTAACTGAAGTGCTTAGTGATTAAGAGCAGTTGCTGCTCTGGCAGAAGACTTGAGTTTCCAGCACCCACATCAGGTGGCTCACTGCCACCTGCAGCTAAACTTCAGAGGGTGAGACACCCTTCTAGCCTCAAGGGCCATGTCCATGCACCTGGTGCATAGATAGACAGGCACACATAAAATAAATAAAATTTTTATTTAAAAAAATTCATGAATATCTGAAAGCGTCTGCGTTTTATAATTTGAGGCCAGGAAACCACATCTAAGAAATTCTCCATCAGATTGGTGAATTGATTTTTTTCAGGGTGTCAGATATCTTACAAGCTCTGGCCATTCCAGGAAGAGAGCTTTCTTAGTTTATGTAAGATTTGACCCTATATGTCAAGTACTAGGTCGGTTTTACTGGGAGGATTTTATTTGAACTGGCCATACAAAATTGTTTGTAGTTCCTTAAAAGTGTCTTGTTAAACTAGAATGAATGAATACGATTCTCAAATGTTACATTTGAGGCAAGTCCTTGGTTGCATAAGTGTTTTTTTTACAGTTATATTCTAGAGTTCACACACACACACACACACACACACACACACACACACACACACGGGGGGGGGAACTGACTGACTTTTATTACGTCTTTTCGGATAACTACATTGCTTTGAAAAGTGAGGAGACTTAGTAAGCCTTTCTCAATTCTGGTTGGAGGTGGGCCAAAGAGAATGAGAAGTGATTTGTCAGTGTTTCATTACACAAGAGTTGAGCCTACCAATTTAAGTGTTATAAATAGCCTAAGGAGGAAGATAATGGGCTTATTTTGCATATTAGAGATTAACTAGTAGAAGACTATCAAGTAACTATAGTCATTTCTTTTCAGTATTCAGTCCTGTATATTAATTTTCATTTTAGTAGTTCAGATGTTAGCAGTTTTCTTCTCTACTAAAAAGAGTTTTGGAAATTCTGACTCAGTCCACTGGAATGATCTGGAAGTTGTCCAATTGTCGTAGTGATACCACCGGAAGCCTGTGCCCGAGAGTGTATTCTTTGACCTGTTAATAGTTCTAAATACTTGCCGACGTCTTTGCCTTGTAGCTCTGAGACAAGCTTTCTTTGCTAAAAACATAGACTCTGGCTACTAATTGATTGCATAGCTTTCAAACAAGCGTCAGTGTGAAAGAGGTTCTTTATAGCTAACAGAGATGTGAAATCATTATGGTTATTTTACTGATAATTTTTAAAAGTGAAAGTTCTGATTAAAAGCCACTAAGAGGATACAATCATCAGGTGAATTAAGTTGTTTAATACCATATAAGGACAAAGCAGCTGGATGATGGTGGCACATGCACTAAATTCAGCACTAAGAAGGCAGAGGCAGGTGGACCTTTGAGTTCAAGGTCATCCTGACCTATAAAGTTCCAGGACAGACAGGATGGCACAAAGAAACATAAAGCCAACTCCAGACTTACAGAGTAGTTCTTTCAGAAGATGGTGAGTGATTATAAAACATAATGACTATAATTATAGAGGAAGCAAGCCTAATGTGTGACATGATATATGTACTAACCGGAAGTAGGAAGAATCATGAGAAAAGAGTCAGGGTGGAGTCTGGAGAGATGTCTCAGTGGTTCAGTGCACTGACTCCTTTCAGAGGACCGGGGTTTGACCCCTGTTCACTACATCAGTCAGTTATTCTCAACCTTAGTAATGCTGCAGCCCTTTAATAATAGAGTTCGTCACATTGCAGTGATCCCCAACCATAAAATTATTTTCGTTGCTACTTTATAACTGTAATTTTGCTATTGTTAAGAATTGTAAATATCTGATAAACAGGATATCCAAGATGTGATCTTAACGAGCTTGAGACCCACAGTTTGAGAACCTCAGCCCTTCTTGATGAATAACAACCATTTGAAACTCCTGTTTCAAGATACCTGATATTTCCGCTTGGTCTCCAGGAGCACTGTATGCATGAGGTGCACAGACACACATGCAGGCAAAATACCTATATGCATGAAATAAAAAATCTTTAAAGAAGTGTTTGGAGAGTCTTATATAAATATTAGACGTCGGTATTTCTATAAGACATTGATAACAAATTTTGATGCAGTGTCATTCATTACTGAGTATTGTAAACAACTGAGGTCATTATTGAAGATACTGTTCTGCTGTTTCCCAGTAAATAATGATTAAGCACTTTCAGGATATTGGATGCCACTCATAACTATATTAATAGATAGATAGATAGATAGATAGATAGATAGATAGATAGATAGATAGATAGATAGATAGATAGTTTTGTATGGCTGTTGACTTCATCATAGGCTGCCTGAACTGGTTTAATGAAGTAAGTTAAGTTTCTATGTTGGAAAAATTCTAGGTATGACAGTTAATGTAGACTGTAAAACTGACAGAATGTAGAATTTCCTAGGAGATAAGAAGCTTCTGGGCACTCCTGTGAGGGAATTTCTGGAATCCATTAGTCTAGGGAAACCCACTGTAAGTGTGGGTGACACCATTTCCTGGGCTGAGTTAAAATGGGAGGAAGTAGGCGGAGCATTAGGATTCCTCTTTCTCTGATTGTGGATGCAACATGACACATACTTCTCACTTCTGCTTTCCTAACTTCTCCGCCTTGCTGGACTGTACTCTTTCCTTCCTTAGTTTGCTCTTGTCTGGTGTTTGGTTATAACGATGAGCAACAGTAACTCATGCATAGACCAGGTAAAAAGGAGCTTAAGAGTGGCATCTTCTGGGCTATATAAAGAAATATATATATATATATATATATATATATATATATATATATATATATATATATATAGCCGGCAAATAGCTAGGATTGTCTTTTTTAAACCACAAAGAAATGAATTCAGTGACCTGAATTTAGAAGTGGATTTTTTTTCTGAATCAAGAGTGCTTGAGAAAAAAAAAAATAGCCAAGATAGCATGCTGAATTCAGGTTTTCGAAATACTACATGTAGAAAACCTAGTTAGGCTGCATTGGAATTTCTGATACAAAAACTGTGAGCTAATAAATATGTGCTGCTTTAAGTGGCCAAGTTAGTTGTTGTTTTTTTTTTATGCAGTAGAAAAAAGGCATTGATTTTTATTCTTCCTTTCTTTATTCATATCTGTTTTTTTTTTTAAGTCCATCTTTGAACTCTGTGTAATAGAGGGTGGCTTAAACTTCTGATCATTTTGCCATCACCTTCTGAGTAGTTTTTGGCTTATAGGTGTGTGCTGATAAACCTGGCCAGCTTCAGCTTTTCTACTCCAATTGTCATTATTCTCGGTTCTCTTTCTGGAGTTTCCAGTTTTATAGTATTAATGGCATTCTGACAGTTTCCCCTCTGTAGCCTTTAAGGAGAAAAGAAAGATATAGCCATCTTCCTGGTTTCTCAACCGTAAGTTCTTGGGTGGAATTTTAGCATTCCATTTTGCCAGTATAGATGGCCAGGTCTTGTAACTGAGTCAACTCTGTTTCTTTAAGGAGCTTAGTTTTTGTTTGTAATGTTTACTGATCTCTAATGTGAGTGATGTACTCCATAGGCTCTTTCTCCCTTGTTCTGAGTAATAACATAGTCCACGAATGTTTCTGTGGATGAATAGGAAGAGTTGGATGTTTCATTTTCCATACTACAATGTACTAAGCCCTGCTATTAATTCAGTAACGTGTTCGTCCTTCCCAGTGTTGGCAAAGGCACAGGGATATTGTATAGATTCCAGTGCTAGTAAACTTAGGGAAAGTACTCTGTCTGGAGATGTATAAACGCTGGAGGTAAAAGTACTATTCTTTTTTATGTTAGATAAAGGATATAAAATATTTTCTAAAGATCAAATATTTTCCATCTTCCGTATTATTGAAGAAATCCTCATGCTGTGTCAATTTTCCTGTGGTTGGTATTATAAAGCAATCTAGAGGAAAATCAGTTTGCCATTGTCAGACACTTTTACTGAAAAGTATAGCTCAGAAGTTTCTAACATCGAGTCTAGAGACAAAGTGCTTTGGTTCAGTATTTTGGCTGAGGACAGTGATACTTTGAATATGAATTTTAATAAAATTCATATATAGGGTAATTAATATGAGGAGAGGTTGATTTTTCAGCTTACCAATGTGGCTTATTGTTTTATTTTGTTTGGTTTTATATGGTTATTATTTGAAATAATGGGAATAATAATAGCCTATATTATATAGGGATCCTATGACTATAGGTATTGTGTGGGCAGTACTTAGGTTTTAACCTACTTAGTGCTTAATAAAATTCAATTTTTTTGTCCTTACTATACTTTATTAACCTTGGTTTCGATATTAAAGGACTGGAAAATATTGGGAAGAAACTTAAAGCCCTGTCATTTTAAGCTGGATCTAGGAGGGGTAGTCTGAGACTGCAGCTTTGGTGACACTGGGACCGACGTGGGCCAGGGCTTGCTGAGGTCTCTGAGAGCATTCAGTTCCCTTTAAGACCTGGAGAGAAAAGACTTGAAACAGGGAACAGTGAAGGCCAAGGAATTGAGAGTGATGTTGGTATTTGAAGGACTCTAGCTTTAGCTCACTTCCTGTTGCATAGTAAATCCTTCCGTATAGCAGGTAACAATCGCTTCAGTTTGAATTTCATCGACAGGTAGTTCCTTTCTGAAACATGCAGCAAGGGATGGGACGTCTTACTCCTGAGCTGCTGTGCAGCGTTGGTTGCTTGGCTTTCTACATGGCAGGCTGTTTCCTCAGATGATTGCCTGTTACTCAGATGCATCTCCTTTTTAAAATAGAAAGAGAGATAATAGTGGCCGCCATTTCCACAGTGCGTTTCCTGAACTGTGCACTTTTCTGTTTTGCGTATTAATCATCTATATTGAGTGCCTTTATTCTCTTCATTTTACAGATGGGAAACTAAAGCATACTTAATTAGCTTACATTAAAATCATGTATGTCTTACATGTGAGTGCCTTCTGTAATAGTTATTGCATCAAATTACATTAGTTTCTGGCTTGCAATCATTTATATTATGTTGAGAGGTTTTATGCATCTCAGGGTGGTCTCAATTTGCTAGGTAGGTAAAGATGACCTTGAGTCTGATCTTTTTGCCTCTACCTCCCAGGTCCAGATATTACTGTGCCTTGGTATTCTGGACTTATTTTCTTAGGTTTTCTCACCACAGGTTATTGGAGTGATAAGAGGTTAATAGAGAATGAATAAAATTGATGCCAAAAATTTAAGGAATATAGATTAAATTGGTCAGTTTTAGAACTTGAATAATGACTGTGTTTGGAGTCTTAAATAAAAATAATGTCCTGTTATCTTCTACCAGGCCTGGGTTTGAGAATGAATAATGTTGCAGAAATACCTACTTATTCTTAGCTCATTAATTTACCAATTTGGGATCTGTAAGAGGCTCTCATCCAATCCCCTGCCTGCTGAACAGCTGTTTATATCCTGGCCCACAGCTCCTGGGCTAATAGTATTTCTGACACAGTGTGAGTTTTCAAGTTGGTATGTATAGTTTCTGCCAGAGCCTTTGCTGCTGCCAAGTCTGAGGGCGGCAGGGTACAGCTGATTTGTGGGGGAGGGTGCTTGTGACTAGAGGGAGCAAGGTGCACTCTGGGTTTCTGATTGGCTGCAGGCTGAGTGTGAATGATGTCAGGCAGATCAGAGGACAGCTCATTCAGTTAGCATCTGGAACTTTTTGCTCTCTTGGGCTTTTAGCTTTTGTGAGGGAATTCTGACTGCTGTGATAGTCTCACTTTTTTTTTTTTTTTTTTTTTGAGAAAAACATCTTAATGTTACTCATGAGTTTTGGGAACCTTTCTAAGTTTTCACTGGCTGAAATGCCCCTTATGTGAAAGAAGTATCTGCTGAGATTCCACTGTGAGAGGACAGATCTTGAGTAGTCAGGAGAATGATGAAACGGAGGAGAGAGAGACTGGGAGCACCGAGCCTACGGATTCAGTAAGGAGGCTGGGGTCTCTGACTGGAAACTGGCAGGTGTCAGAAAAGAACTAATGCCAAGTAACTCCTTCATTTGCTCGGATGAAAACTCTGCTTTGGAAATGTCTGTTAGGAAGAGGACAAAGCTAACTTTATTGATTCAAGGTCAAAGAGTGGTCTGTGGTAGGGACCTGTGGTGTTTCCAATTCTGGAAACTGAGAAGTAATTTTAAGGGTTCTCTGGGGGCTTGTAGAAGCTTGGTTAACAATAAACATAGTTTTCCCCTTGCCTCGAAAGCAAGTTTTTAAAGTTATTGTCAGAGATGCAAACAAAAAAACCTCAAGAATATGAGGAAAAGAAAAATAAAAAGTGTTCCTCCTTTGACTCTTGTTGTGGAGGATACATTTCTGCCCTTGGCCTGTCAGCTCCTAACCTCAGGTCTCCCTTGCAGATCCAAGTGGGTTCCTTTGCCTTTAATTCTGCTTCTCCTTTGGCTAAAACAAACTATTAGGTGAAGATTTCAAAGCTGGGAAATGGGAAAGAGGGTTCTATTTTCAGGGTGGTTTCCCAGGATCTACACAGATTTATTTAGTAAAGAAGTGTTAAGTAAATCACGAACAGTGGGAGAATCCTAGTGTCCGTGTCTCCTTAGTGTGCCTTAAGCTGTGCCTTAAATATCAGATCTGAGGGAGGGAACACTCGTTCTCATGGTGGCTGTCTGTAGGTGGAGACCTTTAGCATGCTCATTGACTGCATATTATTCATCTGGAGTATAATTGACATATTGGGAAACTTAAAAAATGAAAAAAAAACTGAGACTAAAGTAAAAAGATTACAAAAGGAAACAGTCAACTGAAGTCGTATTTAAAGTAAATATGATCTAGCCGAGCATGAATTTTTAAATGGGAGTTGGTAGACATACAAAAATATAAATGGCCAACAAGTACTGTCCTTAAATATCGGTGTACTATATTGTGAGTCTTGTGTTTGTTTTAGAGATGAATTTGAAAAATAACCCTGATGGAGGAGCTAATAAATGGTTTATTAATTTTTTTAAGACAGAATTTTTTTGTGCGTAGCCTTGGCTATCCTGGAACTCATTCTGTAGGCCAGGCTGGCCTCGAACTTAGAGAGTTCATTTGTTGGGATTAAATTAGGCATGCCTGCCCTGCCACCTTCCTTTCTCTCTCTCTTTTTAAATCACACAGTCCCTTTTAGACCACAACTTACTGAATGAGTAAGTGTAGAGTAGTAATTAGGAGTAGCATGAAAATGAGATTAGTTGTCTTTTTCTTAAAGATTTTTATAGTCTTGATAACATAGTCATTCAAATGACCAAACCTCACATTTCGTGATAAGATTTAAGACTGCCAAGCATGCTGATGGTTGTTTATAATACTAGCTTTGTGGGAGGCTGAGGTAAGAACATAGTAAGTTAGATGGCTTGAGTAACTTAGTGAGATGCTGTCTCAGGAGGAAACATTTTAAAAATTAAGCATTATTTTACAGGATAACAAAAACAGAGTAGCTTACTATAGATTCCAATGAATTCTAACTTATATATGCAAGGAAAAATGTGTTGCATTTGAGAAAATTTAGGTATACCTATAATTTACTTTTCTCTTTTGAGATAGAGCTTTGCTATGTAGACCAAGCTGGCTTTTAACTCATGATTTTTCTGTACCAGCCTCAGAAGTAATGAGATTATAGACATGAACCATTTTGAGTCCCTCTTTGTCTTCCACTTTGTTATCCTACTGTATCTCCAAACTGTTTAGTTTATCCACCCAAGAAATCTATTGAATTCAGCTGGAGAGATAATGATAAGGAAAGTGAAGATTTCCTGTATGCGTGTACATACCTACGTACATATATTTATATATATATATATATGTTGCATAATATAATATATTTAGATAGACTGTCATTGTACCTAAACAATAATAGTACAGAAAAGTGACATCTTGAAATAGGTTAGCTGCTTATATAGTACTTTTTAAACTTTAGAGTTAAAATACTATTCTTAGATAATGATATGTGTAAAGCCATGCTAATTATATAGCAAATTATAATATGATTTTAATATTTAAAAAATAAAATATTTTACAAATATTTTAAGTTCTTTTCATCACCTTTTCTGTTTATGACACTGACAGCAAATTTGAAATCAGTATCACCTGTTTCAGACTTATTATCATAATAGCCCTCAAAGCACCTAAGATACAAAATAGCTAGATTACTTTTAGGGGAAAAGGGAATGAGAAACTAAAGTCATTGTAGATGCTACAATTTGCAAACTTTTGAGGGCAATTTACCTTTTATTTATATACATATTTCTTTAGGAAGAAATATGTTTTTGTCATTAAATATAAGATATTTCCTGTTCCTTGCTGATGAGTAAATATTAGCAGAGAATACAGTGGTTTGTCTAAACCCAGTTCTAAATACTTTAAATAGACAAAGCTGACATATATATATTGTCTATGCTGTTTGCCCACAGTAGTACTGATGTAGAATATTTGAAAATGAATTTTGAGCACTTTTCTTAAGCCTCTTACTTAAACTAATTCACTTTGACTATGAAGAAATTAACACTGACCCTGTTTTTTACCATGATGCCTTGTCAGAATCTCTACTCTTTGCCGAGGAGCCGACCTAAATCAGCATATGTTCTCGCCCTCATCGGCTCCAGCCCTCTCCCTGGCTAAAGTCCCATTTAGTGCTGACTGTGTGCTGTCTACTTCTCCTCTTGTCTTTTTCTTGAACCCTCAAGCCCACAGCAGTCCCTGCAGTCCTTGTTCCAGCCGCACACTACAGTGGAGGTAAGGAAGCCTGCAATAAATCGATTTGTTATTGGCAATTGCTTCTAGTCTCATAGATAATAGTCTGTACATTGCTCCTTAGTAATGGGAAAAATTGATAAGAGGCTGTGAAAGTGTCTCACAGATCTCTGTTATATTCAAATTTTCTGACAAAAGTAGGTAGTGTATTGGTACTAAGTTTTGTGGGCATCCTAACCCTGTAAGTGTGACAACCTCATAACACATCCATACTTTATGTAGCAGAAATATCTAAGTATTAGGTCTAGAGAGTTGGCTCAGCAGTTAAGAACACTTGTTCTTTTGGGTGATCTGGCTTTGATTCTCAGCACCCACATAGTGGTTCGCAACTATCTGTAACCTCACTTCCAGGGGATCAAGCAGGCATGTAGGCGAAAGATTCATATAGATAAGTAAATCAATCTCTCTCTCTGTCTCTCTGTCTGTCTCTGTCTCTGTCTCTGTCTCTGTCTCTCTCTCTCACACACACACACACACACACACACACACACACACACACACACACACACGTCTAAAAGCAGGCCTTTCAACTTGCCCCCAGAAGAAAACAAACAAAAACCCTCAACCACAACAAAAAACACCTCATCCTGGAAGCTGCAGTGATGTCACAGTGTGTCATACAGTTTACCCTTTTGCCCAAACAGCTTTACTTGTAAATGTTCGTTGCGATGTCATTGATCTGGCTTGAGATGTTGGCTTCTTCCACACCATCAATACTGGACTCTCACTGGGATTCCAGGAGATTCTGCATCTTTGGGTCTGTAGGACTGGCTTCTTCACATGCTTCAGCAGTTCATAGATGGGGTAAATGTTGGGGTGAGCCAGCTCAAAGTCCTGGATCTGGTCTCTAAGCCACTGGGGCTAGCTCTCCCAAGTGCTGAGTGGGGTGGTGTGCTGTCCTGGTTCATAACATCTGGGCCAACTCTCCCACATTGCCCAGGAGAGGGCCAGGGGGGCTACCTCAGCTCAGCCTTCAAACATTAACAAGGCCCCGTGTAGTATCTGAAACCACAGATACCCTCATGGCCTTTGGTGGTAACATGGGCCATGACATCTACACAGGCCTGTCATGCCTCTAGGCCTTGGAGGCATTTTGTGCCTGGACATTGCCATGGCCTCAGATAGCACTGTAAGCTTCTCCTATCAGGCTTTTCCTGATTGACGTCACATCTCCAGTTCTGCCTCTCTTTATAGTATACAAACTATTCTGCTTCTCTTTCTTCTACCTTCTACCACATCCTTCTTCCACATGCATATGATAAGTAGGGCAGGCAGGTCTCTTGCTTGGGTCTTGCAGGCAGGTCTATTGTTGTTGTTTGTATTTGTGTAGTATACCTATGTATTTTTAAGGATCAATACACATGTGTGCAAATATATATGAATGAATCTGCATTTGCATGTGAAGGCCAGAGGTAGGTATTGGGTGTTTCCTTCAGTCATTCTCTATGCCTTAAGACATAAGCTTAAGCTCAAGCTCACAGATGCAGCTAAATGGTTGACCAAGGGATATCCTGTAGTTACCCTGTATCATGGAGATCCTGCAGCTTTGGTTCTGCAGGACCGGCCCCTTCACATCCTGCAGTTCCAGGGATCTTCTGCCTCCACTTTTACAGCATTGGGATTACAGGTACATGTAGCCACGCCTGGCCTTTTTTGTATTGGTTGCTTGGAATCTGAACTCTGGTCCTCGTGCTCACATAGTAAGCACTTTACCCATTGAGCCCCAGCATGTTATTGGAAATATAGAATTGATGGGATTTGTTAAATGGAGTCAATATGGGGCTTGAGAAAAAGGTAAGTTAGGAATAGCTAAAGAATTCAAATTCACTAGCCAGAAAATTGGAGTTAAGTAACAGATTGGACTATTGCAGGATAACTAATTGCATATAGAGAGAAGCACAATCTGGGGTACAGGTAATATTAGAAATTGAGAGCATATTAGTGATTTATGAAATTGTGAGTTTCTGTTGCTAGAAAACAAAAAAATGTCAAAGAACTGATTTGGCAAGCTGACTCTTACAGGGTAGTGAGATAAGAAGAACTAGCAGAATAAAGACAGGGAGTCACTTCTCAGAAAGAAGAACCATGAAGGTATCTTGGAAGCCAAATGGGGTAAAAGCTTGTAAAGAGAAGATCAAAATGTCTGTGCCAAACTTTCTATTAGAAAAACAGAAAACGGAGAAGTCAAAAGGTTAAGTAATTTTTACCTACAGGGTATTCAGATTTAAATGACATAATTTAATTTTGGAGATCAGAATGTGCAGGTCACTTGGGATAGTGTTAGATACTAGACAGTGTCAAGGGCCTGACCCTACCATCAGGTCAGCACAGCAAAGGTTTGGACAGCACATGCAGCCAAGTGTGGGTGTAGTCTTGGCACATGGCTTGGACTAGAAGCGCTCCTTAATTCTGTAGTTTTAGAACACACAGCCTTGAGTAACATCTTACACTGAGGCATACAAATATAAAATTTGCTGTGTATTCTGATAAGCTTGCTTGCATGTTTGTTCACTATATGAGAAGATGGTTTTGTTTGTTTGCAGATCATTTTTTTCTTTATGCAGTCTTGAGATTCTAGGATATACTTATTAAACCATTGGATACTTTTGTGGATTACCTCTAATCTTTGGTGTGACCAGAACAGATTTTGGAACTCATTTCCCTTTTTTGGGGTAATATTTTTTTGACTATTTGGCCTTATTTCTGTGCATTATGGGTTTTGAAATCAAGCTGGTGGGAAGTAGAGTGTTTTGGCCCTGGTGAGGTGGAGTAGCCACCTGCTTCATTTCTTGGGCGGCTTTCTTAGTCTCAGCTAAAATCCCAGGAGCTACCTGACTGTGCTCTGCAGCTTTCCATAGTTCTTTCTGTAGTTCTCTTCCTTCTGGAACTCTGTCTTGAAATTTTTTAGCCAGCTTAGCCTCTCCAAATTCTGTCTCTTCAATACAGAGAAACTTTTGGGCTCAACAG
Source organism: Rattus rattus (assembly GCF_011064425.1). Lineage (NCBI taxonomy): Eukaryota > Metazoa > Chordata > Mammalia > Rodentia > Muridae > Rattus > Rattus rattus. The sequence goes on along the minus strand of NC_046154.1, from coordinate 40,037,954 downwards.
ATTCTTTTGTGTTTTATCAAGCAGAACATGATGATGCATGCCTATAATTTCTAATATGTGGACAGTTGGAGTTCAAGGCCAGCCTTAAGTAAATTCCAAGTTTAAAGTCAGTCCAGGCTATGCGATATATGAGTCCTTGTTACAAAAACAAATTTAAAAAGCAAGAAAAGGTTGAGAAATGATATTCCTAAAGAACATGAGTAGGCAGTATTTACTAAGATTTATTGTGTACTAAACCTTTTTTAGTGGTTTGTATGTATTGATTTAATTAATCCTTACTAGGGCAGATAACAGAAGTTGATATTAACAAAGCAGTAGTTATGTCTTTGCTTAGTCACCAGCCCAGCTAGTAATCTAAATAGAAGTTTGGTAATAGCAATTTTGTGGAACATAGTTTGTAGCTACTCTCTTTGGTTTGCAGCAAGAAATCTTCATGAGAGTGATGTTGGTATTTGAAGGACTCTAGCTTTAGCTCACTTCCTGTTGCATAGTAAATCCTTCCGTATAGAAGGTAACACAATCGCTTCAGTTTGAATTTCATGAACAGGTAGTTCCTTTCTTGGTGCCATTTCAGTCCACTGCTCTCTCCTGTGTCACAGGTGAAAGAGACTTCCTGTAGATTTCAATGGCAAAAGGATAGGTGCTCTTGTGGCCCTCTTCCAGTGAAACAATTTTTTTTTTTTTTTGGTTCTTTTTTTCGGAGCTGGGGATCGAACCCAGGGCCTTGCGCTTCCTAGGTAAGCGCTCTACCGCTGAGCTAAATCCCCAGCCCCCCAGTGAAACAATTTTTGAAGTCTTTGTTTTGATAATATCAAGATTATTTTCTGAAGTTATTCTTCAAAGAATTGGGGTATTACCTTGATACCCAAACTGAGTAAGAATACAAAGAAAAAGAGCACAGACAAATTTCTTTAATGAACATAGATGCGAAAAATTGCAATAAAAAATTTTGTTTATTTTTTGTTTTTGAGACAGATTTTCACTAGATAGCCTTGTCTGACCTGATACCAGGTCTCAACCTTATAGAGATTTGCCTGCCTCAACCTCCTAAATATTGGATTGAAGATGTGTACCACTATTTTCAGCTCACAATAATTTTTTTGCAAATTAAATGCAAGATGAGGCACCATGACCCAACTACTTTGATCTCGGGAATTCAAGCTTGACTCAACATAGAAATTAACAAATGGAACGCATATGTCAGATCAAGGACTGAGAACACATGGCCATCTCAATAGAGGCAGAAAAAGGCCTTTAACGAAGTTTGATATTCCTTCATGATAAAATCCCTTAAGAGACTTTAAATACACAGAACATAATGTCAACATTCTAAGGCCACATGACGTACCAGTTGTTAGCATTATATTAAATTAGGAAAAACTGAAAGTGTTAACCTCTAATGAGTACAGCACAAGCATGTCTACGTTCTCTGATGTTAATGTACCATTTGAAGTTTTAGCTAGAGACAAGAGAACGGGATGATGGGATATATATAAAGAAGCACAGTTATCCTGGGTTACAGACATGATCCTGTTTTTCTTCACCATTCATTTGGGGGTGCCTGTGTGTGTGTGTGTGTGTGTGTGTGTGTGTGTGTGTGTGTGTGTGTGTGTGATTTGTGCCGTTGCACATACATATTTAAAACAAAACAAAATAAGGAACATGTAATGCAGACTATGTGAATAAGAAAATAATATAAAAAATATACAAGAGGAACTAGAGAGATGGATCACAGTTAAGAGAACTGGCTTCTCTTTCAGAGGACCTGGGTTCAGTTCCCACCACCCATGTGACAGCTAACAACCATTTATAAAACTACTTTTAGGGGATCCAGTGCCCTTTCCTGGCCTCATTGGGAACCAGGTATGAATATGGTATACACTCATACATATAAATATAAGGTTTTAGTTAAAAAAAAAAAAACTTATACAAGGAGTTCAAACTATCCCATAACCATAAAGCAACCTTGATTGTTGTTGTTGTTGTTAAGTTGGTAAAGGAAGTCTGGGTATGTGGCCCAGTGATAAACTACTTGCTTAGCGTGTGGGAAGTCCTAGGATCACTCTCCAACATAAATGTATTGGTGAACCTAATTACATAAGCTGAACAACATACTTGAGTAGATTTTTTTTTAACAGACATGGTCAATAGCTGTATTAAAAATGTTTTTTAAATGTTTAGAATCTCTATTAGAGAAATTCAAATAAAAACCACAATGAGCTCTTCTCTCACACTTGTTACATAGACTATGATCAAAAGTATGGAATTGTGTACAGATATGAAGACTAAGTGGTATCCACATTGCTAGCCACCTGCACCAGTCAGCTTAGTACCTAGGAGGAGTTCAGGATCTAATGTCTGCACTTTTAGCTTTGTGAGAAGTCTTATTAAAGACACTGGCTAGAAATGTCACGAAGAGGCTTACTGCATGAACTTGTGTGTGCATCTTCTGGGAATCCCACTGTTCTTGAAGTGTGATATAGAGGCAATTTTCTTGAACTATGGCAGAATTGTAGTTACTGTGTTCATAAGGCCTTTGCCTTCTTTAATGAGATAAATACCTCGGCTGATGGCCCAGGAAATAATGATAGAATGATTGCTAGGCAGGGTTAAATGATTATGTTTACTGAGGAACCGAAACTGGGAAGTGCTGTCCAGGAGAGATACATGGTTCTCCATTTGACTTGACTCTGAATGGATTGTTAGGACGACAGGCTGTTCTGCTACCCAGCTCAGGTGTCTCCTTCCGTTTGCTCAGAGAGTGGTGCCCTCTAGACACCAGTGTACACCGAGAAACCATGTGAAGGGCCAAGATAGCTTAATTTTTAAGTAGGGATCTTCCAAGTCTACAGGGTTTAAAGTAGATGACCTGTAACCATTAGGAAGCTGACTCATAAAACTAAAAGAGGGGAAAAAACCCTGGAAAACACTTGAAAAGAACTTACAAAGTAGATAGAATGATAGCTCTGGGCTTAAGGACATTTGCTACTCTTGGAGAGGACCTGAATGGTGGCTCACAACTATCAGTAATTCCAGTCCCGGGTACTTGCTTTTTGACCTCCACAAGATCCAGGCACATAGATGGTACACATTTACATATAGGAAAATACTTGCGTGCACAAAGTCTAAATAAAATAAAGTGCTTTTCAAAAGAACAAACAAGCCACAGTGTGAAGAGGGGTAGAGGAGCAGGGCAGCAGCTTCCTGGAGCAAGGTGTTGTTGTGATGGAGTCTGAGGCACATGCAGGTGACTGCTGAGGAGGTGATGGTGACAGTGTTCGTCTATGATGGCCAGCTAGACATAACCAAGAACACATAGAAGAGGCATAGGGAATGGAGGGCAACTCTTAAGCACAGAGAGAGTTTGGAAATAGTGCCCCATTATTGTGGAGGCATTCCCTCCTCTCCCATAGTATCTTTAGCCCAGCTATCCATTCTCCTTTTCCCTTGTCCTTCTTGTTTCTTGAGTTCTATTGTGCTGAGCTTGTCTCCTTGTTTATTCTTTTAAAAACTTCCCGTAAGTAGTTAAGTCTTACTCTGTAGTTTTGCATTTATTTATTTATTTATTTACTTATTTATTTATTTATTTATTTTATTTATTTATATTTTTTTTGGTCCTTTTTTTCGGAGCTGGGGACCGAACCCAGGGCCTTGTGCTTCCTAGGCAAGCGCTCTACCACTGAGCTAAATCCCCAGCCCCTTTGCATTTATTTTTTGATGGCTTGTTATTACTTAACAATACAAAGATTTTTTACCTATTATAAAGCAATTTTATTTATTTAATTTACAATGCAGCCATTGTTCCCATCTCCAGTCCCCCCTTCCCACAGTTCCTCATCCTATCCTCTCTCACCCCTGTCCCTGAGAGGATGCTCCCCCACCACCAGACCTCCTCCCTCCCTGAGGCCTCCAGTTTCTCAAGGATTCAGCACACCTTCTCCTACTGAGGCCAGACCAGCTACTGTGTGCTGTCTGGTTGGTGGCTCAGTGTCTGGGTGCTCCCAGGGATCCCGGTTAGTTGAGACTGGTCTCAACTATGGGCTGGTCTTCCTATGAGGTTGCCCTCCTCTTCTGCTTCCTCTGTCCTTCCCCTAATTCAATCACAGAAGTCCCTGACTTCAGTCCAATGGTTGGGTGTAAGTATCTGCATCTGTCTCAGTCAGCTGCTGGTTGGGCCTCTCAGAGGACAGCCATGCTAGGCTCCTGTCTGTAAGCACATCAGTAAGTGTCAGACCTTGGTGTCTCTCCATGAGGTGGATCCCAGTTTGGGTGGGTCACTGGACCACCTTTCCTTCATTCTCTTCTCCATTTAAGATAGGAACACTTCTGGGTCAGAAATTTTGACTTTGGGTTGGTACATCTAAGGTCATTTAATTACCTACAAGATAATCTCTTGTCATGCAGAAAAAAGTTTTTTCCAATCATTTCAGTAGTTGCTTCCTTGGCTGCTAAGGCAGTCGCATTTAATTGTAGCTTAAAAGAGCAGCTCTGAGTTAGAGGCTTGTTAAATTCTATACTTTATGGGCCTGGTCAACACAACACAATTGTTGCAATGAATTTTTGTGAATAAGTTGATATTGCAATGCACCTTCTAGAAAGATAACTAATGTAATAGTATTAATCTTTGTTTTCTAAAATTGATATATTTTCATGAACCCACTTTCTTATTATTTTTTAACTCTTTATTAAATCAGGACTTTAAGGGAAAACCCAAAGAAAGATGAAAAGCAGTGTAGAGCAAAGAGAACTCTTCATATAAACCTGTTGGTGGGAATGTTTAGTTGGATCAGTTGTTTTGGAAAACATTAGTTTGGGGCTAGAGAGATGGCTGAGCGGTTAGAGCACTGACTATTTATTCTTCCAGAGGACCTGAGTTTGGTTCCAAGTAGTCACATGTTGGTTAATAACTGTCTGTTTTAAAGAAAATCAACAGCATTTTTTTTTAGAGGAAAATGTTTGGTCCCTTAAGAAACTAATTAAAACAAACAAAACAAACCTATGAAAACTAAACATAGAGGCAAAGCTGTCATTTGGTACTAGCTAGTTGTCTGAGTTACCTTTTTTCTGCTGTGACAGAGAGTCATGACCAATGCAACTTGTAAAAGAAAGCATTTGGGGAGGTGGCTTATAGTTCCAGGTTTCTCCGAGTCCATGACCATTAAGGTAGGGAGCATGGCAGCAGGTAGGACAGCACATCCCCAAGCAGGATACAGAGAGAGCGAGCTAACTGGGATGGCCTGAGCATTTTGAAACCTCAAAGCCCACCCTCAGTGATACACTTATTCCCAAAAGGCACATCACCTAGTCTTTCCCAAACAGTTCCACTTACAGGGACCAAGCATTCAGATGTAAGAACCTTGATAGGCCAGTCTCATTTAAAACATCTTGCTAGCCCTGGACTGGGCTGCATAAAACAGGTATGGGGCAGGTCTGAAACTTACACAAGATATAGGCAAGAAGATCAGAAAGGAGTTTAAGGTCATCCTCTATTAGATAGCCAGTTTGATGTCAGGGCTACATGAGACCTTACCCCTCCTCCAATAAACAGTGGCATTATGAGGCTGGAGGCTTAACCCAGTTTGGTGATAGAACAGCTGCCCAGCATGTATATAGGATTTATTTTATTACACTGTTTTATGCTTATATCAAAGTATCACATTGTACCCTAGACTGTGTGTACTGTGTTAAAAACCTGGTCCAGGGGGTTGGGGATTTGGCTCAGTGGTAGAGCGCTTGCCCTGGATTCGGTCCCCCGCTCCGGAAAAAAAAAAAAAAAAAAAAAAAAAAAAAACCTGGTCCAGGAGCATGTGTTAGAGTTTATCATCTCTGTATTCCCTTACCTGGAGCAGTTTTGCTTTCTTGGTGTTGATGTCCTTGACACTCTAGAAAACCAACACCAGGCCAGACGGTGGTGCATGCTTTTGATTCCAGCATTTGGCAGTAGAGGCATGCAGGTATTTGTTACTCAGACCAACCTGGTCTACAGAATGAGTTCCCCCTCAGCCAAGGCTACACACAGACACCCAGTATCAAAAAAATCGAAAAGGGGAAGGAGGAGAGAAAAGAAAAGAAAATCCCAAACAGTTATTTGAAAGAACAATCTGGTAGCTCACACTTCATTTTTATGGCATTACTATGAAGCTAGCCTTGATTTGAATAAGGTGAAGGCTGTTTGTTTTCAGTGTAGTTATGTTTAAAAAGACTTTACAACATTTTTTTTAAAATTGCAGTTTATTTGTGTTGACCACTCATGCCACAACATATATGTGGAGGTCAGAGGTCAACTTGGAGAGGTTGGTTCTCGATTTCTTCGCCTTGCTGGTTCTAGAGATAAAATTCAGATCATTAGTCTGGGCAGCAAACCCCTTTGTCCACAGAACTATCTTACCAGTGGTTTTAAATCTTTTCCTGGTTGACAAATATCTTGTGAGAATGTTTGTGCAAATCCCTATTCCTAATTAAATTTAAAAATTTTAAAATATCTTCATCAGGATTTGACACATTGTGTCACTCTGCAGACTGGCCTGCCGAGCATGTTTGAGGTTCTGGGTTTGAGACCCAGAATCAATGAAAGATAGATGATAGACAGACAGACAGTCAGTCAGACAGACAAACAGACAGTTAGATAGACATAGATAGTTATGTAGAATAAGAACTTTGCCCACTGATTTTTAGTATTCATTGATAATTGATGGCTTTAAATGTATTGATACACTACTTGGGTTGCTAAATATTTTTCCACTTTAGAAAAACTTTCCTTTTGTTAATTTTTTCACTTTCTGTATCACAGAAACATAATAGATTGCTACTTTACTTACTGTGGTATAATTTGTTCTTTTTTTTTTTTTTTTTTTTTTTTTTTTTTTTTTTCCGGAGCTGGGGACCGAACCCAGGGCCTTTCCCTTCCTAGGCAAGCCCCCTACCACTGAGCTAAATCCCCAACCCATAATTTGTTCTTTAAAATACTTTTACATTTTATTTTACATCTATGGATTTTTTTGTCTGTATACCACATGAGTGCTGTAACCAGAGGCCAGAAGAAAGTGTTAAATCCCCAGGAACTAGCTTTACAGACAGTTGTTAACCACCATGTAGGGGCTGGAAATATAACCTGAGTCCTGTTAGCTGCTAAACCATCTCTCAGCCCCATAACCTTTTATATCCTTATCTGTGCTGGTGCTGAGTTATACTATTTGGTCCAGACACTTTCTTCATGTTGGCTTTTATGTTTTGTTTTGTTTTGTTTTTTTTGATATATGATATATGTGTCCTTCTTGTGAAAACTTTCTTTTTGGTCTCATAAAGTAGTTTGCGTGGCTTATCTTTTGACTTCCTGTCACTAGCCCTTGCTTTAGGCATTCTGTAGAATGCTTAGTTCCTATGAGTGGGGAATGTTACTTGTAATATGTGCAATCTTAAAACTCTTGGCTTACTTGATACCACTGCTTTTAATTCTAGTTCATTCCAATTTTTTTTATTAGTGATTTCTGTTTTTGCGATTCCTTTTTTTTTTCTTTTGCTAATGAGAACTCTGCACCAATTGTCCTCAATATTGTTACTTAAATTTTTTTCAGTTTACAACTAATCTTTTGTACCCACCTGACCATGTGTGGCTACAAAAACTTTCCTTATCTTGTTGGTTGCCCAGCACCTCATGACACACCAACACTGTTTCCTCTAAGTAGATAACATCTCAACCTCTCTGTCAACTCATTCCAAGTACGACCTTCCCTCATCCACACAGAGATCACAGTGTCTAATAGTCCTAAGCTGCATTATTAAGGAAGGGAAGAGAGAGAATTCGGAAGTGCACTGAATGTATCACAAGTAAGTGAGAATGTGGCTTATTGGTAGAAAGCTTGGGAAAATAAGGCTTTTAAGATGTAATGCATGTTATAAAGCAGAGCAATTATAAGTAACCATTTAGAAAAATACACACAATCAAAATGTAAGACATTTTTTTTTCTTGGGAAGTTCACTTTTACCCATTTGTATTTAATCTTTTATTAGATCTAGCCCTGGGCAACAGCTGGCCTGATTTTATTTTATTTTGTTTTATTTTATTTTAAGACTGGATCACACTATGTAGTCTTGGCTGGCCTAGAGCTAGCTCACCCTGTAGACAAAGCTGGGCTTGAACCCATAGAGATCTTTCTGCCTCTGGAATGCTGGATTGGAAGATCTGTACCACCACACTCAACTTGAACATTTCACATACATGTAATTGTTATAGTGCTTTGATTCAGGCTTCTTTCATTTGATGTAATGATTCCACAGTTTTATCATATTGAACATTATTCCCTTTTTGGGTAGATAGTATTGTGTTCAGTCATTAGTTGGTAGACATTTGGATTTTCAATTAGGAATATTACACATGATTACATATGTTGTCTCTGTGACTATCTGTATATACCCTTTTCTGTCTTCTCTTTGTCTAGTCTTTATAGACTAGATCCTATCCTTCTATCCTGTCATCATGTGTATTAGGAAGGGGCACTCAAGAGTGTGAGGACGCCAGCTGGGCAGATCCCCTAGAGCTGAAGACACTGACATTGGTGCTGGAAACCAAACTGTTGTCCTCTTCAAGAGCAGCAAGTACTCCAATTGTTGAACCATTTTTTCCAGCCCCTTTCAGAAAGTGGATAAAGAGGCTGGTTTGTTAAGACAGGAATGCTTCCTAATAGGTAGCTCAATTCAAGGAGAGCTGCTACTAGCTTTGGAGAAAAGGAATTTGGGGCTTCCTTCTAGATTCTCTGATTGGTAGCCTGGAGAATGGAGAGGACTCTGGCTACCTGTTGCTATGGAAATACTTTCATTTGTTTTAAGATTAGAAAAATTGGCCATGCTGGAGGCACGATTTCTGAGTAACAGGGATATCTCTTGGGGGTTATTGTAGATGAAAAGAAATAGACATTATTCCTATCAAATTTGTTAGTATAATATGTCTGAAGAAGATAAGTGCTTCTGGGAAGTAAAGATAAAGGAGAACAGGTCCTGGTGTCATATACAGAAATGGGGAAGTAGCATTTGAATAGTTTTAAAGGAGTAAGGAGTTCTTACTATATAATGTTGAAAAAGGACATCCTAAATAAAGGGAAGATTTAGTACATTGTACCTACTAGCTACTTAGAATCAGTAGCCTTTGGAAGATTTTGAATGGCGGAAGGTATTTAACTTAAAGAGGTCACTAGCAGGCTGCATGTGTTAGGAATAGAGAGGAAATGAGAAAAGAGGATAAATACGAGAGGGAGGAAGAAAGAATATTGAAATGATCTGTGTAAGAGAAACAGATGCACTGGTAGTGATTATTACTATATATGTTTAATAATACCTCCATTTATTGGCAAGAAGTGTTTTTTTTTTTTTTTTTAACCCATGTTCCTATCTTGGTCTTAACAATTACATCATCTTATTACTGCACTGTCTGAAACTGCTCCAGGTTCTCTATCTTGTTTACACTGACTGGAACAAAAGAGGTCTTTTCCCGACCATAAAGCTAAGTGCTCAAATAGGAAGTAGGCCACTGGGATTGGAAGTTCAGAGGTGCTTAAAGATCCACAGTAGAGTGTGCTGTCCAAACTGTGTATTGCTTCATAATTTGGTGATGTTTCAGAGACTGTATGGGGTGCCTGAGACCCTGTTCCACTGTCCACTGAAGTAGTCATGGTGAGATGCATGTAAGCTGAAACGCTGGGCTTCACTCCTACTGACCAGATTTATGTAGTTAGCAGCAGAGCATCAGTTCAAAGAACTTTGAGGCTACTCGCCGTTATCTGGGTTAGTATACCCGCCTCTTGAGACACCACGTACTTTCTTCTCATTGAGATGAAAGGAAAAAGTCTTGATCCTCTCCTGATCATGGGGAAATGGCTAGAGCCTGTTGAAGGGGAAAAGCTAGCCTTGTTTTGGATCTCAGCTGATCATGGCATCTGTACCAGAGCATCTGACCTTTCTTCTCCCTCGGGTAGCTGTCACAGATTAGCCAAGTGAGATTATGTGTACCTTTGTTACGAGACATGTGGCCTAGAAATATGATCTTTAGTGTTCTATATTTTATTTTAAAGTTTAAAGAAACAAATATAGTTCAACTCAATTATTGATTCCTTAAGTTTCATAGGATTTTAACTTCAATAAAATAGTAAGTTTAGATATAATTTTATTTACATGTAACACAGGTAAACATTTATTGTCTTTATTTTAATCCTTATAGCAAATCATACAATATGCAGTGAGCAAAGCTAACATGAAGTCACTGTCCTTGACGCTCAGTCTAATGAGAAAACAGACAGCAAGATGGATACGTAAAACATTTACTATTTTCTGAATGCCCTTGCATATTTGTGCCACAGCACACATGTGGAGGTCAAAGGACAACTTGTAAGAGTCAGTTCTTCCCTTTCACTATGAAACTCAGGTCATCCTGTCAGTCATAGCGGCAGGCACTGTCACCCTCTGAGTCACCTTGACAGCTCCCCTCTTCCTCTTCTTCCTCTTCCTCTACCACCTTTTCTTTTTGTAATATTTTGCATTAATTTATAGTACATCAAAATCATACTTTGTCATAGTTTACTCTCTCATACATGTCATATTTAATGTCAGGGTTTTGAAACAGCATAAATATTTCTTCTCTCCAGCTTCAATGCTATAAATCCCATGATAATAATAATTCCTTTTAGAAATAATCTTTTTTTAATTGGATGTTTTAAATTTATATTTCAAATGTTATCCCCTTTCCTGGTTTCCCGTCCACAAAACTCCCTACCCTCTCCCTCTCCCCCTGCTTCTATGAGGCTGTTCCCCCACATACCCACCCATTCCCACCTCCCCTCCCTGACATTCCCCTACACTAGGGGGTCCAGCCTTGGCAGGACCAAGGGCTTCTCCCATTGATGCCATCCTCTGCTACATACACAGCTGGAACTATTGGTCTGTCCATGTATACACTTTGGATGGTGGTTTAGTCCCTGGGAGCTCTGGTTCTGGTTCGTTGGTATTGTTGTTCTTATGGGGTTTCCAACCCCTTCAGCTGCTTCAGTCCTTTCTCTAGCTCCTCCAATGGGGACTCAGTTCAATGCTTGGCAGCAAGCATCCGTCTCTTTATTTGTCATCCTCTGGCAGAGCCTCTTAGGAGATGGCTATATCAGGCTCCTGTCAGCATGCACTTCTTGGCATCAGCAATATTGGCTGGGTTTGGTGGTTGTATATGGGCTGGATCCCCAAGTGGGGCAGGCTCTGGATGGCCTTTCCTTCATTCTCTGCTCCAAACTTTGTCTCTGTATTTCCTCCTATGAATATTTTTGTTCCCCCTTCTAACAAGGACTGAAGCATCCCCACTTTGGTCTTTCTTCATCTTGAGCTTCATGTGGTCTGTGGACTGTATCTTGGATAATCTGAGCTTTTGGGCTAATATCCACTTATCAGTGAGTGCATACCATGTGTGGTGTAAGAGAGAGAGAGAGAGAGAGAGAGAGAGAGAGAGAGAGAGAGAGAGAGAGAGAGAGAGATTGAGATTGGGTTACCTCACTCAGGATGATTTTTTTTTTTTCTTTTTTTTCGGGAGCTGGGGCCCGAACCCCGGGCTTTGCGCTCGCTAGGCAAGCGCTCTTCCGCTGAGCTAAATCCCCAACCCCAGGATGATGTTTTCTAGTCCCATCTATTTACCTGTGAATTTCATGAAGTTTTTAATAGCCAAGTAGTACTCCATTGTGTAAATGTACCACATTTGGTACATGTATCCTTTTTTCTATTGAGGGACATCTGGGTTCTTTCCAGCTTCTGGCTATTATAAATAAGGCTGCTATGAACATAGTGGAGCATGTGTCTTTGTTATATATTGGTACTTTTGGATATATGCCCAGGAGTGATATGTTGCTCTATAATTATAAATAGTAATGTCTTTTATCTCGCACTAGATCTGGCACTGTAGAGCCCCACGATATCTGGTAGATATTTTCATCTCAGTTAGCAAAGCATCTCACCAGCTTTGCTCCAACCCATATCACACTGCCAATGGCTTCTCTCTGAGCCTGGCAACAATCTTTCTACCCATCTAATTCCCAAGGCAGGTTGCACCATGCCAGACATACACATCCCAATTCCTAGTGTCTCCAGCCACCACATACTCTCTTAAATTCAATTAAATCACCACATGAAAGAACACCCAACACAACAACCTCTGATCCAATTGATAAGATATAATTGCCCACCTAGACACACAAAGCCCTGTACACATCCATCCCTTAAGAATATTCATAACAACCTGTAAATGTGCAGAGAGGAATCTTAATATCCGCCTCCATGTTCACTCGGCTGCTTCTCTTCTTCGCTTCCTCCTCCTTTCTAAAACTTTTCTCCCACCCATCCTTCCTTCTCGTCCAATGACAAGCATTGTTCTATCTTGTACCTGCCTTCACCTGCATAATGCTATCATCCTGCAGTGGTATAGCTGGGTCCTCAGGTAGTACTATGTCCAATTTTGTGAGGAACCTCCAGACTGAAATCCAGAGTGGTTGTACCAGCTTGCAATCCCACCAACAATGGAGAAGTGTTTCTCTTTTTCCAAATCCTCACCAGCATCTGCTATCACCTGATTTTTTTATCTTAGCCATTCTGACTGGTGTGAGGTGGAATCTCAGGGTTGTTTTAATTTGTATTTCCCTGATGACTAAGGATGTTGAACATTTCTTTACTGGTACTTCATTTCATTCTGGTACTTCCCAGCCATTTGATTCTCCTCAGTTGAGAATTCTTTGTTTAGCTCTGTCCCCCATTTTTTAATAGGGTTATTTGATTCTCTGGAGTCTTCTTGATTTCTTTGTATATTTTGGATATTAGCCCTCTATTGGATGTATGATTGGTAAAAATCTTTTCCCAATCTGTTGGTTACCATTTTGTCCTAATGACAGTGTCCTTTGCCTTACAGAAGCTTTGCAATTTTATGAGGTTCCATTTGTCAATTCTTGATCTTAGAGCTTAAATGTTCTATTCAGGAAATTTTCTCCAGTGCCCATGTGTTCAAGGCTCTTTCCTACTTTTTCTTCTATTAGTTTGAGTTTATCTGGTTTTATGTGGAGATCCTTGATCCACTTGGACTTGAGCTTTGTACAGGGTGATAAGCATGGATCGATCTGCATTCTTCTACATGCTGACTGCCAGTTGAACCAGCACCATTTGTTGAAAATGCTATCTTTCTTCCACTGGATGGATTTAGCTCCTTTGTCAAAGATCAAGTGACCATAGGTTTGTAGATTCATTTCTGGGTCTTCAGTTCTATTCCATTGATCTACCTATCTCCATACCAATACCATACAGTTTTTATCACTATTGCTTTATAATACTGCTTGAGGTTAGGGTTGGTGATTCCCCTAGAAGTTCTTTTATTGTTGAGAATAGAATAATTCCTTTAAAAAATGTCCTTTTAAAATATTCTAATAGTAACATGAGATTTGTATTTATAATCATGTGCATTTCTAGTGGTGTCTTTGTGTAGTCATCCGGATTTTCATCTGTTTGGTCTAAGGGTCTTCATTTATATAATTCTGTATTTGGTTTATTTTTGAGAACGATTGCCCACACACAGATTTGCTTATGTGTCTGTAATACCACAAGTGCACAGGTTCCTTCTCAGGCCTGACGAAGGCATTGGATTCCACTTGAAGCTGGGGTTACAGGCAGTCATGAGTCACCTGATGTGGGTGCTGAGAACTGAACTCAGCACCTGCGGAAGGATAATGAAGTGCTTTTAACCACTTTCCCATCTCACCAGCCCAAGGAAGAGGCTTGTAATGCAGCTCAGGTTGCCTATAACTTGTGATCCTCCTACTTCTGCCTGGTAGAAATTTTAGGTATTAAAGCAAAAGATCAGTCCACAAAAGCAAAAACAAAAAATAGGAGTCCACAAACCGAAGAGCTTCTGCACTGCAAAGCCGGTATTCAGGCATGCTGAGCTTTTCCACTAAGTCCACCATTTGTCCAATGAAAGTTAGGATTGGCATTAAGTTGGTTTAAAGGCGATTGACTGTTTGAGCATAATATGTGAATTAGAGTTTGGTTTTTCTTTAAGAGACATCTAGCAGTATTGAAGCATAACACATATCTTCTTTTTCATACCTTTCCCATTCTCTGGGATCTTGTGTCTGTCATTGAGAACCCTGTTCTTCTCTCAGGACTCAAACCTTCCCTGGGTACAGCTGCTTCCACTCCCAACACAGACTCTTTCCTTTTTCTTTTTCTCCTCTTCACCACTTCTTCCCAATTTTTTGTGGTTTTTTTCTCTCTTTCTCCATAGCTCTGTTCATTCCAGTCATAGACGTTTTATTCCTTACTATGTTCCTGGCACCTGTTATAGGGCCTTAGCATGTCAGAGTTAGTCCATGCAGTGAACATAGATTACTTTCAACAGCACACTTTCCTAATGTCTTCTTTTATTAATTAGACAAACTCATTTGATCAGTAATGCCAACATCCTGCTCAGAAAAGTTGCAGGCTTCAAACCTCACGAAGTCCAGCCCTTCTCTTGCTTCTCTATACTCATCAGCTTCTTCAGTCTCTCACTTTCTAGTATCTGCTGAGGTCTCCATGTGCAGTCTCTAACCTTTACTGGCACTTTGGGATCATCACCCTGGACTCTTGTACAATCCCTACCTACTTGTAAATGACATAAATTTCACCATCTTCAGTTTTTATTTTATTTTTCAGTCTTTTTATCTTATTGTTTTGCTTCTTTTAATCTACTACTTTCTTGTTGACCAAGCTGGTCTTGATTGTGCTCTACCTTCTGTGGTGGCAGAATATGGTGAGCTGGCTTGCCAGCAGGCTCGGCAGACTTCTTAATACCTTTTTGCTTTGTTTTTCTTCAGAGTGTTTTAAATAAAAAATGAACTGGCTTTAAAATACTTTTGTAAATGTTTTTAAATAAGAAATATGCCCTAAAATGCCTTTTCATCATGATTTAGTTTTCCTGATCATAGGAAAAATAAGTCCATTGTTAACCTGTAAGGAAATTCAGTTTTATTGAAACAACTCCAAAATAAAGATGTTAGATAATTTATCAATTAGTTATTTGTAAAAATATCTTGACAAACTGTAAATTAGCTTCATTTTTTAAGACAAAACATTGAATTTGTGAGATAAATGTGGGATCATTTTATGCATTTGCTTGTTTATTCATGCTCATAGTCAAACTCAGGGCCTTGTATGTGCTTGATGAATGCCCCGTACCAGCCTAAATAAAACAATACTTTTACACATGCTAAGTTTCCACATTAAGTTTACAATTTAGAACAAGATTGTTGGTCTAGATAGGTTCTTCATTTTCTTCAGGAAGCACACTTAGCTCTGGAAAAATGCAAGTCAAGACAAAAGTCAAGGCACTGGCAAAAGTTACTCCAAGGTAAAATGAGCTGAGTTACGAAGTCTTCAGTGGTTCACACCGTAATTGGGGAACAGTGAGTTTAAAGTACTACATTGTTCAGCCAAGGAATCGTGCTACTCAGGTTCCTCTTCAGCCAACCTGGATGCCTGTAAGTGACATTTTGTCTTTATTGCAGCTGTCGGACGAGTAACCGCAAGAGCTTGATTGTAACCTCTAGCACATCACCCACACTACCAAGGCCACACTCGCCACTCCATGGCCACACGGGTAAGTGCTGCGGATTTTGAAAAGTTTAATAAAACATTTCCACAGACACCAGGTTCTCTCCTACTTCTTACATTTTGAGTTTAATGTTGTCTGACTAATGCCTGTTATTAAAATGGCGAACATTACCTTGGTTACCTTGGCCACATGGAACCAAGGAATGCCACAAAGTCACACCGTGCAACAGATCTATTGCAAGAGATTCATTGGGGAAGTGGGTGAAGGTGAAAGGCCATCTTGGATTGGGGACATGAGAGAGGGATAGAGACAGACAGACTGGGAAGAAAGAAGACAGAAAAGGGGGTAGAGGGAGAGAATGAGAGCTCATGCAGTGATGTCCAGAGGGGCCTTTAAACGAGCGCTTGTGCTGCTAGCAGCTGAGCTGAAAGGCAGGCTGGAGGAATTCCAAGTTTACAACACAAAGAATTCATAGGCTCTTCCTGCGCGAGTATGTGTACATCCTTACGTATGTTACTTCTAGTTTTGTACATATTGTGAAGCCACTTGTGTCTCCAGAGCGATGGCCCCTGTTCTAATGTTTTCTATCACATATGGCTTGAGTTATCTTGGGTCATATGATAACCATCCACTAAAATTTTGTCCTACTGTGGTCTGACGGGTCCTTGAGATACAACACACATGTCTATTCACTCCACACAGGGATCCTATGATAGACCAAAGTACACATACCACCAAAGTCCAACTTGGGGATGAGCCAATGAGTTGTATTGGAGTTGCTTATAGAAACAGAAATGGCTCAAAGACAGGTGCATCTCCAAAGCCCACCCCAGCTCAAGTGACAGCTCACAAAAGCTATAAACTCAGCACACATGGGACAGCCTGCAAGTAGCTCAACAGGTTGGAGAGTGTCCCTTCCAAGTAACCTAGTTAGTTTAAACCTCCTTTATACAGTGTCATTGGTTTTTTGTTACTTTTAGGCAGCTGGTCAGATCTCAGAGTTGTCTTTATAGCATGACTAGTTTGAGAGTCTTTTTTATAGCTTTGTTTGATGAGGGGCTTTCAGTTTTTAGTGTTTACTCTGGCAGGCAAGGCCCTAGTTAATCTGGTCAGTTTTAGGGACTTCCTGAAGGTATTTTGAATTGTCCTGCTTAAGGAGCTTCCTTTCAGAATGGAATGTTTTTATCTTGGAGGAAACTGTTACACAAACACCTGCCATAAGGTCTCACAGAGGATTTTCCTACATTGTAAGACTTCCATTAATTTTTCCACTTGAGAAAACAAAATATAAGGGATATTTGCTTCATATTGACATTGATTTTTACCTATTATTTCTGTAGTCGGTCTCAGCTCTATATAGAACTTTATAGGTAGTGTAAGAGCTGATTTATTTGCTTCTGATTAAGGGAGATACATATTTGTAATGGAGTTTGCACTAACTCAGGCCTACACTACTTATTAGGAGAGGGACAGAGACCTTATTTAACTTAGCCAGGTGTTTTGTTCTAGACTTGTATCATGAGAGTCAGACTCACCTTTGCTGCAGGAATTGTTGTAGTATCCTGTTTAGAGCAGAACCTCTTAACATAGGGTTAATGATAATGGGCAGGTTGGAACAATAGGAAATTGTTCAAAGATTGCTTCCTAGATGTCTTAATTGCTGGGTACTATTAGCCTAAGCCTGACTTTTGTCTGTCTTTAATTAGTAAAAGGGGACATTAATTATTGAAACAAGTGGATATCATAGGCTTAAGATTGGTCTAGTCTTGTAGGCTTCTCTTTTTCTGACGGTTTACCGAGTCTTTTAGTAAATATCAATACTCTAAGAGGGATGCTAATTAAATTTCATCTTTGGAAAAGGGGATCATCTGAAAAACTTACTTTCGAAGACACTACCAACTGTAAAAGGAATTAAAAATATATTTGGCCTTTAAATAAAGCAAAGCTCTCTCTTTTTTCCTTACATAATTCCCTGGGGCTTTTTTGGTATGTTTGCTTGTGTGCATGCATGCGTGTGTATTTAATGGGTTCTGGCTTCCCTTGAATTGCATTTCCACCCTAGAACTTTGTAAAGTTTCAGCATATGTCTGACCTAGATTTTCATTATATGGAAATAAATTTAACTCCTCTAGTTCCCATACAGAGCTGTAATGTAAGTACTTGGCTATAGTAATAACCAGTAAGTTATTTTCTGCTGGTGAAATGGGTCAATTCAAGCCAAATTACAGTCTATAAAGATAGGTTTATTGGGAAGCAAGTTCACTGGTCCCAAGGACCATGAGGCTGGGGGAAGTTGTTGCTGGGAGGAAGACAGAGGAGAGAGGCAAATGTCTGGATTATATAGGAAAGTGCATCTCAAGGATGGGAATCCCAGACCCTGGGCTCGAAAGTACAGGGCAGAGGACAGAATATGCCCTGTAATGGGTAGGGACTAAGATGCTGGGATAACCTGGAGGCCAGATCCACCTTGTATGTAAAATGTGCACCTCAGCAGTTTGTCCTGGGTCTGAATCTCAACAATTCCTACTGGCTACTCCTCTCTGAGACGATTATCCCTAGATTTCTGACAGTTTAGGAATAAGGCTTCCTTACTCGAGTGATTCTGATACATGATCTTTTCTGCATGCCTGGGTCTTTGAAATTTAACTCTATGAGTTAGTATTTATAACATGCCTAGTAATTCATAAATTTTTCATACTCATCTTTCAGCAAACCATGGCAGAAAATTCAGAGAGAATAGGCTTGAAGCATATGCTTTGGTCGATTGTAGACTGTACTTAACCAGCTGTTCAGAAGCAGCACTGGTTGTTCCATACAGACCACACTTGGTATCTATTAAGTTGTCAAATACTACACATCTGAAATTTCTAAGTCCTATTTGCTTTGCTAGTAAGACTTGAATCTCTTGAATAAAAAAGATCTGTTAATTTGAAAGTAACTAAATAAATTATGTACAGTTCAATTTAGTATTAAGTGTCTTTTTCATATTTAAGTTATTTATCTAAGTATGGGCATGGGCATGCAGGTGCACATGGGGGCCAGAGCTGTTGGGTTCCCGCTGTAGTTGGGTTTGCAGGTGCTCTCACCCTCTACCCCAGAGTCTTCTGAAGTGAACTTAGGTTGTGGAAGAACAATACATGCTCTTAACTGCTCAGCCATGTCTCCAGCCTGGGGTGTTATATATTTTATAAACAGGTACAGCTTAGTAAGACTAGTTCAGTAGGTACTTAGTTCTGTTTTATTTGGGGTTATTTATTTGATATCGTGGGGGCGGGGAAGGAGGAGAGCAGGTTAGGGATTTCATCCCAGGGGTCTCTGTAAACTAGTGTTTGGTTTTGTTTGTTTGTTTGGTTTTTTTTTTTTTAAGTAATCCTTATTTTTACATTAGTTTTAGGCTAATAGCAAAACTCTACAAGATATATACTCTGTCCCTGTACGTGTAAAGGTTCTCTATTGTCAGAATGGAACATTTGTTGCCCTTGGTAAACCTACACTGATAGGTCATTATTACCCAAACAGCAGTTTTTTATTTGAATTTACTATGGATGATACATACTAGACACGGCTATGACGACACCTGCTGCCATTGTGGTTCCATACAGAGCATTTCTATTGCGGCACCTGTTCTGTTGATTGTCTTCAAATGTTGAGCTGGCTACATTCCTGAGACAAGCCCCACTTGGCCATGGCATGTAGTTCTTTTTAAGTAAGCATTGCTAAATTCAACTTGCTAATAATGCATTGATAATCTTTGTATCTATTTATGGAAGGTAATAGTCTGTGGTTTTGTTTTTACGTTTGTCTGATTTGGGTAAGGTAAATGGTAGCTTGAGAATGAGCTGGGATTACTCCTTTCCCTTCTTTCCTTTGGAAGAACTTGTGTAGAATGAGGATCATTTTTTTTTTTTTTTTGAAATGTGCACTTGAAACTGGTGCTTTCTGCCTTGGAAGATTATTAATTATTGATTCAAGATCTGTGATAGATTGAGACCTGTCCATATTAACCTATTTTTAAATGAATAGTTTTATCAAATTATATCTTTTATAAAATTAATCCATTCTAATTGCATTATGAAATTTGTGGGTATAGAATTATTCATAGTATTTCTTTTTTTTTTTTTTTTCTTTTTTTCGGAGCTGGGGACCGAACCCAGGGCCTTGCGCTTGGTAGGCAAGCGCTCTACCCCTGAGCTAAATCCCCAACCCTCATAGTATTTCTTAACTAATGCTTTTAGTTCCTGAGACCCTTATGATACCCAGCACTTAATTTCTGATATTAGTAATCTGTGTGTTGTTGACCCCTACTTTGACAAGAGGGTGATTGTTTTGTCTTTTCAAATAACCAGCTTTAGATCATATTGATTTTTCTCAATTTTCTTATTTCTAATTTTATTATATATCTACATTTTGTTTTCTTTTGCCTGAATAGTTAATAATTTAATTTGCTTTTTTCCTAGTTTGGAATGAGTTTAGATTATCTGTCCTGGTGTATGCATTAATGCTCTCAGCTACTGACTGCTCTGCACTCACACATTTTGATAAATTGTGCTTTTGTCTTTATTTTGTTCAAAATATTTTCAAATGTTTTTGAGTATATAATATATTTGGAGATTTTTTCCATCTATCTTTCTTTTATTGATTTCTTTTTTTTTTTTTTTTTCCTTTTCTTTTTTTCGGAGCTGGGGACCGAACCCAGGGCCTTGTGCTTGCTAGGCAAGCGCTCTACCACTGAGCTAAATCCCCAACCCCTCTTTTATTGATTTCTAACTTCATTTTGCTCTAAGCAGATATGGAATGATTTTTGTTCTTTAACCTTGGTAAGATATATATTCTGGTCAAGACTGTAGTCTGTTTTGATGAATTTTTCATATGATATGGTATGGAGATGTAATAGTTGTATGTCTGTTATATTCATATGATTACTATGATAAGCTTAACTACTCCTCTTTTCTGTCTTCTGGATCTTCCATTCCTCTTTAAAGGACATTAAAAATTGTAACTAATATGTCATCTTCCCTCACCCCTGATGGTGTTCATTTTTGCCTTATACATTTTGATGCTTAGTGATTTGGCAAGTTCACTTTAAGACGGTGCACTGAAGCTGGAGAGGTGGCTGGGGTTAGAGCACTTGCTGTTCTAGCTGAGAATCCATACTTGGTTCCTAGCTATCTCTGGTTCTCGGAGATCTAGCATCCTCTTCTGGCTTCATTAAGTACCAGGCATTTATGTAGAACACATACATGCTTGCAGGCAAGCAGGTAAAAACACTCGTACACAAAATAATAAATTTTTATTAAATAATAATTGCCTGCAATGTGTTGTTTTTTTCAACAAGCAATGGGAATAGAACCACATGCTAAGCCAAATGCTTTTTTTAATGTAGAATTCGGTTTCTTACCTATATAAGTTTTCTTTATGAACTGCTTTTTAACTATTTCTTTGAAGATAGATTTGCTGGTATTAAATTGCTAATATTTTTGAAAAGGTATCTTTCTACTTTTGAGGACTATTTTCATAGGTATAGAATTCTAAGATTATGCTTTTTCTCTCTTACCTCCCTCCCCTTATACTATTTCACCCTACTGTCACTTTTGTCTGTGAGGGTGTAATCTTGTCTGTGTTCTTTTGTGGGGAAGGCATGACTTCCCGCCTTCTTCCAAGACTTCAAAAAAAAAAAAAAACTCTTTATGATTTTCTATAATGTGTACACAATATACCTAAATAGAGTTTGGAGGAGCGGGGGTTATCCTGCATGTGTTTTCTGACCTTTCTTGCTCTATAGCTTTTATAAGACATTGGGGTTTTTAAGCATCTTTTCTATTTATTATTTTATGTTTGTTAGTGGTTTGACAGCATCTGTGTTTGTGTGGTGGTATTCGGACCCCCTCACCCAGTTGTGAGCTGCCATGTGGGTGCTGAGCTTGAACTTGGGTCCTCTGCAAGAACAGTCAGTGCTTCTAACCCCTGAGCTATGTCTGCAGCCCGCAGGGTTTTCATTCCTTACTGTTCCAAATGTTCTTCTGTTCCTGCTCTGTTCCTTCTCTTACTGGACTGCAGGTCTGCTACAGCTTTTGCTGGTTGTCCCAGCTCCGGAGTGCTTTCCTCCTTTCGCCTCTCCTCCTCCCCATTTCTCCTTTGCTCTTCAGTTTTTGAAATGTGTTGACATCTCCTCAAGTTAGTGATGCTTCCCTGAGATGTTCTGTCTGTCAATATGGTATTCTTGACTTTCAGTGCAGTGTTTTTGGTCTTTAGCTTTCCCTTTGCTTCTTTAACACACATCTGCTATGTAATTGCCTGTATGCGCTTGAGTGAACATTTGGATATTTGTCTCCTCTTCCATCCAAGCACCGAGAGTATTTATCTTAGGGATATTTTCCCTTCCTCTTTTGCCTTTTAATATGCCTTATCGTTTGTTTTGTTTTGTTCTGAGACAAGGACTTAGCTATGCTACCCTGGAATGCCTGGAACTCCCTACATGGGCCAGCCTGGCCCGAGGTCTGCCTGCTTCTGCTGGAACTAAAGGTTGCACCACCACACCTAGTTCATATAATTATTTCTTTGTTGATAGATGGCTATAATGTACTACATAAATTAACCACAGTAAATTCGGGAGACGTATTCTCTGGTTGTATAATTGAGTCTACGTCTTTAGATGGTCTATGCTGCTGGGCTATAAATTAGTGTATCTTAGTTTAATTCTCCCGGCTTATGTGGGCAGGAGATTGTAAGAAGCAGGAGTTAAGTACTTCTTTTCCAATAGATGAAGTACATTGTAGTAGTTTCTTCAGAAGGTGGGCCTAGTTAAGAACAGAATGCCCTGACTTTTTCATAATGGTCCTTCTTCCTCTGCTTCTTCTGAAATCAAATGAAGTTTTTCACTGTGAGAATCTGGTCACTGTCCTGTGGATAAAATTTACCGGGCTGGAGATGGCTCAGCGGTTAAGAGCACCCGACTGCTCTTCCAGATGTCATGAGTTCAATTCCCAGCAACCACATGGTGGCTCACAACCACGTGTAAAGAGATCCAGTGCCCTCTTCTGGTGTATCTGAAGACAACTACAGTGTACTTATATATAATAAATGAATAAATCTTTAAAAAAACATGTACCGATACTTAGAGAGACGGTTAAAGAGATGATTCAGTGGTCCAGAGCGCTGGCTGCTCTGGCAGAGGACCTAGGTTTGGTTCTCAGCACCCACATAGCAGCTCACAGTAACCAGTTTCAGGAGATCCTATGTCCTCTTCTGACTTCCTCAGTCACCAGGAACACACATGGTACATAGACATTTATGCACCCAAAACATACATGCATATTGAATAAAAAAAATACATTATCCAGTAATTCTTAACTCTTAGCCTAGCCTATACTGACCCTTGGACAAGTCATCCATTGCAGTCAGGCCTTCTTACTCTTCCTACTTCTTCTACTGGTTCCCATGGAGGTTTTTGTTTATGAAAGTCCAGTCTGTAAATTCAGATTTTCTGCATCTACGTCTTTATCGTCACTTTGGGAAGTAGTGTTTGTCCTGTAACTTCAACTTATCTGGCAACCTGAGATTGTCTTATTTTGTAAAACCAGGCAGCACTTAACTTTCTGTATTCTCTTCAGTTCTACTCCTTTGTTACGGTTGTTTTGAAATACTCATAATTTTGAGCTGGAAAGTTTTGTGCCATTCAGATTTTTTTCTTCTTTCTTTTCATTCATTCATTTATTCATTCATTTATTTATTTATTTACTTATTTATTTATTTTTTGCAGTCCGGGTCCTTTATTTCCTTTTGTCCATTAGGCTGTGGAATGGGCTCCAGCAGCTCAGGCCCCTTCCCGTTAGTCCTCACAAAGTGGGCTTCTCTGGGTGGCGCAGGCTGGTGCTTCAGCTGAACCCAGGTGCCCTTCTCTTTGGCTTCCTTTTTCTTCTGATCGTTCTCCTTCACCCGCTTCAGGAAGCTGTCTCTGCTCTTTGAGTGCTTGATGTGCTCAATCTGCACATTGGTCCTCTTGGCCAGGATCTTGCCCTTAACTTGCTTGTTTACAATGATGCCCGTGGCATGCTGGGTGACGCTGCAGACTCTTCCGGTTTTGCTGTGGTGACACTTACGGGGCATTCCTTTTTGAACAGTGCCCATTCCCTTGATGTCTACAACATCATCCTTTTTGTAGATTCCCATGTGTGTGGCCATGTTTCCTAAAAGGTCTAGAGAACATATACCGAATACCTTTCCTCTTTTCTTTTGTGTTCGTCATTTTGGTGAGTTACTGGAAGATGGCTGCCTCAGCCGAAAGCCAGATTTTTTTTTTCCTACTTCTAACTTTGCAGTGAGTTACCCTTCTCTTGTCTCTAAGATTTGTTTTAACCTTTGTCTCCATAGTTTCCGTTTTCTCCTTTGTGCTTTGTAGACACTACCTCTAATCATGCTACTTCTGTCTTCCTTAAACTCCACCTCTGATCCCAGCATCTCCTCATAGTGAGATGTTGTCTGTGCATTTATGTGAGCAATCGAGTATGTTTGTCTTGATTGCATGGAATAAGTGTGGAAGACATAAACATTGCCGATAAGAAGATTAAAAACCTGCGTGTGTAGATGAGCTCTGGGAGTAATGAGCAGAAACTGAAAGGCTAAGGTACATGACTACTAAGCTGAGGAACATTCTAGTTCTTAGATTAGAGGAGGGAGAGCACAAAAGGTAGAAGAGGAAGAATTCTGAGAAACACGAGTGTCTTGGAGCCAACAGCAATAAGAACAAGTTCAAATGAAGCTATGAGTGACATCACTGCAATTTGGATGTAGCAGTGTGGTGTCAGTGTTGATGTTTGGTAGCTGTTTGTTATGGAATATTAGTAGCCACAGCCTGATTGGACAGTCAAAAAGAAAGAAAAAGAAAACAGTAATAAGTGTAGAAGTATTACTATAAAAAGTAAGAAGCAATACAACTCAGAGGTATAAATCCCTGGCCTGGGGTGAACAAGACCCTCGGTTAGTTCCCATGCACAAGAGGAGAAAAAGTTAGAAATGAAATGTATTATGTGCTAATGGAAGTCATTCCATGTAGTAAAAACAATTGGCCATTCGTGAAAAGGGTAATGTCTACCACAGTCTGCGTGTGGCTGAGATGAAATGAGATCCAGTGCCTAAGCAGAAGGTTGGCCTTAACCAGGAACTCGTACAGTTACGTGTAGGGAGGGTGGCAATATAGCACAGCTATGTGAAGGTACAGTATGGAGAGCTTATAAGGGTGTTTTCTGATTACTTCTGCTCGATCTGTAAAGTGAGGTAATTCTCTGAGAACCTGAGGACAGAGAGTAAACTATAAAATAGTGTTAAACCAGTGTGAGAGTAAACACAATGAAACTGTGGTCTGGTTTTTATGCAGAGTCAATGGGATCAGTGGATCACAGGGTACTACTCCGCCTCGTTGTGTGGCATTCTCTAGAAATTTCTCAAGGCTGAGATGTTGAAAGATTATGAAGACAGTGAGATCACTTTTGTCAAAAGTCATGATAAAGAGAATGTTGGGAATTCAGGAATAACAATTTTTACACTGAAGGGTATGGAAAGGTGGGTATAGTATGTTTTGATAACTTTAGAAAGGAGTAGGTTCTGATGACATGATTTCAGACCTGAGTATTTTTATATCAAAGGAGAGAGAATGCCTGAAAGAGAAGATGGAAAGCTAGCAAGGGGTGCAGATCCCCACCCCCCTTGTCAGAAGGAGTATATGGGGGGAGAATAGCAGAGGAAGCTGCCACAAGTGACAGCCATGGTCCAACTTGAAATCATAAGGACTGCATTAAACCCATGCTCATTTAATATGCTATCAGAAAGTAAGTTTATGCCTTCTACAATATTTGGATAATAAGCAAGGTGTTTTCAGAGATAAGTTCAAGCAGAGGCTACATGTCTATAAGTGTGGAATAGAATGTTACAGTTAGGAAATAAAAATGCAAGCCTTCACTGGTGTATGTTTCCAGATTACAAATTGAATTGCTAATTTGGTTAAGAGGGTAGACTAAGCTGTGGGACGGCTCTACGTTTTATAAAGAGTTAAGATATTAATATCTCGTGTCATTCTTTTACCTCAGATCTGTGGACTGTAGATGTTCTTATGAGGTTGTAAGTCTCCTAGGCTTGTATTGCCAGTTTTACACTCATACCTGTGTTCATTTTCCTGGAAGAAGGGTTTAAGAAATTTTCCAAAGTTGTTTCTTAATCTACAAAGTAGGTGTTCTTTAAGTGTTTTCAATCACAAAGTTGAAAGTTTACAAATATAGAAAAAAAAGGTTTAATAGGAATGCCAGCAAAAGTCTAGAAAATCTAGAACTACGTCATCTTAAAAGTGAGCACTTAGCACCTTAGCACAGAGATAACGGAAACACTGTCAGGGGCTTGGCGAGACGGTTCTACTAACTAAGAGCCACTGCGGTCCATCCACAGACAGCGCTGGAGCTCAGCTCCCACCACTCAGTCACAAAGGCGTTCTTCTCAGTTGCAAAGGATCTAGTGCCCCCTTGTGGCCTCTGTAGAGGTACACACATATGCACATAAACTATTTTGTAAAAAAAAGAAAAAAATTGTCACGTCTTTAAAGCTTTCTACCTTTCTGCCACAGCTGGCAGTTGGAAGGTCAATTAAAAGACCATTGCCGTTATCCAGGTATAAGAGGTTATTAAAAGTGGAGAAATACGTGAACACAAGAAAAACAGGAGTGGCTAAAGCAACCAGAGTGCAGTGCCTCATTTCCTGCTTGTGCAGTAAGTGGGTAAGGACGCCATTAATTGAGACAAGGACTACTAATAAGAACAATAGATTTCGGACTCCTCTTTCAGAGTCCACATGGACACTTAGAACAAAAGTCACTTGTAAAGCAATAAACACAAAGATCGTTTTCATTAAGCAGCATTGGGACAGTTGGATATCCGCATCAATAAACATTAAAACTCAGAACTGGGGAGATGGTTCAGTGATAAGCCACTTGCCAGGCAAGCTTCCAGGTCTCCAGAACCCACATGAGCCCAGCAGGCATTGCCGCCTCCCTGTAGTCCCTGCACGCCCAGCCTCCTGAGAACCTGGCTAGCATAGCTGAAATACTGAGTGCCAGGCTCAGCAAGAGATCCTACTTGAGTAAGTGAACAAACTGGAAAGCAATTAAGGAAGACATGCACATCCACGTTGAGCCTACGTATACGATCAAGAGCCCAGAGGAGGACCAAGAGAGTGTGTGGCCAAAATGGCTATATTATGTAGGAACCAGAAGCTCCGCCCCTGTGCTGAAGAAGTTTAGGGTAGGACCCAGGGTGAGAGGTACTGGAGGAAGTCACAGGCACTGAGTGAGACTTGTCCCACCTTTCTTTGGGACCTGAATATAAAAAAGATTAATAATTTGACTACTTGAAAATTAAGAGTTTTTAGTTATAAAAAGGTACTCCAAAGACAGTCAAAAGGCAATGAAATAGAAGGTAATTGTGACGAATGTGACAAAGGGCTCTAGATTCAGAACACTTAAGGAACACTTGTAAATAATAATATGATTGAAAAATAGCTAAAGGCATGTGTAAAAAGATACAGTTTCATTAGTAATTGCAAAATTAAAGTCACAAAAATATTCTTTTCTTTGACTACTAATGATGACTTGCTGAGTGGTCCTGTGGGAGGAGAGGACAGTGGCCCTGATGGTGAGAGTATAAATTGGTAGAACCGTTTTGCAAAAGGATTGGCATTTGTTTTGCATAAAGCTGCAAAATGGACTAACTAAAATACAAAAGGCTGTTCCTGCAATTCCACTTTTATGACCTGTTAGGATAGGCATTCTGTAGGGACAGAAAGCCTAAGGTTGCCAGAGGAGAAGAGGGGATTAAAGAATGTCTACCATAAGCAGGCAGATTGTACTTTTTTTTTTAAAAGATTTTTCTATTTATTTTCTATGAGCACACTGTAGCTGTCACAGAAGAGGGCATCAGATCTCATTACAGATGGTTGTGAGCCACCATGTGGTTGCTGGGATTTGAACTCAGGACCTCTGGAAGAGCAGTCAATTCTCTTCACCACTGAGCCATCTCTCCAGCCCAGCTGGTAAAAGAGTGACGTTTATAATAAGATGATTAGAATGCACTTTTTTTTTTTTTTTTTGAGGCAGGGTTGCTCTTTTGTTCTCCTGACTTGCTGGAACTTACTCTGTAGATGAATGTTTAGTAAAGCTAATGTGAGGAATTATTTAAAATCAGGATAATGTTGACTTTTAGTGAGGAGAGAAAGGGAATTTATTGGGAATGAATACGTAGATGGCTGTTGTTACTCTTGCTACTTCCTACATGGGTGCTTGCTACATAATTGTGTTCTTTTATAACTGAACTGTAAGGGAAGGAGCTGATTCAAGTTCAACTGAGTGCTTCTGTTTCGTATATGATAGTCATTTGACTATAACTTCTTACAGTGAATTGTCTTTGAACCCCCCCCTCTCTTTTTTTTTTTTTCGAGCTGGGGACCGAACCCAGGGCCTTGCGCTTACTAGGCAAGCACTCTACCACTGAGCTAATCCCCAGCCCCTGAACCCTCTTTCCATCCACTAAATTGCTTGGTAAAGTCCAAAAAGCCTGTTCTGTGTGGTGCTACATTTTCTTTTTTTCTTTAAAACATTAGTGTTTTGACATGTTAATCTTCCCCAAATAAGTTTAGATTATTGATGTATTTATTCTGTTGTAAACTTCAAAATATTGACCACCTTTGCATTGACCATTGAAAGGAACTGCCCTCATTTGATTCCTGTTCTGTGACAGACCCCATCAGTGCTGTTTTGTTTCTGTTTACACTTTTGGTTATTTGCAACTTCCTTGCCTTCTAACACTATGAAATGCTCCCTGCTCATCTGTATTTCTAATATCAGTCTTAGAGTCAGTCGTTTCTTCAAGAAGCTTTTAGGGTGTATTTGAGGGGAGGGTAGTGTTAGGAACCAAGGCCTGAGTAACAGCTTCGCTGTTGGAGGGCCGTCTTTCTTTGTTCCTCAGTCTTACGGCTGCCATTTCTAAAGCTTCTAATGTCAGCAGTCCCTCCCCCACTCCTTCAGTGGCATGGCTTCATGTGTGTGTGATGTGCTTGCATTCTCTTGTCAGGCCGCATTATTTCTCAGGATCCTCTGACATGGGCACATTATCTGTTTGAAATTTGCATATCTCACCTGACTAGGTAACAACCCATAGTCCCAGCTACTTGGAAGGCTATGACAGGAGGAGCTCCAGGGTTGTAGGCCACCTCAGACATGTTCGTAAGACACACACTTCATTTCAAAAATCAAAGCATTAGGTTATGAGTGAATCCCGGTGTGAGGCAAGAGTAAGATTTCAAAAACAGCCTGGGCTTCTGTCTTAAAATACCAGTGACTAGCATACATGAAAACTAATTGAGAAAATGGTAGTTGAGGAGGTTGACCCTGCTTTATAGACCTCAGAGTTTGTTAGATAAGCATCTTATGGTGTGCTTCTATCCTGAATCTCTCTGCCGAAGAACATTACCCTTAAAGTATGAACATTTCTGTTTAGCCCCTTGGATGCAGTGTGTGAAGACACTTGTACAAGTAACTTTTAGACTAGGCATTCTATTGTCTTTGGGAAAAATCTTTAAGTCTTTGAAATACTGTAATTCGTTATGTTCTTGAGGGGGCAGGAAGCATGTGAATCACTGCTATATCTAGAATGGGTGTCCACGAGGTATAGGTTGTCTCGGGTACCTTGAGAGCAAAAGAGAAAATTTTTGGGTTTGTCGAGCTTTTATAAAGACTCATAAACTGAGGGCTGGCCTGAGAAAATAATCAGATATACTAGATTAATGAGGAGAAAGGTTTCTTACCAGAAAGCCACAAGTTAACCCCACCCTCACCCCTCATTCCCAAAGCAAACCTCAAAGAGGGTTCTTTTCCTTTTTCCATCACAGGTAACAGTCCCTTGGACAGCCCCCGGAATTTCTCTCCAAATGCTCCTGCTCACTTTTCCTTTGTTCCTGCCCGTAGGTAAGTTGCTCGAGAACCTCTTTTGTGCTGTTTTGTCTTGTCTTGATTTGTTTCTCTGTGTAGCCCTGGATGTCCTGGAACTCACTCTGTAGACAGGGCTGGTATTGAACTCAGTGGACAGAGTGCTGAGGTTAAAGGCGTGCAGCACTGCAGCCTAGCTGATCTGTGTGCTTGGTAGATGTCTGAGTTCTCCTTTCAAGTCATGTGGATTGGGTTGCCTTGGACTACCAGTTGTTAAAATGCATTCCTTTCTGTCCTCTCCAGATTATACCTCTTGTTCAAGTTTTCCTTTGTAAGTGACTGTGCATATACAGGTGAACAGAAAGATAGAAGTAGATTCATTCTTTTAAAAATCTAATCCTAAACACAAGACATTGGTGCCCTAAGAATATATTCCACAGCACTGTGCGGTAACTGAGAATTATCCTCGGGTCATAGAAGGGACAGTGTTCCAGGAAGGATCCAGAGTAACACTCTTACCTTGTATCCCAAGTACTTCCAAGAAGCTGAAAGGGTCTGACATAACTTTCTTCTCAGCTTTTGTTGGAGTTTTTTTATGCTTGTTGTTTTTTCTTTTGTTTGTTTTTAAACAGGGTCTCATGTAGCCCTGGCTATGTAGGCTATACAGGCTGCCCTACGTTAGTGTCTTTTTAATGTGTTTCTTGCAGTTTTCTGCTTCACCCAGTTAGCTCCCAAATTGAGACTGGACTGTACTATTTACAAGCTTTAAAGACACAACAACTGAGCAGTATTGCTCTACATTAATCCTCTAATCTGGCAGCCGCCCAGTCAGAATCCCAAAGATACTTCATTTTTTCTCTGGGCTCCAGGCCTTTTCTCATGGTATCTCCAAGGACTCTCTTCCTGCTGCAATTGCTACTTCTCTCTTCTTCCTTCCCTCCCCTGGTGGAGAGGAAGTCCAGCCTTATTCTCTCTGTTGCTTAGTCATTGACTGATCATCTCTTTATTGACCAATCAGGGAATTAAGTAGCAATGTTCACACAACATTGAGACAGCCCTATTCAGAGATTCCTCCTTGGCTCCACCTCCCAAATGCTAGGAATACAAATTTCAGCTTTCAGCTGGGCATCCCAGGTATGGGTACAGAAAGACTATAGGATCTTCGCTTATAGTTAACTGAGCTTGGAAGGATTTGTTAAGTCCCATTTCTCTTGAGTCTGAACGTGATAATGTTGTTTTTGTTCTCTCCTAGCAGACCTGACAATTCCACCCATGCCAGAGCATATTAGGCCTCTGAAAAGTCCATTCTGACAGTGTCTTCAAACCTTTTGCTAAGGCTCCCTACACATAGTGGCTTCTTTTTACAACTCCAGAACTCTCTCTTAGCCAAACTCCAGAACTCTCTCTTAGCCAAACTCCAAACTCTATCTTAGCCAAAGTTAAAGCTTGTGGAGCTTTTGTTTTAATTTAGGGGGTTATTTGCTTGTTGTTTAGTTTTGAGGTAGAATTGTCTTTAGTTCTAAATGGGAAAGTCCATTTAAAATAAATAGTAATAAGGTTCCAGCTTTGTAACTGTCAATGGCTAGAGGATATAATATATCTTGGAGTAAGAACAGTTCTGATATTAAGACTACTTTCTTTGCTAAGTGATGGTGGTGTGCATGCCTTTAATCAATCCCAGCACTCAGGAGGCAGAGGCAGGTGGATCTCTTCAGTTTGAGGCCAGCCTGGTCTACAGAGCCAGCTCCAAGACCACCAGAGCTACACAGAGAAGGCCTGTCTAGGGGGTGAAAAGTGAAGGTGTTGGTTGGGAGGACTACTTTTTCACAAGTAGCAGAGGGCTAGATCTGTAGCTCCGTCGGTAGAGGACTTGTCTAACATGCACAAAATACCAGCTAAATGAGGTGTAATGACTCACACCTGTGATCCCAGTACTCGGGGGGGGGGAGCAAGAGGAGAAGAAGTTGAAGATCATCCTCTGCTACTTACTGAATTTGAAGGCAACCTGTGCTAGCTACATGGGATTCTGTCTTAAAACAATTAAGATAAAATAATAATAAAAAAACAAAGCAGAAATGAAAGAGATTGTTGAAACAAGTGCTTACTATTTCCATTTCAATTGAGAAAAGACGCATCCCATTCTTCCCTAGAGTTCTGTATGACTGAGAAGGAAAGGTGAGGAAGGGTTGATGGCTGACATTGGTGCTTCTCCTCACTTAGTAGTTGCCTTACTCTGAAGAAATCTCATATGGGTTTGTTCTGTGAACTCACATAAACTCATATAGCTTCCATCTGGTTAATCAAGTGTTTTGGTAGGATCATATTGTAAGTTTGTGTTGACTTGATAATTGTGGCCTGTGTGTGAACTTAATATAAAGTAAGATTGAGCTGGAACAATAAGATCTATTATCAGCTCCACAGAGGTGGCGTTGGGTCATTTCTTCATTTAATAAATATTTACTGAGAAATTTTGAGTCAGGCTCTTTGAGTGCTAAGTTATTCCATGGTAACACAGTGGAAATACACTGAACGTTCAGTCTTACTAAAGTCTTCTGCCCTTGTCCTGGAATAAGGAAATTGTCCTCCAGACTTTAACTCTGTGGACACATCCTATCTCATATTAAATGTTAAGACCTTTTCTAACCACACAGTCTGAACAT
The DNA here is from genome assembly GCF_011064425.1 of Rattus rattus. Classification (NCBI taxonomy): domain Eukaryota; kingdom Metazoa; phylum Chordata; class Mammalia; order Rodentia; family Muridae; genus Rattus; species Rattus rattus. Next base: position 40,005,739 of record NC_046154.1, on the reverse strand, counting down.
TCTTCATCAAGTCATCCCATTCCATCTGCCGTTACTTTCCAGGGTGTGATGGTTTGCTTTCGTGTTTTCTGTCTTGCCTGAACTAGAATCAAATCATGCTTTAATTAGAGATAGCTTAAATGTGTTGAGAGCAGCAGCCTGGTAAATAATAAGCCCCCAGTGCTTATTAGTCCAATGAGTGGTTCGAGTAAGACAGTAAACGAAGACCAAAGGAATCCATTGTTATAAACTGGAGGCTGGAAGTTTAGCTCAGTGAAGGACCTGGTTGCATCCTCAACTCCGAAAAAGAGGGCCAGGAAGACAAAGTTATAAACTATTAAATATGTTAAAGGGAAGGAGCATGATATTGTATGGAAGAAAAGAATAGAAACAGGCTTCCCACTGGGTAGATGCCTTTGAAGACTGAGGCGTAGCTATTGCATTGAACCCGTGGGTGAAAACATAGATATTTTAAGCAGAGAATGACAGGCATTATTCTAATGGAATGGCAGGCATTGCTGATGCCCTTGTAATTGCTTCATTTATACTTGTAATAGGGATAGCCAAAGGGCTTTGAAGCTTGGTATTGACCAATGTGACCCAAACATGTCTGAACTATGGACTGACATTGAGTTGTAGTTGTGGAATGTGAGCCCTAGGCCATCCTTCTGCAGAACATACAGGGAAAATGGCCGGGTGTGGAGTAAGGAGCCCTTCAGGATGAGATTTGTGTCGTATCACAGAAAAGACATAACTGAATGGTGAGGTAGACCACCTGTCATATAATTCTGCCTCAAACTGCCACATATTCTTGAACTAAAGGTTTGTCTCTGCCAAGCTACGCACAATACTGGGGGTGGAATTGCTCACATTGGTTCACTTTGGTTCTCATGATATGTATCTTTTCACTACAGCCATGGCCACAGAGCAGACAGGTAATAACGGGTGTGATGGGGAGATGGGCTGGGCTACTGCTTTGCATGGTTCGTCAGTTTAGCATGTGATCTTTGTGTTTGGTGGAAGAACTGGTTGTTTTGACTTCTTTTCTGGATGTGGTTTTGAGAATTGAGCCTTTCTGATAAAGAGGGCACATGGGATCTCAATACGCCCCGTTAGAGCATATGGGATCTCAATACGCCCTGTTAGAACGGAGACTCAGGGCTCATATGTTGGAGGCAGTATTTGCTGAGTAATTTCCAAGCTTTCAAGCCTAGGGACTTTAGTCTCTGCTTTTCAGTATATACCAAGAAGTAGCTATCATACGAGTGGTTTCTTTTTTCATCTATATCAGTGGTTCTCAACTCTAATGCTGTGACCCTTTAATATACTTCCTCAGATTGTGGTAACCTCAAGCTATAAAATTATTATCATTGCTTCTTTATAACTGTAATTTTGCTGCTTTTATGAATACTGAAGTAAATATCACTGGTTTCCAGTGGGCTTAAATGAGCCTCCTGTGAAAACGTCATTCAACCCAGAAAAGGGTCATAGCCCCACAGGTTGAGGATCACTGATCTAAAGATTGAAAATTACCCGTGAAAATACAGATTTGACAAGGTCATAGGAAATCCATCCCTGAGTTATACTTGACTAATCTTTGCCCAGCTTTTTTCCTGGACTTGAGTGGCTTTCTTGTAGATCACCCAGGACCAATCAAAGAGGTAAGGAAGAACATTATATTTTAGCACCCTTCTGGACACTGTTTTGCCTCAGAGACTGAGTTTCAGCAAAGCTCAACTGTCCATGAGCTGGCTGGCTGAGTAGCATGAAGTTGCATGTGGCATGGAACCTCCTGCTCTTTCCTTTACGAATCATGGTAGGAAAATGAAATAATATTGGTGAGAATGGGGAAGATGACTTGAAAATGAAGAGTCCCGCCAAGATTTCTTGTTGTTTTCTCTTTTTTATAATCTATCCCCTGCTATTAGTAAGACCTTGAATGAATAGGCAAATCTATGCAAGTATAATTGGAACTTAACTTATAAAAATCCTCCACCATTCATATTTTGAGATTCTCAAGTCAGGACTAAAGATCTGGCCTAGTGATCAGTAGCACTGGCTGCCCTTCTGGAAAAACAGATTCAATTCCCAGTACCTATATGGCTTCTCTCCGTATCAGTGACTCCAGTCCCAGGAAAGCTGAGGTCCTCTTCTGACCTTCATGGGCACTGCCCTCATAGGGCACACAGACATGTGCAGGCAAAACACCCATACACATAAAAGTAAATTAAAAATCTAAAAAGTATTTCCATGAATAGTAGCAAATATGTTTTGATTCAAATTCCAATCAAAAAGGATATGCCACCAAGCTCCAAAGAAAGAATTCTTTAGGGCCAGCAGAATGGCTCGGAAAGTTATGGCACTTGCTGCCAAACCTGACAGCATGAGTTCAGTCTCCAGAACCCATGTGGCAGGAGGAGAGAACCAACTCCCATAAGACATTTTTTGATTTCCATATGTACATCCTTATAAAGGCTCTTCCCCAGGCCAGTGGACTGACAAAGGAGACACTGAGTCTGAAGTGAACATCAGTCGATAATCAATAGTAACAGGCTCCTTGGGATTTATTAGGACACATAAGTTGGCTTCAAGAATATTTGCCAGTGAACAGCAGTAACCTTGTGAAAGACTAGTGAACTAACTTGCCTGTTTATGACTTTGGAGAAGGCTTTCTGCTGTTTGCAAATATATTCTCCTAAAGCACAACAGAGAACCACAGTTCTTTGCTTTTCTGACCTAGAGAAAGTTTAAGCAGGTTTTTGAGCTGAAGCTTTTAGAACACGGACTTGTAATTATTTGTCTGGATGATGGGATGTGGCATAAAGTATTCTTTTTTATGTTGTTTACATTTATCTATCGGTGTATGTGTGTGTACACACACACATGTTACAACATAAATGGAGGTCAGAGAACAGTCCAGAAGCCCATTCTCACAAAGCAGTCCCCACACAGTTAGCTGTCTCCTATCATATGAGTCCCTGGAATCAAACTCAGGTCATCAAGCTTGGTGACAATTACCTTTACCTGATGAGTCCTCTCATGAACCATGGAACATATGTTCCTTTAAAAAATTTTGTTGTTGAAACAGGGCTTACTTTATAGGCCAGGTTGGCATGGAATTTGCTTTGTAGATGAGGCTGTCTTCTGACTCACAGAAATCTTCCTAGCTCTGCCTCCAAAGTGCTAGCATTAAAGGTGTGTACCACCATGCCCAGTTTTTGAAATAAAAAAGAATTTTTATGGGCTGTCAAGATGGTTCAGCATAGGTGCTTATTGCACACCCACCTGATGCCCTAAGTTTGATCTGAGTCCTACAGGATAGGGAAGAAAAAACCTATTCGTGCACATTCTCGTGTGTGTGTGTGTCTGTGTGTGTGTGTGTGTGTGTGTGTGTGTGTGTGTGTGTGTGTGTGTGTGTGTGTGTGTGTGTGCGTTGCAGCTGTGATGGTCAGAGGGCAACTTTAATAGGATCTTCTTCCAGTGTTTGGGTACTTGGTTCAAACTTGGATTTTAGACTTTGTGGCAAGTACTTCTACCCACTGAGTCATCTGACTTATCCATAACCATTACTCTTATTCAAGAGCATAGACTCTGCGGTGTTGGTAGCTATGTCTGAAATAAAAATCACACAGGAGGCCCCACACAGTAGATAGGTGTGAGAACTCATGCTAGATAGACAATGTCTTGTGTTGTGAGACAGTGAATCAACTGTCTACAAATAATAGTGGACATAAGCAGGCAGGCCCTGAAGCTCAGAGTGTGACCCTATAGGAATTTCATAATATTCTCTCTCTCTCTCTCTCTCTTTTTTAATGTAGGACTGATGGACGGCGCTGGTCTTTGGCCTCATTGCCTTCTTCAGGCTATGGAACCAACACTCCTAGCTCTACAGTCTCTGTAAGTAGCCAGAGTTGTAACCATAAGTGGTGCTTTGAATAGGGAGTGGCACTAGTAGGAGGTGTGGCCTTGTTGAAGTACCTGTGACCTTGCTGGAAGAAGTGTCACTAGGGGGTAGGCTTTGTGGTCTCAGTAGCTCAAGCTGGGTCTAGTGGCTCAGTCTTCCTTCTGTTGCCTGAGGATCAAGTTCTTACCATGTGTAACTGCCATGCTTCCTGCCAGGATGACAATGGACTTAACCTTTGAACTGTAAGCCAGAGCCAGTTAAATGTTTTCCTTTATCAGAGTTGTCCTGGTCATGGTGTCTCCTCACAGCGCTAGAAACCCCAACTAAGACACCATATTTTCCTCACTTCGGAAGTATTTTCTTACAGATAATTGTTCTCTATCCTGTCCTGCATTTTCTTCCAAACTCAATGAGTTTTCTTGAGGTTAAGAGAGGTGTTTTTGTTTTTTTGGTTTTTGTTTGTTTGTTTGTTTGTTTGTTTGGGTGGGGAGGGGAAGAGGCTTGGTAACTTTAAATTTTTTTTTTCTTTCTTTCTTTTTTTTTTTTTTTTTTTTTGGGCTAAGGACCGAACCAGGGGCCTTTTGCTGGCTTGGTAATTTTAAAACCCAAAATTTAAAGGCCTTCAGAAGGATTAGCTGGTTCTCCCCTTAGTTCCTCCCTGTGAATTGGAAAAGGGCTTTCTCTGCCAGTGAGATCCGGTGGGAGCTCCTAGCATGGCTCCTGCCTCCTCCAACTTTATTTCTAGGACTGCAATAAAGACTTTATCACTGTTCCCATGTTCCGAAGGCTGGGTAGCCTTCCTCACTGTTAAAAATCTGCCAAAAAGGAAGAGTAGTTATTTGCTGCTTGTTATGTCAACAAAAGGGTGGGCCTTTCTCTAAAATTGTGTGTTAGGGAGAGTTTCAGTTTTTGGACAGTAGATCCATCTGATAAGCTTATTGTGAGTTTGTATAATTAATTCTGAAAGGCATCATCCAATGGGAGCAGCTATTCATCAAAGCTGGGATGATAAAGCTGACAGACATTTTTGGCAAAGGACGGAGTAACATGTTTGTAAAGCATAAACTTGATGAGCCATCCCTGTTTCTTCTGTCACTCTTCAGGTCTTCTCTTCTCTATAGTCATGAATCACAAGCAAGAAAAAGTACTCTAGTTCCTCCATTGGCCTATAAGTCACTATTAGTCTAGAGGTCTTATTGGTCTTTGGAGTTAAGCTTAAGGTGTTTCCCTAATAAACATACCCTTTCCCATAATCCTTTACTCACACAAGTGTTAATCTCTAATGGAGAGTCATATTTATGTGTCTTTCTGTGTCTATGTATATAACATATAAGTATTACTGTACAGTTAATCTTAATAGACTCATCCTACATACTCTCCCCACCCACACTTTGAGACAGCTCACCATGTATTATTCTAGGCTGGCCTGAAAAGTTTTTAGCCTCCTAAGTACTACAATTACCAACATACCACTACACCCAGCTACTAAAATACTGTAAAATATCAGTTTTGCATGGTGTAACTTACATTGCCCACTAGTTTCATATTAGCTTCAGTTGAGTGAATATTCTATTTGCAACTTAGATACAAATAAATAAGAAGCCTATGAAAACCACACCAGCTGTTTTCAACTCCATTCATTAGGGGCTGGAGAAATGGCCAGGCATTAAGAGCACTCACTACTCTTGCAGAGGATCTGAATTCAGTTTTCAGAGCCCACATGGCAGTGCACAACTGCCTGGAATTCCAATTTCCAGGGGATCCAACACCCTCTTCTGACCTCTATTAACTCATGAACACATGTGGTGCGTGTACACACACACACACACACACACACACACACACACACACACACACACACACACTAATTTTTTTAAGCTCCGTGCATTATAACATTCTATAAGACAAGCTTGTACTATTGGGCTAGACAGGGCTTCATTTCTCCCTGGAGGATCCTCCAACAGTGGTTTCCTCTGTTGGTACTTAGCTCTAGTGCTAAATAGATTTTAGTGAAAGTTGGGCCAGTGGTGTCAGACTTTCCTGCTCTCTGGGGCAATCTTGCCAACTAAAGAACTTTGGAGTCCTGGGATTTTGTGGTTTGCCACAGAGTGACTACATCTGTGAGATTTTCACTATAGTACCAGCTTGCTCTCTCATATTGTCTGCTGTAAGTGGTAGTTCCTTGTCAGAAATTCTTGAGCCCTGTTGAGAAGTTCAGATTGCTTTTTGAATCAGGCCTGACCTTTACATCCAGATCTCAAATCAGTTGCCTTTCCTCCTGGACCTTCTTGTGTTATCCATGGCATCCCACCATAGTCTTCCTGACCACAGCAAGACAGTCTCTTCTCTGCAAAACAAACTGAAAGAAAACATTGCTGTGCTATCTCCAGTGTAGTGCTCTCAGGGTTATAAAACTAAAAACAAGGGGATGCACCTGATCATACCTGGAATATTTATGAAACCAGAAAACATGGCTGATTGCTATTCTAAGTAGCTAGAAACTTTATCAAGAGAAAGCAAAGAGTTTGTGTAGAAGAATCTGCTTTTTACTCATCCAGCTTGTTATATGGTTGCTGAGATTTGAACTCTGAACATTATGATGCTGTCACATCTGGTTTTTATGTGACACTAGCTGTCTTGAGACACACCAGAAGAAGGCATCAGATCCCATTACAGATGGCTGTGAACCACCATGTGGTTGCTGGGAATTGAACTCAGGACCTCTGGAAGAGCAGTCAGTGCTCTTAACCGCTGAGCCATCTCTCCAGTCCCTGTAACAAGCACTCCTAACCACCAAACTGTTTCTCCATGTGTTTCTTTGCATGTATCTTTATTGCTGGTGGGTTTTGTTTATTTTCTAGTCATCGTGTTCCTCACAAGAAAAGCTTCATCAGTTACCTTTCCAGCCGACAGCTGATGAACTACACTTTCTGACGAAGCATTTTAGCACAGAGAATGTACCAGATGAGGAGGGACGTCAGTCCCCAGCCATGCGGCCCCGTTCCCGCAGCCTCAGGTAAGGAATACTCCTACCTACTGTCCTAGAACCTGTGGGCCCTAGCTTATTTGCATGGCTCAGGGCTCAGTACATACATACGTCCTGCAAAGAGCCAAGGTGCCAAATGCTTTAGGTTGTACAGTCAACTCATTTCTGTCACAACTGTGTCACTTTACTGTTTCAGTACAGTTGACTTCCTTGGGAAACCTCCTTACAATCTTTCTTCTCACAAACAATCCACAAACCATAATTTGCTGACTCCTGGTCAAAAGAGAAAAAAAAAAAAAAACCCAAAGCTTGAGCACAATAACACTCAACTGTTTTGGCTTCAAGTGCAAAGTAGCTGGCTCTTTTTTCCCTCCAGACCCCACTCAGTAAAAGAGAATCATGGTATTCTCAGTTCTGAAAACGTGTGGCTTTAATGACTAAGCCAGCTTTCCTGCCAGGAAGAACCCCTCCTGGTAATGTTGGCACTGGAGTATCATTGCCCAGGTCTCAAAGACAGGATTCAGACTCACAGATGGCTGGAACTGTAACTGGGGTTTCAAAGTGAAGGATCAAGAATGCAGTGGGAGGGGTTGGGGATTTAGCTCAGTGGTAGAGCGCTTGCCCTAGGTTCGGTCCTCAGCTCGGGCGGGGGAGGGGGGGTGTGCAGTGGGAGTACGGATCCCAGGCAGTTTCTTGATTTCATAAAGGAACACTTAACCGTGGTGGTCTCACAGTTCTTGTGGACCATGGGTACCTTTTAAGCCAGTTGGAATTGTGAGGATTGTAGTGACATTGAGGGAAGTCCCTAAACAAAGACCAAAGTGCAGTGCTAAGCCTAACCTCGGTGACAGATGAGGTCTTGTGTCAGGTACTAAACTGGGCATTTAGCTGTTTGACTCAAGATTTCAAATGTTTAAGGAGATATGATCACGGTGTTCTAGATGAAAAGATACAGTTTACTATGAAAAATAATAAAAAAGACTGAAAAATAACTATTCAGTCTTCAGTTAAAACCTAGATTTAGAACTCATTATGGCTTTTGTATCCTCTAGGTGACAGTCAAGGTAGCCAATTGACTGACTTGTTGTAGAAATGAAAATAGGTATACACAGTCTTTCTTTGGTTCCTTGTTTGATTTGATTCCTAGGACACGTTGGGGTAGACTGTCTTTCACTAACCAGAGCTATCAGGGCAAGGAATCATTTCCTGGGAGAAGTTATCCTAGGGAAGCCAGCAGTACGTTGACTGGCAAGTAGAATCCCCTCTTCTCAGCCAGGGCAGAAAGCTGTGGGAGGCTACACTTTTTGCAGGAAGGTAGCTTAGTTTAACATTGCACCATTGTAAAACTGTAAACAAATATGCTTGGACCTCTAAGATTAAAGAAAGCCTGGAACCTGACTCCCATGAACATAGGAATGTGTGAGATACTGAAGACAGTTGGGCTCAGGAGCTCTTAAGGATGGCCATATTTCTCCTTGAATTTTCCATGGCACTAAAATAACATGATTATTTCTTTCTTATTCAGTCCTGGACGGTCCCCAGTTTCCTTTGACAGTGAAATAATAATGATGAATCATGTGTACAAAGAAAGATTCCCCAAGGTAAGGATTTGTTTTAAAGGAGAAAATAATATCCCATAGCCAGGCCAGTCTGAAGACTCCAGAGTGAGGGGGTCAAGTGCAGAGGTAACCAGAAAGATCACCAGTTTTAAAAGCATCTAGGGATCTAGGGGGGGCAGGATGACAGCAGCACAGGTCTGTGCGTGCAGAGCTTCTGTTCTCCACCCAAGATCAAGAGGTGCGTGGAAGACAATATATCACATCCTGAAGAAGAAGACAGGAGCTGGAGGGCTGGATTCTTACTGTACACATTGCTTTCGCATTCGAGGTTGTCTCCAGCCTTTCACTCTTCCCTTTGACTGGATTTGTGCTCTGGTCACACCTTCTTCAGTACAGGTTTCTTAAGAAGCTCCCAGAGCATGCACAGCCTGAGGGACGCTCAGCTGGTAGAAGCCACCAAGAGAACAAGTCCAGAGGCAGGAGTCCTAGAGCCACTTGCTAACATTTGTGTTTTCCTTTGCAAACTGAGAAGGGAGATCGGTGCTATCCCAAGATAGCTGGGAAATAGCATTCACACTTCTGCTATGAACCTCTTTGTCTCTGACGTCAGCACATCATTTTGCCTGTCTCCCCCTGCCCTTGACCTCTCCTCCTTTATTTTTTGAAATTTGCTCGTTTGTGTTTCTTGTTGTTGAGGTTTTTGTTTGTCTGTTTTGTCTTTTGAGTCAGTCTCGATCCTGTCCCAGTCTTGTGAATGCTGAGATTATACACCCACAGCCAGAGGCGTGAATTTGCAGTTCTTACCAAGAGCAGTCCGCTGTGCCCTCATGCTTGCTCTTCTGAGGATAGGTTGTTCCTACAGAAAGCAGTCAGTCTCTAGAGTAACAGAACTGACAGGATGAGTTCTCTCTGTAGCAATGGTATTTGTTAGAATGACTTACAAGGCTGTGGTCCTGTTAATCCAATAATGGCTGCCTAGGATCAGCACGTCCAGAATGCGAGTAGTTGTTCAGTCTGTGAAGCTGGATGTTTCACCTAGTCTTCAGTATACACCCGAATCCCAAAGGAAGAGGATCTAGTGCCAGTGAAGGAATAGATTTGCTATCAAGGACAAGAACAAAGGAGATGGCTTTTATTTAGTATTCCAGCAGAAGGTATGGCCCAGATTAGAGGTAGGTCTTCACACCTCAAAAGATCTGGATTAAAGATGTCTTCCTACCTCAGAGGTCTAGTTTAGAAGTAGGTCTTCCCACTGCAAATGATTTAATTAAGCAAAAATTCCTCACAGGTGTGCCCAGCCATTTTGGGGATTTTAATTCATTGTAGATGTTGTCAAGATGACAACCGAAATAACCATGACAAGTCCTGAGAGACAACTGTACACTCTTCTTGCAGACACATGACAGCTAAGGAAAATGACAAATGCTTGTGCTTTTCTTTCTTGGCATATACCAGTGACATATGCCTTGTAACAAGGACCTAGAATGCCTGCATCCATCTCTGCCCCCCTTCTCAGCTGTACGATTCTGGACAAAGTATTTGACTTCCTGGAGCTTCATTTGCCTCATAGACAACTCATAATAAGAGTCCTATTAGAGTCTGTCTCATCCGAGGATCAGTGAACACTGGTTTTTTAAAAGTGCTCTGGACATGAGAAGCACAAGTAACTATTAGCTATTAATTTGTTTAATCTTTTTCTCTGTTGCACATTGTAGCCTTGAAGTAGACACAAGAATAAGAGCAAAGAAAGGGCAGGAAAACAGCTAGGAAGTCATGTTTTACTTTATAATGAAGTTCCATGGTGTGCAGTGTTGAGAAATATATCTTGCTTGGCTCATTCTCTATGTGCAGAGATGTGTATTAACATCTAGCACTGTGTTGGTATTTATAGATATTTCTGTGTCCTTCATCCTTAGATAGCTTTAGAGAATGTGTTAAGATGTTTTTTCACCTGCTGCTGTCCTTTTTTTTTAAATCCCTCTGTACACATTTAAACATACTTTTATGTCAACATATTAGGATACAGAAGTTGCCACCTAGTGACAGAAGAAGTCAAAGTCTGAGAGAGGCAGTTGTTAACTTGTTCACTCGTGTATGTTTGTCCATTTTCACATGGTTGTGCAATTAGAGGCCAAGAGAACCCTGAACCAGATCTCCATTCTGCTCTTCTGGGAATCTGGGCGGGGTCATGTTGCAATCCAAAGCCCTCCATTCCAACTTAGCTTCCAAAACCAGGCAAGTTCACACCTTTGATAAATGTTCTCTGAGTACCTCTTATATTCAGTGTGAACTTACATTAAATATGAGAACCCTGTGGTAATGAAACCTTCTGACTTGCCAGAATTTCTTGCACATAGAATGGTTCAGAAACCAATGTCATCTATGCACTGGCTTGTCCAGTCAGGAGACCAAGTTAGACCCCAGAGGAAAGAGAACCTTTGTTTCCAGGAAGCAAGAGACTTGCCTGGGCATTCATGACACTTAGGTGAGAGGAAGAGCAACAGGAGCTTGTAAGGAAGGCCACCCCTAGAGAATGTGTAACAAAAACATGGAATATCCAGTCAGAGACCAGCCAGCCTTGTATGCCTCCAGAACCAAAATCTTACTGCATGGGATATGGCAGCAAAAAGGTGACAGAAGGCCTTGAATCTGGTCCTGGGGCTGTCTGACCTTCCTGATGAGATCCCTTCTGCCTTCAGTCATTAGATTTCCCAGTGCAAGATGAGGAAGTTAGGCACACAGAGAGCTCATCCTTTGGAATTTGCTGCAGCTAAGCTGGGACTGAAAGGGAGTTAATAACTTTTCTTTACTCCCAGGCCACTGCACAAATGGAAGAGCGACTAGCTGAATTCATTTCCTGTAACACTCCAGATAGTGTGCTGCCCTTGGCAGATGGAGCACTAAGTTTTATTCATCATCAAGTGATTGAGATGGCCCGAGACTGCCTGGATAAATCTCGGAGTGGCCTCATTACATCGCACTATTTCTATGAACTTCAAGAGAATTTGGAAAAGCTTCTACAAGATGTAAGTGTTTTTGATGAGGAGACTAATGAAACTTCCACAAGGTAATCTCAGGAATTAGCAGTGAACTCACTCTTCCCAGCTGCTGGCCACGACCAGATCTCCTTGCCTGTGTAGGAGTTTCCGTATTTGATACTGATGAGCTGATATCCTTCCCATGGCCTCTCCATCACTGAGAAGCATGCTTGGTTTCAGAACAACTCAGTTTTGTGAATGGTTTTCTAAAGCCAAAGCTGAATTACTCTGTCTGAAACTCCAGCAGGGGTAGTGTTTAAGTCCAGCATTGGTACTATGAATGAATATTTGACTTTTTACCAAAAGCCAAAAGTCGGGCAGAGGTTCACCTGACATGATGACCCATACCTTGAATCCTAGTTCCTGGGCAGGTGAGACAGATCCCAGTGAACTAAACTAGTCTGTTCTATATAGCGAGCACCAAGCCATTTGTAGTGAGACCCTATTTCAAGACAATATAATAATAATAATAATAATAATAATAATAATAATAATAATAATAATAATAATAATAATACAAAATACAGTAGTGGGCATATGAACTATCTTTACTGAAAGTCATTTATTTAAACACAGCTTCCTAACTGTCCCCTACCCAGATGAAGCAGGGCTAGACTTACCCTATGAGTATGTCCGTTAACTGATATCTCATTAACACAGTGATACACTTGAAAATGTGATTCTCTTCAGTATGAAAAGTCTGGGAGGAAATGATGGCTCAGCTGCTTTTCCAGAGGACCCAGGTTCAACCCCTAGCACCCACATGGTGGCTAAATAATGATGTATACTGATCTCTGAGAAGGCTGGAGAGATTATTTGCTGATTAAGAGCATGTACTGCTTTTGCAGAGGACTTGTTTGGTTCCCAGTAACCACAACTGCCTATGACTCCATCTCCAGCTTGTCTGACACCCTCTTCTGAACTCTGCAGGCACCTACGTTCATGTCCACACACACACAGGCCAGTACACAGAAATAAAGAGAAAGAAAAAAACCAAGTCTCTGAGAAATAAAAGACAGAGTAATCTAGAGATAGCAAATACCCAAGCATTCACTGAATTCTGAAGCACCGCCTTCCTCAGCCTCGCTTTCACTTTGCTGTCTGTCAGGTCAGGTGAGCAGATGCTTCTCATTCAGCTGACACCATTGGCACATCTGAGAAAAGAGCACCTGCTGCTGCTTAGCATAAAGTGGTCAAGCACCCCGTCTTCTCCAGACCCTCTCAGGAGTAGCAGTAATGGGACCGAGGGTTCAGAGCTAATGTTCAAACAAGGGCTTTGGTGTGAGTCTAGAATTTCGAGATAGATGATTCAAACTGACCATGATTATTGCTTTCAAATAATAAAAGAGTGGCAGCTCAGTCTCTGTACCCGTGAAGATACAACTCAGTAAGCAGCAGCTACAGTGAGAAAGGTTTTTACAGATACATGGTAATTCTATCTGTACAAATTCTTCCTGTGATTTCAAAATGGATACTTAATCATAAATGCTCTATAAGGGCAACTACAGAATGTCAAACTCATGAAAAGCAGCTCTTCATGACGTTCTGGAGTTGGCAAGATGAACCCATCAGGTAAAGGTACTTGCAACCAAGCCTGATGACGTATGTTTGATCCCCTCACCTACAATAAAGAGAGAACCTTCACATGCATACCATTAATATTAGGGGGTAGTGGAGATTTCTAACCAAGAAATAAAACATGACTGGATATGGTGTCACATACCTAATAGTCCCAGAACTCAGGAGACTGAGGCCTGCTAAGCTACAGAGTAAAACTCTTAAAAGAAGAGAAAATATCAAGGGGCTAAGGAGATGAGCCAGTCAATAAAGTGACTGCCACATATGCATGAGGACCTGAGTTTGGATCCCCAGTTCCTATGTAATAAACCAGATGTGGCAACATGTTTCTATAACCCTTTAGGGTAAGGAGGGGACCCCTGGAGGTCACTGGCTAGTCTCTCTAGCCAATCTGTGAATGACAGATGTAGTGAGTGAAGCTGTCATTCTCCGGAATGGGCACCGGAGAGCTGTTCCTGGGCTCTTGACTCTTTAACATAGACTTCCAAGTTCCTTTCTATAGTCAGCTCTCTACAGTATGGTCCTGTTTAACCAACCGCTTAGGATAGTTCTTTAAGCAACTTTTCTCTTCTGTGTAGGCTCATGAACGCTCAGAAAGCTCAGATGTAGCCTTTGTGATTCAGCTGGTGAAAAAGCTGATGATCATCATTGCCCGCCCAGCTCGTCTCCTGGAATGCCTGGTGAGTCAACATGGACGGTTGGGTGTGCAGGTGGGAGTTAGGGGGTGTAGAGGAAGTAGTTTGCCATAAACTGGCAGTACAATTAACATTTCTATTGATAAGTTGTTTATTTGAGTATGATTTGCAAGCCCTTGGGGTACTAGTCGTAATAAATATTAGTCTAGCCTAGCCCAATGCTAAATCAGCCCCCGTCAGGAGAACCCTGAAGGTTAAAGAACGTAAGAGAAGCCTGGGCCAATTGAGTTTGTATGAGTTCTTCCTCTAGTCTTTCAGTTATACATCATGTCCTATCTCATGTTGGACACTCAGGACCCTAATCTTAAAGCTTGCTGTGCCATAACCAAATACAGGGCATTCAGATGTGTGAATGGGGATTATATTATGATAAGGGTCACACAGCTGTTTAGTACAGGGTGTAGTGGGAACCTGGTGAAGGGAACTTTTCCATTCTTGCAATGAACATAAGTGAAAGGTCCTTGGGAAACATGGAGTTTATTCAGTGACTTGGAGGTTAAGTGCAAATTGGCCAGTGGAGGGCCATGAACACAGTAGTGTATTGGAAAAAGTAATGAGTAAAGCTGCACGGAGAACATTAGGCCATTTGGAGCTGCCAAGAAAAGGCTAGAACATTAGCACTGTCAGATGTATTTTGTTATTTGAAACAAGATCTTAGGTAACACCAGTGGACATCAGACTCCATATGTAGCTGAGACTGGCTTTGAACTCCTGATCTGCCTTTCTCTAGCTTCCAAGTACTAGGATTATAAGCATGTTTCCACGTACGGCTTCTTGTTTTTTCTTTTTTTTTTTTTTTCAGAGCTGGGGACTGAACCCAGGGCCTTGCGCTTGCTAGGCAAGTGCTCTACCACTGAGCTAAATTCCCAACCCCCCACGTACGGCTTCTTAATTAATTGACATAAATTCACCGTCCATTGAGTTTTAATAAATATTAAAATCCAGCTGTATAATCACTGCCATGGTTAATGTTTCTCTCAGAAAGGTCTTTGTGTCCCTTTGGTACAGTCCTCTCCTCTTCTTTCCCAGACATCACTTCCCTGCTTTTGCTATTGCTGCGTTTCCCTTTCTACTGATGCAGTATTCTGCCTTCTTTCAGTTTTGGGTTTAGATTTATACATCAGTGCATTTATTTCTTAGTAAATACACCATCAGACTTATGCTTGCCTAGCAAGTACGAGGCCCTAAAGTAATTTAATTCCTACCACTGCAAAAAGAAAGGAGGGAAGGGGAAGAGAAGGAAGAAAGGAAGCAGGAAGAGAAGGAGGAAGAGAAGACAGCGAGGAGAAGGAAGAGGAAAAGGAAGGAAGGAAGAAAGGAAGGAAGGAAGGAAGGAAGGAAGGAAGGAAGGAAACTCCTTTGGTTCTTTGGGTGTTGAACTGACAAGAGTGCAGGATGAACCAGGGGAATCAGTCAGCACAGGGATATTAAAGCATTTCTAAGAAGGGCAGGCAGTGCCAGGCTGTAGTAGGAACAAAGACAGGTTAGAGAAGTGTTTATGAGGTGAGTGTTCTAGTAGCTGGAGACTGAGGAGGAAGAGGAAGTGTGATGGACTCTGGGTCTTAAGTTTATCCTGGTTGTTAATAGTGCAGTCCTCAGATACAGAGACCAGAGAGAATGGAGATGGATATAAAGCAAAGGCTGCAGATCTAATCCTCCTTTGTCAAGAGTATGACGTCTGATCAGGCAAGGTGGTACGTACCTTTAATCTCAGCACTCAGGTGTAACCATGGGTTTTTCTGTACCTGCCACAGTCCCCAAGTAATGATGGGAGACCGCTTGTTATAGGCTTTGGTCTTAGAGCGAGGCATTATTTCCCACCAGCTCAGAACTCAGTTATCAGCCATATGCCTTGTTAGTTACCTTCCTTCCTTCCCTGCCTGTTTCTTCCTCCTTGTCCAACTGCACCTTTCTTTCCCAGAGTTCCTCTTTCAGTCTGAAGTCCCACCTTACAATTCTGCCTTTTGCTATAGGCCACAGGCTTTTTACTTTAACCAATCAGAAGCTGCCTTAGGCAGGCAAGTAAGGATAGAGACACATCTTCATACAGTATAGAAAAACATCACTCCAACACTCAGGAGGCAGAGGCAAGGGCAAGAGAATACCTTAGAGTTCAAGACAGGCCTGGGCTGGAGAGACGGCTCAGTGGTTAAGAGCACTAATGCTCTTCCAGAGGTTCTGAGTTCAATTCCCAGCAACCACATGGTGGCTCACAACCATCTGTAATGGGATCTGATACCCTCTTCTGGTCTGAAGACAGCAACAGTGTACTTATATATAATAAATAAATAAATCTTAAAAAAAAAAAAAAAAAGACAGGCCTGGACTACATAGTGGATTCCAGGACATCCAGGGCTATGTAGAAAGACCCTATCTTTAAAGAAGAGAAAAGAAAAGAAAAGAAAAAGAATATGAAGTCTATAATAAGGTACAGAATTGTAGCCAGGAGGTTTGCATGCTGGAGTTCTTCTTCTTCCTACCTTGTGGTCCTGAGGCTCAGCATATCCCTGCACACTGTCATTTCCTCTCTGCAGTCAGAGAATCGATAGTGTAGCCCAGAGTGTGAGAAAGGGCAGGCACCCAGCAGTGAGTACCTGTTGTCATGGGTAAACCACGCTTTATCAACACTGGCACTCTAGGCCTTGCACATACAAAGTGTTCAGTAATATCTGAAGGCGTGCGCTCTGCTGAGGCGGGCCAAAGCGCTTGTGAACTGTGATTGCGTATGCACCAGCAGTGCTCAAGACTGATCACCTGAGCGTGCCTGCCGGTGCCACCTGCTAAAAGAGTCTGCAGTGGAAACAGGTGAATAGGCTAAAGCGCCTGAAGTCAAAAACTCTTCTGCTTATTACCAGGAGGTCTGTGCTATGTGTAGGAAGTCGTCTGGAGGCGAGCTACAGACCAGCTCTGTTCCGTGCTCTGTACATCCTGTTCTAGGTGTTTAGGGACCAGGGTATGTCATCACAACGAAGTTTGGTTTCTTTCCCTCTGGTATGTGCTTGAATGTCAAGAAAGGCAACAGCACTTGCTTATATCTCTCCCCACTGACCACTCTTTTCTCTGGCACAGGAGTTTGACCCTGAAGAATTTTACCACCTCTTAGAAGCAGCTGAGGGTCATGCCAAAGAGGGACATGGAATTAAATGTGACATTCCCCGCTACATCGTTAGCCAGCTGGGCCTCACACGGGATCCCCTAGAGGGTGAGTGAACATGCTGTCTAGTGGCTTTAAGGAAGGACATGACCTAACCTCAGAGGTCTCAAGACCACAGCCAGCACCCTGTGGTCTCCACTGTTCCATAGCCTCTCCTTTTGAATCAGTGTTCTTCACATTCATCTGCTCCTTACTAGCCAGGCTGCCTGGTCCCAGGTAGATTGGACTTAGAGCCTCAGATCAAACCAGGTCAGTAAGGAAAATGATCCCTCTTCTACACACTTCCCTCTCCTATTAGCCCCCTTACAAGTCTTCCTGTTTGGGGCTTGTCCAGTTCTACTGTAGGGTTTAGCTTTATACTTCTGGAGTTCATGTTAGCCCCCACATGAATGGTGGGCTTACTTGTCTTGCTCTGTAGTTGTTCTCCTCCTGTCTGTTTGCTTCCCTGACCCAGTAAGTAGCATAGTCTTGGTCTGAAGGATGAGTACTGGAAGCCCCCAGAGCCCTGTTATCCAGGAAATACTGCAAGTCTGAGAGAAGCTTTTCTAGACTATGCTAGGCCTTCAACTTGTACTGAACTTGCAGACATATTAAAGTCCAAGCACGTGGTTCGTTTCCGTGTGTGAGACCTGTGCCTTGCTAAGGACAGAGCCACAGGACTGGGTTTACTTGCAGGCTGACACGGGAAGTACCTGCTATATGATATGAGAATATGGCCAAAATGCCAACCACTGCTGTGAGGTTTTCTTTGATATCCTTGCATGTTTCTAGAAATGGTCCAGTTGAGCAGCTATGACAGCCCTGATACTCCGGAGACAGACGATTCAGTTGAGGTAAAGATCCTGAGTTCCTGCCTCAGTCTTGGAGATTGAGCTCTGGGAAGCCTTTAAGTTTGCTTTGAAAGAACATTTGGGGGCTAGAGAGAGAGCTTGGTGGTCAAGAGTATTGCTGTTCTTCCAGAGGACCTGGGTTCCATTTCTAGCACCCACACCAGTGACTCAAAACTACCTGTAGCTCTAGTTCCAAGACATCCAGCGCCCTCCTCTCAGCTCCATGGGCACCAGTCACACATGCATACATGTGGTCACACATACATACATGTGGGCAAATACTCATACACATTAAATAGCAGTAAATGTCTTGGAAGGGGAGATCTAAAGGCAGTAAGAAGTGTGGCTCCTGGGAAAGCATGGGCAGACCTGGTGCTGTGGCCGCACAACTTCCCCAAGCTCTGAAAACCTACCTACTTCCTTCCTTCCCTTTGTCTTCCAGGGGCGTGGGGCATCTCAGCCATCTAAAAAGACCCCCTCTGAAGAGGACTTTGAGACCATTAAGCTCATCAGCAATGGCGCCTATGGGTAAAGGCATGGGGTCAGATTGGGGCCAGGAATAGAGCTGACTCAGCCCTTGGTCTCTTCCTTCTGAGAGTGTATGATTCCCAGTCCCCTGGGCAAAAGATACCCTAAGGTGGACCTGCTCCCTTCTTGAATTTCTCCTGGAGTGTCAAGAGGTCAGTTTCCTCTGGCATCTAAACATTGATTCTTTGCCCAGGCAAGATTCCCACCTGTCTTGGTAGCGCTCCCTGAGTTCTGGAAATACTGAGCTGGGTCCTCACAACCTGGTCTGCCAGGAAATTAAAAGAGTTAATTGGCACAGTAGCAGGCACATCCCAAGATCTTCACTGTTCTGTGTACATACATGGGATGAAGAGGCAGCTTGGGGTTATGGAATGTACAATTGAGGTGCTGAGAGCCCTTGGGGGCTGGGCTGGGCTGGCTGTCTTTCCCAGGGCCGTCTTTCTGGTGCGGCACAAGTCCACTCGGCAGCGCTTTGCTATGAAGAAGATTAATAAGCAAAACCTAATCCTACGGAACCAGATCCAGCAGGCATTTGTGGAACGCGACATTCTGACCTTTGCTGAAAACCCCTTTGTGGTCAGCATGTTCTGCTCCTTTGAGACCAAGCGTCACTTATGCATGGTGATGGAATATGTTGAAGGTACTGGGGCAAAGGTTGCTGAGGGGAAGGAAGTCACAGTGCAGTCTGAGATGTAAGCCTGAAAAGGGACCAGTGTCTTTGTACTGAAGTTTCAGGCTGCAGCTTCCAAGACCATTTGGAGACTGATACGGCAACCCAGCATCTATAATATTCCCAGGGTCTGAGGTTCCCTCAGACGGGAGCAAAGCTTTTAGTTTAGTAACCACAAAGGGCCAGTGTGGGGCTCTGAGAAGATTGCATCTGGCTGATGACTTGTGAAGGGGCCACCCCTAAACCAGACAAATACTCTAGGACTAGACTAGAAGAGCAGCAAGGGAAGAGCTCTGCAGGGTGTAGCCACTGTGCAGTGCCCCCCCACCCCCCACACACACTCTATGTACAGCTCCAAACATATTTTCCCTAAGACTTAAAGTTGAGCCTCAATGAAGCTGTGCTTTCCCTTTATTGGGCATTCATTACTGGAAAAAAGGAAGTGGAATAAACAAGTATTTTAGCATATGGAATCTTTGAATACAGTATTCCCATCCCAAAAACTTAGTCTTATCCTAGCAAGTCATGATGAATGTATAAAGGCCTGCATTCCTTCCTTCAGTCTCCTAAATGAGAGTCTTGAAAGCCACTGGCTAATTGATTTCCTGCTTCCTATTATCTGTCTCCCACCCATGGCTAGTTCGGAAGGGCTGCAATCCCGGGCTCAGTACCAAGCTGTTCTGTGAGGCTATTACCTTGGGTTCTATAAAGCCTAAGAACTGGCTAGAGCAGGGCTGGATCATGATAACTTTTTCTCATGGTAGCCTGGGCTCTTTATAGGGGGAGACTGTGCCACTCTGCTCAAGAACATCGGGGCCCTACCTGTGGACATGGTTCGTCTGTACTTCGCGGAAACGGTGCTGGCCTTGGAATACTTACACAACTACGGCATCGTGCACCGTGACCTCAAGCCTGACAAGTATGCCCACGGTCTCTCCCTGTTGTTAGGACTTCCTCCTTAAGTCTTTTGATAAGTGGGAGAAATACTTGTTTAGATCAGTGGATCGTCTTAGAATGGCTACTAGGAAACAAAAGAAACCAAGCAGAACGAAAAAAATCAGCACATCTAATAGTGACTACAGAAAATTAGCTTTGAAATGCAAACCTATGTTCAGATGGCCATTTACGCTTGTTAATTCTGAGTCAGTCTTTTAATTAAAGTTTTGAGCCTCAAATTCCTCCCTTCTGAAATGAAAACAGTGCATTTGCTCTGCTGAGCATTCTAGAAATAACCCCTCCCTTCCTTCCTGGGTGCTGTTAATCAAGAGCAAGGGCTTGTGCATGCTAGGAAGTGCTCTACCTCTGAACTGCATCCTCAGTCCCAGAAGGGTTTGGAGATAATCACAGGACTTAGTAGATCACAGCACTTGTTTCTTGCTCAGATGATGAACCAGGTAGGAAACCTGACTTTGGGATAGTTTGAGTTCATGGCCAGGGCAGCTGGACAGACAGAGCCCATTAAGGAAATCAGGACCAGAGATAGAAATTTGGGAATCACTAGAATAGAGGCCAGGCAGGTGAAGCCCTTAGCATCGAATAGAATGGCCCAGGCAGATAAAGAATCTCTGATTTCTAGTTTCTCCCTCCAAAGATATCCAAGGGCATGGAAAAGGATGTTACCAATTTCCCTTCTCTTTGAGATGGATATTTTTAAGTCCCTCCCTCAGCTTAGAGGAGGGATTGTTAGTGACCATGGCAGCTGCTCTAGGATGATTGATCTCTACCCTGGAGCAGTCTCCTGCTCTTCAGGTATGGACTGAAGGTGGACATCAAAGAGATGGAGTTGCAAGGGGGGCTGAAGTGTACTCACCGAGCCAGGGCTGCTACTGTAGAGCTGCACTCCCCATGCAGAAACTAATACTAAACAGTACTAAAGGACAACTGAGGGAGTACTCCATGATTTCATTTCTGTGGTCTCAACAGCCTTCTGATTACATCCATGGGGCACATCAAACTCACTGACTTTGGACTTTCTAAAATTGGCCTCATGAGTTTGACAACCAACTTGTATGAGGGCCATATTGAAAAGGATGCCCGGGAGTTCCTAGACAAGCAGGTAAGTAAGCCTGGGGAAAACCTTGGGGGTTGATTGCAGGCCTCAGAATAAGGCCTTGAAGTTACTTGCTTAATCTGCGCCTGAGTATTAGCATGGCAACTCCATGCTTTGTTTTTAGCTCCAGGGAAGCACTGAAACAGGTAGCACGTGTGGAGAGCAGATGATCCCTGAGACAGAGGGGATAAAAGGTTCCCTGGGGCTGGATGAAGTAGTCATTGGACTGCTGATCCCTGGGGTTGGATGAAGGAGGCATTGGACTGCTGATCCCTGGGGCTGGATGAAGTAGGCATTGGACTGCTGATCCCTGGGGCTGGATGAAGTAGGCATTGGACTGCTGATCCCTGGGGTTGGATGAAGGAGGCATTGGACTGCTGATCCCTGGGGCTGGATGAAGTAGGCATTGGACTGCTGATCCCTGGGGCTGGATGAAGTAGGCATTGGACTGCTGATCCCTGGGGTTGGATGAAGGAGGCATTGGACTGCTGATCCCTGGGGCTAGATGAAGGAGGCATTGGACTGCTGATAGTTTCATGTGAAAGCAGCCTGAGGTACAGCTCTCCTGTGCCCTTCCCTATTGGAGCACAGCTCCACATTTACATTGGATGCTTTGCCATTTTCTGGAGAGCAGCCCCCTGATGCTCTCTGACTTGATATTTCAGGTTGGGATGTCCATAGGTGACTAGTAAGTTCACCTCTGGGAGGAGGAGCCAGTTCTAAAACCAGATCCAGAAGAGAGTGAGAGCAGTGGGTTTGGCCTAGAATTCGACATTTTAGTTAGTTAGGAAATACAGAGACCCTCCTCACCAAGAGCTTTAACTCTAGTTCCCTGGGGTTGATGTTGTTGTTACTCATTAGTAAGGTAAGCTGCCTCTTCATTCAGAGACTTCTCTACTCCAGCAGTAGGAACATCCCCTACTGCCGTGCCAGCAAGTCGCCTCAGGATTCTGAGGCAGCCTGGCTTCTCTGTACTCAGGTATGCGGGACCCCGGAATACATAGCACCTGAGGTGATCCTGCGTCAGGGATATGGGAAGCCAGTGGACTGGTGGGCCATGGGCATAATCCTGTATGAGTTCCTGGTGGGTTGCGTCCCTTTCTTTGGAGACACTCCGGAGGAGCTCTTTGGGCAAGTGATCAGCGGTAGGTACTTCCCTCTACATCACTGTGGAGTCGGGCTGTCCGCTAGAGCTCTCTTTTCTAATGAGTGGATGTTTCTGGTAGGCTTGCTTCTTTGGATGCATGTGTGTGTTTCTGCACACATACATGTGCACATGTCATGTCCTAGAGCTTTCTGTGTCGCTCTTGTGTCGATGTGAGACATAAGTGAATGAGTTCTGTGTTTAGAGTAAAGTGGCAGGTGAGAGCTTCAGGAGCAGGAAGTCCCTGTTCCCAGTGCCCACACTGGATCAAGAAGCAGGCAGTAGAGGGACTATGACTCTCCCCTGGGAGTGGGGGAACCTATGGGACTTCAGGAACTGGGGTCCCAGACAAAGACTCTGAGGAGCTCCCAGCCAGGCTCTCCCTACCTATACTAACATCTTTTGCATCTCCACGTTCTACAAGTTTTTTCTTTCTCACCCATGATACTTCAGATGAGATTGTGTGGCCTGAGGGTGATGATGCGCTTCCCCCAGATGCCCAAGACCTCACTTCCAAACTGCTTCACCAGAACCCACTAGAAAGACTGGGCACAAGTAAGTTGGGCCTTTCTCCTGTCCTCACCTCAGGGGGGTAGAGAAGCTACATCTGTGAACCCTAAAGCACAATGGCAACCACTCTTGATCCAGAAACTCCCCTGTCCCTTTAGGCAAAGAAGGAAGAGTACTTGAACTGAGACTTCCCCAGCCTGCCTTCTTGTAACCAGCTTCTCACATGACTGATGTCCCACAGTCCATGCAGCTAATCTTGTCCCCCGTCCACTGTTCTGCAGGTAGTGCCTATGAAGTGAAGCAGCACCCGTTCTTCATGGGTCTGGACTGGACAGGACTTCTTCGCCAGAAGGCTGAATTCATACCTCAGCTGGAGTCAGAGGATGACACCAGCTACTTTGATAGTAAGACCACTGGTGGGATACAGGGGAGTGTGAACTGTGAATGTCCAGAACTGCTATGGGGTCCTGCTGCTGCCACCAGAATGGCACCAACAATGGCACTGAAGCGAACTGAACTAACTGTATTTGGTCCAGCCCGTTCAGAGCGATACCACCATGTGGACTCCGAGGATGAGGAGGAAGTGAGTGAGGATGGCTGCCTTGAGATCCGCCAGTTTTCTTCCTGCTCTCCAAGGTTCAGCAAGGTGTGACTGAGGAGGCCCAGGCTGATGGGAGTTGAGAGAAGAGACCCTGAAGGGACATGCCTAGGACAGGCTCAAGAAGTTTTGATAGGACCTCTTCCAGACAGGAGATCAAAGGGCTAGGGTTACATATAGCAGGAGCTTCTAGAATCACCCATCCCTGCCAGGGATGGCTCAGCAGAGCAGCTTCTGGAGCTATGAGCTTGAATGGAGTGGGGCCAGAGGAGGGGTTCCCTCAAAGCCTTGACGTCAGAACCCAAGAAGACCCTTTGCTCTCGGGGCCATGTCATGTGACTCCTGTGTCCATAGGTTTACAGTAGCATGGAGAGGCTTTCCCTGCTTGAGGGACGTCGGACACCACCCCCAACCAAGCGCAGCCTGAGTGAGGAGAAGGAAGATCACTCAGATGGCTTGGCAGGACTGAAGGGCCGAGACCGCAGCTGGGTGATTGGGTCCCCTGAGATGTAAGCACCCGGGGCTCACCAGGCTCAGTTGTCACATCATGGGGTGAATCCAGATGCTGGAGGAGGAGGGTGTTGCTAGTTAAATAACATTTGCCAGGGAAGTCTGGTAAAATGTCTGAAAAGGTCTGTGACTAAGTGTGCCTCTAAGGTAACCTCAGCAGAGGCAGCAAAGGGAGACCACCTGGGCCACCTCACCCCACCTGGGCCACCTCACCCCACCTGGGCCACCTCACCCCCCCTGGGCCCTCTGTTTCAGATTGCGGAAGCGGTTATCTGTGTCTGAGTCATCCCACACAGAGAGTGATTCCAGCCCTCCAATGACAGTGCGGCACCGCTCAGGCCTCCCAGATGTGCCTCGTTGTCCTGAGGAGACCAGTAGCACCCCTCGGAAGCAACAACAGGAAGGTATTTGGGTCCTCACGCCCCCATCTGGAGAGGGGTCATCTAGGCCTGTTCCTGAACGAGCACTGGAGAGGCAGCTGAAGCTGGACGAGGAGCCTCCTGGCCAAAGCAGTCGGTCTTGTCCAGGTGTGGCCCCGAGGACAGTGGGAGGCCTGGGCTGGAGTACACTACAGGGAGAGGATGAGCTGAATCACAGGTCTCTTTGTTGACTTGGACCCACAGCCATGGAGACACGAGGCCGTGGGACCCCACAATTAGCTGAGGAAGCTACAGCCAAAGCCATCAGTGACCTAGCTGTGCGTAGGGCCCGGCACCGGCTGCTCTCTGGGGACTCCATAGAGAAGCGCACCACTCGCCCTGTCAACAAAGTGATCAAGTCAGCCTCAGCCACAGCCCTGTCCCTCCTCATTCCTTCAGGTAAGGCCAACAGGGAACTAAGATAAAATCCGTAGGAAGGACATGGTCTGCCGGTGCATGTGTGTAAAGCAGGTAAGTATTTGAGAGACACCTCCTTCCCATGCAGATAGAGGTCCCTGAAGATGGGTGTTGCTATCTACAGTGTACATGTAAGGGGATCAGAGGGCAGGGCTGTAGATGCAGAAGTGCAGGCTTTGGAGCAAAGAGCTAGTAATGTTCAAGTCAACAATGCTGAAAGGTTCTTCACCGTGACCACATTGTCCTGAGACTGTACATGGATGTGTTCATGTACAATCATGTAGAAGAATCGTAACTGGCTGTATATATATAATAAGTGCACAGGACGACTGATGCATGAATGCTCATGGCGTTCAGAGTCTGTTACACATGTGAGTGCTGTTCCACCCAGCTCTTCCCATCCCCTGCATTCCAACCTAGAGCCCCTCAGCCCTAGCTCCGTCCATGACGGGGAGCTGGTTGGGATCAACAGCTTGGGCCAGCCGGGACCATGGCCGTGTCAAGACCTCTGATCACTGAATCTTGGTTTCTGCTTCTCCAGAGCACCATGCCTGTTCACCATTGGCCAGCCCCATGTCCCCACACTCTCAGTCATCCAACCCATCATCCAGGGACTCTTCTCCAAGCAGGGACTTCTTGCCTGCCCTCGGCAGCCTGAGGCCTCCCATCATCATCCACCGAGCTGGCAAGAAGTATGGCTTCACCCTGCGGGCCATTCGTGTCTACATGGGTGACTCAGATGTCTACACTGTACACCATATGGTGTGGGTATGTCTGGCCAGGAAGGGCTGTTGTCCTCTAGCTTTATATACATACATACATACATACATACATACATATATATATATATATATATATATATTTTTTTTTTTTTTTCTCTTCCTGAGGCAGCATGTGGAGGACGGTGGTCCAGCCAGTGAAGCAGGGCTTCGTCAGGGTGACCTCATCACCCACGTCAATGGTGAGCCCGTGCACGGGCTGGTCCATACGGAAGTGGTGGAGCTGGTTCTGAAGGTTAGTGTGGGAATAGTGTCTGTGGTGTCTGACTGGGCTCGCCATGAGGGGAGTGGGAGGTTGGGCACACGTACATGTTGCATTAAGGGTAGATATAAGGACATGCAGAATTTGAATGTGCAAACAGGAGATTTTTCTCCATGTGCTAATTAACCTTTGCTGGCCAAACCTCAAACCCTTCTAAACTGCAAGTAAGACTGATGTCAGGACAGGAGAGGTACTGCTGTCTTCCCATTCCTGACTACTCTGGAGTGCCCCTTGGAACCATTTTCTGTCCTGTGAGGGAAATAGCGCTTGTTTACATGTTGGTGTGGAAGAACAAAGACTGACCTGTGGTTCAGGAAGAATAAGGTTAAATGGAGAAAAGGAGAAAACAGCCACCGGCCCAGCCAAAGTTGCCTACCTTTTTTTTCTGCTTGGCGCCCTAGAGTGGAAACAAGGTATCAATTTCAACAACTCCCTTGGAGAACACATCCATCAAAGTGGGGCCAGCCAGGAAGGGCAGCTCTAAAGCCAAGATGGCCCGAAGGAGCAAAAGGAGCCGGGGCAAGGAGGGGCAAGAAAGGTGAGACAGACTTGGTCCAGAGGTCTACCCCAGGATGCCCACGTTTGATCCGGCCTAGAGTATGATGTCCCCTTATCTCTACAGCCGAAAAAGAAGCTCCCTATTCCGGAAAATCACAAAGCAGGCCTCCTTGCTACACACCAGCCGCAGCCTTTCTTCCCTTAACCGCTCTTTGTCATCGGGGGAGAGTGGGCCCTGCTCTCCCACACACAGTCACAGCCTCTCTCCCCGATCTCCTCCTCAGGGCTACCGGGTAGCCCCAGATACTGTGCACTCAGGTACAGGGGTTCCCCTGCAGATCAGAAACCATCCCTTGGGCAATTGGGGTGAACGTTAGCCATCTGCTTCCCATGCGCCCAACTCTAAATCCAGGTGTCTTGGGAGGAGTTGGTGGGTGAGGCGGTGAGGGGTTGAGTAAATGGACTGTAGTCCACCAGTTAGTGTAATGTGAACAACAGTCCTGGGCATTCTAAAGCGAAGTTCTGCCTTGCCACCCGTCACTTCTAACAGCTAACACTGATGTGTTGTTTTCTGTTTGTCCGTCCACCCATGCAACTGTCCAAAGTAGGAGGGAATTCATCACAGAGCAGCTCTCCCAGCTCCAGTGTGCCCAGCTCTCCTGCTGGCTCCGGACATACACGGCCCAGCTCCCTTCATGGATTGGCACCCAAGCTCCAACGCCAGTACCGCTCGCCAAGGCGCAAGTCAGCAGGCAGCATCCCACTGTCACCATTGGCCCATACCCCTTCTCCACCAGCAGCAGCAGCTTCCCCTCAGCGTTCCCCATCACCCTTGTCTGGCCATGGGTCTCAGTCCTTTCCTACCAAGCTTCACTTGTCTCCTCCACTAGGTAGGCAGCTCTCACGGCCCAAGAGTGCAGAGCCACCCCGCTCTCCGCTACTTAAGAGGGTGCAGTCTGCTGAGAAGCTTGCGGCTGCACTAGCAGCTGCTGAGAAGAAGTTAGCGCCTTCCCGAAAGCATAGTCTTGACCTGCCCCACGGAGAGCTGAAGAAGGAACTGACACCCAGGGAAGCCAACCCTCTGGAGGTAGTTGGAACCAGAAGTGTGCTATCTGGGAAAGGACCACTTCCAGGAAAGGGGGTGCTGCAGCCTGCTCCTTCACGGGCCCTTGGGACCCTACGGCAGGACCGAGCTGAACGCCGAGAGTCATTGCAAAAACAAGAAGCTATCAGGGAAGTAGACTCCTCAGAAGATGACACTGATGAGGAGCCCGAGAACAGCCAGGCCACCCAGGAGCCAAGATTGTCCCCCCACCCAGAAGCAAGCCAGAATCTACTCCCTAAAGGTTCAGGAGAGGGTAGGGAAGAGGACACTTTCTTGCATAGGGATCTAAAGAACCGGGGTCCTGTACTCTCGAGCCTGTTGACAGGGAATAGAATAGAAGTTCCTGGGCTCTCCCAGAGGAAGCTTTGGAGGCCACAAGCCTTTGAGGAAGCTACCAACTCCTTACAGGCCCCTAGCCTGAGCAGGTCTGGACCCACAAGCCCCATCCACTCTGAAGGCTGCTGGGAGGCACGGCAGCTCCACACACAGGCACTAGCTGCACTTCATCCCAGCTCTTCAGAACTCACCCCTACCAGTTGTTCTGCTGCCACCTCCACCCCTGGAAAGCCAGGGACATGGTCCTGGAAATTCCTTATTGAGGGTCCAGACCGAGCATCCACAAACAAGAAGATAACAAGGACAGGTGAACCAGCTAACTCCCAAGATTTGGAAACCACAGTTCCAACTCAGGTTCCTAAGAACCTGTCTCCTGAGGAAGAGAAGCCACAGACACCAAGTGTCCCTGGGCTGACCCATCCGCTTCTTGAGGTCCCCAGCCAGAACTGGTTATGGGAGTCTGAATGTGAGCAAATGGAGAAAGAGGACCCATCCCTGAGCATCACCGAAGTGCCCGGTTCCTCAGGCAACAGGAGGCAGGACATTCCATGCAGAGCCCACCACCTGAGCCCAGAAACCCGGCCCAGTCTGCTCTGGAGAAGCCAAGAACTTGGGAGCCAGCAAGAGCATCAGGACTTAGCACTGACATCAGATGAGCTTTTAAAGCAAACATAGCAGTTGTTTGCTCTCCTTGCACTCACCTGTGTAATACACCCTCCTGGAAACCACTTGGCCTTTGTTTGCTTCTTTCCATTGGTCATATAGACAAGTCTCTCGGTCTGGGGCCTTCTGCTACAGGATTGTAATGACTGTGTTTCCACTCTTGGGAAAGGAGCCTAACCCAGCTGGATTTACTCAGATAGTGAAGTCTCTGAACTCAGGCATAAATGGGTGCTGGACAGTAAGCTTTCTGGGTATAAGCGTAGGGAGTAGCTCAGGAAAGAATGGCCATAAACCTTCTATGTTCAGAGGAGCTAGGTCTGGCAGTTTGAGGGCAGAGTGTGGCTTACCATCCTTCTGCATAGCTCTAAGAGTACAAAAAGGAGCAAGCAGGGGCCAGCCCAGAGACTATATGTAATGGAGCACGAAGTGAGGGCTTGTGGCCATTAATATTCCTGCTTGGTAGATTAAGGACATGAGCTTTCCTGCCCAAGCCAATGCAGTTTGGACAGAGCTGGGATTAGAACTTGGACCTCTGACTCTAGAAATTTTAGTTACCTAACTTTGTGTCTTAGCCAGTAAAACATACAAGGAAGTGACGAGTTCAACTTCAGGTGTATTTAGGAGATATATATGGGGTATCCAGAAGGTAATAAAATATATGGAAATGAGAGCTATGTTTTATCAACAATGACACCCCTGAGCACAACATTAAAGGCAAGGGGTTGGGAGGTATAGCACAGTGGTAGAATTATCTAGCATGCAAAAAGGTCCACACAGTAATACCCACTCTAGAGCACAAGATCCAAGAGAGGAATGTTAGAGTGCTAAGAGGGCCAGATGAAAGGAAAATGGAATTGCCTACTTATTTAGTGACAGACTGTTCCTGGGATGTTATAGGTTGAGATTTCTTCTGCTGAATATTACAATGAGCGACCCTGAGTGATTAGAACTATATGTGTTGGTAGTGTTTGAGAGGAAAACTTACAGGGGACCCACGGGTAGGTAAGAGGAGGTAACATCATGGCAGGAACCTGGAAGATTCTGTGTAGTAAAGTAAGGCCAGACTTGTAAATTCCTGAACTGATAGTTATGCTACCTGCCCCATAATCTAATGCCTGCCTCTGAGAAAGATACAGGGAGACCTAGAAACAAAAGCCACTACTTCTGGGCTTCTGCAGCTTTGTCATTCTGTGTGGGGAAGGCAGTAACCTGCAAAAATTAGATTGACAGTAACAAGTTCCTGTGCAACATGAACTGGAGCTTTGCTGCATAAAAGCTATGGCTAACAGCTAGGGCTGTGTATGGTGTACTTCCGTTTTGGAACATTGGGTGCTATGATCAGAGTTAGCATCACAGGACAGGGAACCAGGCATTTCAAAGCTAGACTTGCTGGATCCAAGAGCTCTGCTCCATCTGGAACACCTGCCTTATTCATTTCTGATAGTTCTGTAACTTCTTGTTTTGTATTTGCTGCACTAGGTCCTGAAAACAGACCATAGGTTATTGCCCGGAATATCACAGGATGACTAAGGGGGCAATGATTTTCTCACGTCGGGATCTGGTCAGAAGCACCATAGCCTAGGTGAAGGGGGCAGATGGGAGGAAGGAAGCACTTGCAGTTCACTGGAAACAGTTCTAGGAGGTTGGAAGTGGGTACAACCTCTAAACATCTCATGATGGAACTACAGAAATACTTAGGCATCAACCCAAGTTCAGTAGTGCCCAACACTGATGGGTCTGAGCAGATTCTCAAAGGCGGCTTTGAGCAAGTGGTACCAGGTTTTGCTTTAGATTGTCTCTTCTTTGTAGTACAGACAGGCTTTAGTAGTAGTTCACATAAGCCTGTGAATAGTGCACCAACCTGTCAACAATGAGAGACTATCAGAAGATAGACGGAAATTAAACCTGCATAAGATAAAGACCACACAGGGACCATACAGAATGAAGTGAGAAAGGAAAAAAGGAAAAATGAAGTAGGGAGTGAGATCCTCGATCAGAAAGAAGCTAGACCTGCCAGGGGTGGCCCACACTTGATCCTGGCACTTGGGTAGAGGAAGGAGAACTGCCAACCTGTTTACATAGTGAGCTCTGGGGCTGCCAGAGCTGCCAGGGCTGCACCAACTCTGTCTTAAAAGAAAACATTTGACCAGGGCAACTTCAAGTGTTTAATTGGGTTTATGGTTTCAGAAGGTTAAAGTCCATGGTGGTGGAGCAGTAAGAGTTAAGAGCTCACATGTTGGTCCTCAAGCAGGAGTCGGAAGGAATATCAGATATGGCAGGGCCATGGAGCCTCAAAGCCCACCTCTATTGACAACACATCTCCAACAAGGCCACACACACACACACACACACACACACACACACACCACTGTACTTACCAAACAGTCCCAACAACTGGGGCCATTCTCATTCAGAGCACCACACTCTGCCTCCTGAATATGAGAGATCTTACAATAGAGATCTGCGCAAAAGAAATGGATTGCCCTACTCACAGGTGAATTTGGTGATAGAGGCAAAATTTAGGTAAAGAGGCCCAAGGTGAGAAGACTAGAAAAGTCAGAAATGAAACCTGTCAGAAGAAAACTAGGTGGTGTGTGGAGAAGAGTGGTTGGTTTAATGAGGGAACAGAAGCAATGACTGCTTAGCATTTCAGAGGGTACAGTTTCAAGCAATAGCGGGAAATTTCAGGTGAGGAAATTGACATCGATGTGGCCCCTGCTGTGGAAAAAAGGGATAAGGGGTGGATACAGATGGAGTTTAAGAGTGAAATGAGGATGCCTGAATTTGCAAGAAGTACGTATATGGGTGTTCTGCTTGCGTGTATATCTGCATCACATGCATGCAGTGCCACAGACAAAGGCCAGAGAGTGGGTCAGAGCCTCTGGAATTGGGATTATAGATGTGACCTGCCATGAGGGTGTGAACTGAACTTGGGTTCTCTAGAAAAGCAGCTATCTCTGTTAGAACTGTACAATAAAATGTGGATGATCAAACTGAGTGGAAAAAAGATTCCAGAGAGGAAATAGAATCCAAAATATATAAGGGATGTGGTATGTGTGTTGGTTGGGGTACCTATTGTGATTTAACAGAAAAGAGGTGGGTTATATGGCTCTAGGCAGGTTTGAGGGTCTGGCGATAGGACGCTCAGGGAGCCAGTTGATAGTCCACTTTTTCTCTAGCCCAAAATGCCTGTGAGATGCTGTCCGAGTAGAGATTTCCAAAGAGATGAATTTGTCTGTCTTGGGATTAAACCTCACCCACAATTCACGTTTTGTACTTATGACACAGCAGGGAATAAAGGTGTAACACAAGGTAAATACACAGGTATTCCTTGACCGTGCATGTGGGTAAAGTGCCCTGAAGAGGGACAAGAGGATAAACTATAAAACTAAGTCCATTTCTCCTAGTCCCAGAGGAGAAAGAGAAAATGATTATTTCTGAGCATGAGAACCAATAAAATGCATTTACGCAAATAGGAGTTAAAGGGAGGAAATGGCTTTTATTTAATTGGGGGCGGGGTAGATAGGTTTGTTGATATCCTCTGACAGGAGGGAGAATCTCTCCAGTATGGCCCCCAAGACTGCAGAACATCTTACCTTCCTCCCGAACCTGCCTTAAGCCCACTGCCCTCTGCCAAGAAAACAAAGAGCTTCACTGCATTGTCTTTATTGCATCTGGAGCAAGTTGGCCAGACCATTCCACATTTGGAGAAGGTTTAAAAAAAAAGCCCAACAATGTTCTCATCTTACCTTCCCTCCCACCCCTTCCCCACAACTGCACAGCAATGTCTGAACACATTTGGTGACAAGAACAATTTGCAAAAGTGGTCTAGAAATTACATTATGAATTGTTCCAACACAAGACACAGTTGGCTTCCTTCTGAGTCAGTTATTTTTACATAAACTACATGGATTTTTTTTTTTATTACATCAAAGACAACAGAATAGATTCTTCACAAGAAACAACAAGAGTACCAAGGTTACATGCGAGGATTTGTAAGGAAACAAGGTGGTTGTCACAAATGGCTAGAGCTAAGTCAAGAGTGAGCAGTTGGCAGCAAAGGACCAAGAATGGACCCCCGGTCTATGATGCCATGGAAACCTCACAAAGATCTACCTGGCAGTAGAGATCATCCTAGAAATCAGAGCCTGCTCAGATACATTTCTGTTTAAGTTGAAGAGAATGGGTGGAGCTGGTACCTTGCAGAGAAGGCACACAAGGGAGACACCACAGTGGCTTAAGGAGTCTCAAGTAAATTGGAGATTGTATGTCTTAGGAGTGGAGCTATAGGATGTCTTCTATTCCTGGAGCAGTAATGAGAACGTAAATACCTACCTATGCTTGAACTGTGTTGGGTGCAAACAGCCTTGTTTTGTTTTTATTTTTTTTTAAAAAAAAAAAATGTATCTCACCAACCCCAAGCTGCTTCCCTGCTGGGAGCTGGCTGGTGTGCCCTACGGTTTACTCTGTCTCTACCCTCTGCTTTAGTCAGTGAGACTACAGCTAGGATGCCAAAGGAGACAGTCCCAGGGCCTGGATCATGGGACAAAACTTTGAGCTAGCTTTGGGAAGAAGACCAAGATGTGCTTCCGAGCCATGATGGCTCCCTCAGACACCAAGGCCACTGTTAGGAAACTGGTCTTTATGCCACTTCCACAGCTCAGGGTCAGATAAATCATGAAGCAACTTGTCAGAAAAGGATAGTTTCCAATTAATTAAATGATCCCTAGTCTCAGATCTCAAAAAGCGTTCAAAGGAAAGGAATGTAGGACTGAAAAACAGCCGTTCTCCACAGTCCAGTCTGGGTATGGAGCTAAGATGCTTTCTCCTGAACGTCTTCCATGTCTGCCTGCAAAGTGAGGACATTGTTCAACACTAAAGCTGTATATTCTTCCATTTTGACTTACTTGGAAGAGATTAAAAAAAAAAAAAAAAACAGCATCAGGACATACTAAAATTTTAGTGCTGGACCAGAGGGATTCCTCCCACCTAATTTTGAGCATATAACCGCTTCAGCAAGTCCAACGTCAGTACAGCGCCACATAGGTATACCAATCAACAAGTAGCCTGGCATTACTTGGTAAACTGAGCAAGGTTTCAAGCTGGCTATTTTGAAAAAGACTGGGCCTTAAACAGCAGCTGAGGGTGGTCAATTTCCTCTCATTTCATACTGAAGCATGAACAAGAAAAGCAATAGCATACCCTACCCTCACCTGTGACAACCATTACCCAAAGCTTTTGACCTATCTCTATACTGTTGTTCATTCTAGACACTGTCACCAAAGGAAGTGCTCAGGGAAAGTCATATTCGTCTTTATTTTGGCCCCCAAACTCCAACTTCCCTGATTGTAAGCCTTATGAGCCAAGACCCAGTACAGGCTGCATATCTAGAGTGCCTGACTGCACATCTCTGGGCTCAAGCAACTGAGTCATACTAAGCCTGTTACGGCTCCAGGATTGACTCTGGAGCAGCTGGACTCTTAAATGACTGTGAAGCCAGAAACAGATGCCTGCCCTCTCCTCTAACTTCACTTAGCTGGAAGGCTTAAACCACATGGAGCAGACTCATGGCCTAAAATCCCAGCCATGGAAGCGTGAGGGCAGGCTGGGCAGGCTATACATATTGCCTTAACCGCAGGCTCACAAAAAGGGCAAATAGGAAAGCTTGTGGATTATTTTCCCAGAGAGTCTGAACTCCATGCTAAGCGATCCCTTCTTCTGGCAAAAGCTTCACCCACAGTATGGAATAACATGTAATGTGACGGGCCCATGTGATTTACTGAGGTCTCTGACCACAAACGTGAGTCCTCCTTTAGCTAACTATGGCTCCCTAAACCCTATCCAGAGAAGGAAGGGAGATGAAGGCAAATTAACCCTTGAATAGTTTGGCAAGGCTTTAAACTTGAGGACGCACACAACAATGCTGTTCTCGATCATTATTTGGTATATCAAGCCATCTAAAAGTACTGGATTGCACCTTTTCTTGACTCATAAAACAACTTACGAGGGTTTCAAACATCTTTAGTCTAAAGAAACACCACACGAGCACCAACTTTTCATGACTCAAGCTTACTATCTCCACGAAATATTCTATTCCTCATCTGAGAGAGGAGGCCAGGGCAGAGGGAAACACACTGACCAATTGTAGTGTTTGTTCAAACTCACATTTCTAGTTTCTTTCAAGTTTTGGTACAGTGTCCATTCAGCTACTACTGTCCTCCCATAGCCTTGGTCTGCAGTGCTGCCTTGTTGGCTTATAAACACAGTGCTTTAGAGGGAGGAGCTGGTTAAGATGCTGAAGCCTAAATTACGTTGGTGAAATTGAAGTAACATCAACTGAAGGGGTCTTTTGCCTCCTTGGTTTAGATTCTGTAAATGTAATCCCACACCTCCCTATTTTCCTTTGGTTGTTTTCCCCCCCAAACCAAATCCCATTTTACCACAGAGCCAAATCGGCTCCTTATTCGGGGGAAGGGGAGAGACTGTGGAAGCAAAACAACTGCCAGCAGAGCTACAATCTGCTGCGTTCTCCAAGTTGAGGACAAGGAGACACGGACTCTTCAGAGGCTTCCACATAAACCCCACGCCGACCCACAAGTCTAACTTCTTTCAAAGGTGCCTGACAACAAAACTGAACCCCATGAAACCAATATCTGCTTCCAGCTTAGTCCATCAGTGCAGCAGCACAGCTGAGTCCAGAGACCCTGGGCCCCCTCATTTCTCTCCAAATCCAAGCTACTGCTTGGCCTCTCCACTTCACATTCACAGAATCACTTGTGCAAAACAAGCAGTCTACGTCGAAAGAGTGCCCTCATCGTAGTCTAATAAAAACCATAGGAAAAAACTGCTGGAGAGCATGTCTCTTCCACTCTGCTTATCTGCAGAGAGAGGGCATCTGTGCGTGGACAGGGTAGGCGAGCGTGACGTTGAGGGAGTCGTTGTGCTGAACCAGGGATGTCTGCTGGTAGTGGAGCACCAGCTCCTTCAGCGAGCCGTACAGGTTGTAGGGTTCTGCAAAGCCATATCCTCGAGCAGTGCTGTAGATGACACAGTGCTTCACCTCCCCGTCTGCACTGAAAGACAGCACAGGGAAATGCTTATGGCTGGAAGTAAACAGGAAGTCCAGAACAAATGTTACACAAAGGACCCCATGAAGAAACATCCATTAATCAAACACAACTGTGCCTCTCAAAGGCTTGACCTCAAATACTTACAACCACAACCACCACTCCACATGCAAGTCTGCTGTCAACTGCTCCTTCTGTTGGTTGCTGTAGCTTATACAGGTGGTAGCACTGTAATTTACTTTCTTCAGATTGTTTGCGTTATTTTGGGTCCCTTGCATTTCATAGGAATTTTAGAAAATTTTTTTTCTTTCTGCAAATATTCAGCAAGGGCTGTTGATTTCGTTAGGATTGTGATAACTATGTAGATCAACTTTATGAAAATATTCGGTAGAAAGAAAATCAAGTTCATTACATTTCAAGGAGCTGAGGAGGTGTGACAGTGACAGGAAAACTGCCTCTACATGAGCAGTTCTCAACCTGTGGGCCACAACCCCTTTGGGAGTCAAATGACCCTTTTACAGGGGTGTCACTTAAGACCACTGGAAAATACATACATATATATATATATATATATATATATAATTTATATATATATATAAAATTACTGTTATAAAGTAGCAATGAAAATAATTTTATGTTTGGAGGTCACTACAACGCGAACTGTAGTAAAGGTCAAAGCACTCGGAGAGAGCACAACCACTGCTCCAGATATAAAATGTGGCTATCTTCACTGACTAAACTCTTAGCTACTTTTATTCGCATTTCTCAGATAATCACTGTAGAACTCCTGTTTGTTTAGTTCCTAGGCAATTCCTAGTTGTAAATGGCCATGTCAGCTCCCTTTTGGGTTACTCATCGCTAGACACAGGAACACTGCTGTGTAAATGGGGCACGGCAGCCCCCAACAGTAGGGAAGAAGAAGCCTGAGTGTCAGCAACACAGCACATCTGAGGCCTACCTGGGTACATGAACCCTGTCCAAAAATACATACATAATGAGTAATTATATCTATGGAGATGTGTGTATCTATGTGTGTATATATATACACATTCATATTTACATGTGCACATATGTATAATACACACACACGCACACATGCACACAAACATACAGAGAAAGAGAGTGACGTAATCTGCAACCTCTGTAAACCCATTTTAACTCTTCCTTTCCAATCACGATGTCTTTTTATTTTTAAAACAAAGTGTCAACAGTAGGCAGGCCTGATACTCCCTACATAGACCAGGCTGGCCTGAACCTCAGAGATCCACTGCCTCTACTGCTGAGCGCTAGGAGGGATTAGAGGCGAGCACCCCACTCCTAGCCTAATCACGATGCCTTTCAGAGTGGACGTACTGCTCTTAGAGGAAGACATTCAAATTTCTATAAGTATGAAACCTTTTATCCAGTAATAGAAATTCTTCCATATTCCTAGTTTATCTTATTCTTTAAGAAATGAAAGCGCTGGATTTGCAAATACTTTCTGTGACTATATTGAGAATATCACGCATTCTTTGGCTCCTCTCCTAGTGTTATCACATTAATTGACTCTTCTCTGTTAAAGCGCCCTTGCTTTTCTGAAATGACGCCTATTTAGTCATGATGCATAATGCTTTTTCTGAGGTCACCTTCTTGGCGTTTTGTTGAATTTTTGTTTTCCTTTTATTGAAAATAGAATTTTCTCACATAATATATGCTACTTACAGTTTCCCCTCCCTCTACTCCTTCCAGTTCCTTCCCATCTCCCCTCCATGTGGGTCCAATCCCTTTCTGTCTCTCATAATAAATGGGATTCTAAGGGATAATAATAAAACAAAACTAACACATTGGAATTGGAAAAAACAAACAGAAGGAAAAGAGCCCAAGAGATGGCACAAGAAAAAGAGATCTAGTTGTTCACACGCTCAGAAGTCCCCTGCTGCCTCAGTTCCTCTGAGCTTTGATCAGGTTGACGCAGTGGGCTCTGTTTTCTAGAGTCCTCGTCCCCTCAGGCTCTTACACTCTCTGCCTCCTCTCTCCCGCATCCTGGGGGAGATCTGAGGGAGGCCTCAGTGTTCCAGGGCCTCTCATTCTCTGAATCTGAATGGCGTCTGGATGTGGGTCTTTGTATTTGTTCCCATCTACTACAGAAGAAAGGTGTTTGTTGTTATTTTGTTTGGTTTTGGTTGGTTAGTTTTGGTTTTGGTTTGG
Source organism: Rattus rattus (assembly GCF_011064425.1). Taxonomy (NCBI): domain Eukaryota; kingdom Metazoa; phylum Chordata; class Mammalia; order Rodentia; family Muridae; genus Rattus; species Rattus rattus. The sequence continues at coordinate 39,968,273 of NC_046154.1, read as the reverse complement.
TTTAGTTTAGTTTAGTTTTTCCAGTCAAGGTTTTTCTTTGTAGCCTTGGATGTCCTGGAACTCACTTTATAGACCAGGCTAGCCTTAAACTCTGCTCGTCTCTGCTTCCGAATGCTGGGATTAAAGGCATGCACAGTATTAAAAACTAAAGCCAGGAAGATTCTTTATAATGGCTAAGCAAGGCACTTATGTGTAGGGCAGATTGTCTTTTTATTGCGCTCTCTCTCTCTCTCTCTCTCTCTCTCTCTCTCTCTCTCTCTCTCTCTCTCTCTGAACAGTAGTAGTTGGTTTTTACCCTAGATCCTCTGGTTCTTGGTTACCCAAGCAGTGCAGTATTGGGTACGGATTCCATCTCATGGAGTGGCCTTCAGCCAAGTCACACACTGGTTGATCAGTTCTGTACACTTTGTGCCACCACTGTCAATCCCACGCTGTGACTGGGTTGGCGTTTACATTTCATTTAGGAGCACACAGAGGAAATGACTTGTGTGGGCGTTGTCTTCAGCCATAGCGCCTTGCTGTCAGTTGCTGGATTGCGCCTACAGTCTTGGCAACAGCCTGAGGTGTTTGGAGGTCCCCAGGGAGTCCCTTTGGTCAATAACTCAATTAGCATGAGCCAATATTGTGACTGGAAGCTCCATTTGGTAACAAGAGATGGCCAGTTGGGCTCTGTCTCCCCAATTATTTGGCAATTTCCATTACATCTCCTCTTACATATGTATGCACTTTAGGACACTTCTACTGTGTTAGGGTTCCATATGACCCCTCAAATGACCATTAATTTAAGTTGTCTCTCTCCGTATTTCCTCCCTTGTCCCCTTCTCTCCTCGTGGTCCTCCTGTTCCCTCCTGTTCCAGCCCCACCATCCATCCATAACTATTGTATTCCCTTTCCTAATGAGATCTCTCTGTGCCACTGCGCCCCCCCCCCATCCCTTACTCTACCCTACCCTCTGTGCTCCTATGGAATGCAGCTTGGCTATCACTGACCTAACAGCCAATGTCCACACACAAGTGAAAACATGCCATATTGTTCTTTCCAAGTCTGAGTTAGCTCATTCTGTATGATTTTTTAAAATTCCATTTACCTGCAACTTTTATTGTTTCATTTCCTTATCGGCTAAGAAATATTCCATCGTGTAAATGTACCACATTTTCTTTTTCCATTTTCCTATCCATCTAAGCTGTTCCCAATTTCTGGCTATTATAAAAAAAAAAAAAACAAGGGGGCTGGAGAGATGGCTCAGCGGTTAAGAGTGCTGACTGCTCCTCCAGAGGTCCTGAGTTCAAGTCCCAGCAACCACATGGTGGCTCACAACCATCTGTAATGGGATACGATGTCTTCTGATGGTCTGAAGACAGTGACAGTGTACTAATATACATAAAATAAATAAATCTTTAAAAAACAAACAAACAAACAAACAGCAAAGAACATGGTTGAGCAAGTGTCTCTGTGTTGGATGAATCTGTGGACCTTTGGATCTATGCCCAAGAGTGGCTTACAGCTAGATCTTGAGAAAGGTCAATTCCCATCTTACTGATTTCATAGTGGTTGTACAAATCTGCACCAACACGAGCACTGGACCAGTGTCCCCTTACTGCACCTCCTCACCAGTGCGAGCTGTCACTTGTGCTACTGACCTTAGCATTCGCACAGGTGTAAGACAACACCTTAACGTGGTTTGGATTTATATGTCCCTGATGACTACACTCAGGCTGTTGACCATCTGTTTGTTTCTTAGCCACTTGAGTTTTCTCTTCTGAGAGTTCTTATTTAGATCTACATCCCATTTTTAAATTGGGTTATTTGCTTTCTGGATATCTAGTTTTTTGAGTTCTTTATATGCTTTGGCTATTAGCCTTCTACAGGATGTGGAGTTGATAAAATCTTTTTCCCATTCTCTAGGCTGTTGGTTTGTCCAAATGATGGTGTCCTTTGCCATGTAGAAACGTCTCGGTTTCATAAGGTCCCATTCATTAATTGCTAATCTTGGTGCCTGTGCTAGCAGTGTTCTGGTCAGAAGTCCTTTCCCGTGCTGATGACCTTCAATCCCATTGGCTTCAGTGTGTTATTGCTTTTACGTTGAGGCCTTTGATCCATTTGGAGGTGAATTTTGGGCAGGGCACGAAGTTGAATTTATTTGTATTCCTCTACATGCAACCATGCAGTTTGACCAGCATATTTGCTAAAGACAATTTTTTGTATTGTCTTTCTGGATTTTTTATTTTAAACTTCAGGGGTTTACATATCGGTCTTCAATTCAATTCCAATGATGGACATGTCTGCTTTTATGCCAATGTCGTGCGATTTTTATTACTACAGCCTTTTATATGGCACAGCTTTAAACCAGGCAGGTGGTACTGCAGGAAAAGGCTTACTGCTCTGCCTCGTTTCAGCTTCCCTGGGCTTCTCATGTTTCCACATGAAACTAAAACTGTCCTTTCAGGCTTTGTGAAGAACTGTGTGGAATCTTGACGGGAATCGCTCTGGGTTGCTTTTGGTAGAATGACTATTTATGGATCTTACTGATTCATAGTATGGGAGATCTTCTGATATCTTCTTCAATCTCTTTTTTAAATGACTTGAATGAAACTTTTATTATACAAGTCTCTCACTTGCTTGGCTAGGGTTACCCAAGTATTTTATATTGTTTGAGGCTCTTGTGAAAGTTGTCTCCCTGATTTCTCAGTCCACTTGTCGTTTGTGGAGAGCTACTGATTTTTTGTGAGTTCATATTGTATCCAGCCACTTTGCTGAAAGTGTTTATCAGCTCTAGGAGACATGCTCCTGCCTCCTTTGCTTGGTCTTCTAAGATGTGAAACCTAGGGCGCACTGTCCCATCTGTCATTTCACTCTCACAATTTACGCAGAGTAAATCAAACAAAAGTGGGATGCTGTGTGTCACCCTCCTGTAGATGGCCGCAATACAGCAAAACATTGTACTTTTCAGCTCTGCCTTCATTTCCTTCCATCGATGGCATTCAGGCCTTAGTATCCAGTTCTAAGACCTCTTCCATAAACCTCTAACTCTTTTTCTATGAGCATTGCCACACTGGAAAAGCCTACCACTGAGAGCTACTTTACAGTGGTTCTAATTATCTTACATACTCTAGGAATGAAGCCCAGGAGCTAAGGGTGAGAACTTCTGCCTCTGAGTGTAATCTCATGGCTCTCTCTCTCTGTGTCCCTTTCCACGTGGCCCTCCTTTTTTTTTTTTTTTTTTTTTAAGGTACAATACAAAATAATAGGTTTTCATGTGACACTTTAAAGGTTCTTAAATTACATTTAATTCTTCATGTTGAGGCACACATATTATGTGTGCATGGTGTGCATGTGAAAACAACTTGAAGGGGTTGGTTTTCTCCTCTGCCATGTGAGTCTTCCGGTCATCAAGCTGGGTAGCAAGTACCTTTACCTACTGAGCTACCTTGGGGCCCCAGGGTGACTTCTGAGGCATATCTGTCATTGTACCTCAATCATATTATATTCCCCTGGCTACCATCTGTTCCTCTTGCTTCTCCCCAGTAGTGACAGGGTTTCACTATATAGCCTTGGCTGTCCATCTTCTTGCTTTTATGTTGTTTCTATTTACACTTATATTCTGTGTGAGAGAGAGAACAGCCATAATTGTCTGAGGCAACTGTGTGACAGCATCATTGGTCATCTTTCTTTGCTTCCTACCCTGTCTTACAGTGGAGTCATTATCATAATAACTTTAGTAGGTACACTTTCCTCAGAGCAAGTATTAGACAAGGGACAGGTAAGTAATGTACCTATGTTACACAGCAAGTAAGCAGCAAGGCCATACATATCACACCCATTCCATCCTAAAGCCATCTGATAAATTATATAACTTAATGATGACCCATACTTTATCACCATACTCCAACCCCATCTCGATTTTATGACAATGACTTTCATTAATTAATGCAGATTTGAAAAGGTCGTGTCCCCAGAGAAGACTTACACCACAGAACAAGCGTAACATCCTTTCTTGCTACTCTCACGAATTAAGAATGCACCGTCTGGCTTCCCATAAAGCAGGTCCTCTGCTTGTACTCGGTTGACATCCTCCACAAACCAGGTCTTCTCATCATAATGCGGCAGGCTCTCATCGTCCTCATTGATAAAATAGCCTCTAAAAGTTAAATATTTGAAAGGTTATTCTAGCAATCAGTTTTCTTATATCTAAAAGCTAATAAAATGTTGTTTTCGATCTTTATAAAATTAGGTGAATGTTCAGTTTTAAACAACTTTCCTATTTACTATGGTACGAAACCTATAGACTCGTTCAGTAAGCTAGGACATTTGAATGGCACTGTATGCATCCGGGTTTCACGTGGGTCATTTCTACACTCAAGTGTGTACACTGCATTCTTCAGGCTACTAGTTCAAAAGAGGTGCAAAGGCCTCGATTCTGGTAGAGAGCCTGAGAGAGAGCCCACTTCCCTCCCACATGCACAATGGGAGGATCCTCCCTGAGGGACTTACTCGTCCGTGTCCTCATTCTTGATCCCCAGCCAGGCGTTCAGGCGCCTCTGCCTCACTCCTCTGTGATTGAGCCATCTGTGGAGAGGGAAGACCCATCAAAACTGAAATGCCTGGGCAAAGTCCGTACATTGAAACCAGCTAAGCTTTAAAAGACCAGGAACCTCTGATTTCTAGTCTCTAGAAGAGCGGCCAGAGTTTCCCCTAAATTAGTCTCTCGATTACTTTTCCCTCAACTAATACCACAATTTCCCTGCAAAAAAGAAGAAACAGAAGAGTTCTTGAAATTGGGCGTGTAATCTTATTTTCTTTCTTTTCTTTTCTAGAGGCACACGCATGCTTGCTTCCGCACACAGTGGAAACCCGTGGTCTGAAACAGGGATATGAGAGTGGAGTATAAAACACTTCCTGGGGCTGGAGACAGCTCAGTGCTGAGCATACACTGCTCTCTTAGTTCAGTTCCCAGCACCTGAATGGTGGCTCACAGACACTTACAGCCCATCTCCAGGGGGATCCACTCTGGCCTCCACATCCACCTGAAGTCACCTGCATTCATATATATGATTTAAAAATAATAAAAATAAATCTTTTTAAAAACACACTTGCTTACCAGCAGCCCAGGCTTCTCTCTTTGACACTCACTAGTATTAGAAACATCACCTCAAACATCGCTGCCCAAACTGTTTCAATAAAGCCTGCTCTTTCCCATTTCACCATCTTCAGAACTCCTGGAGAAGTTCACTATTTTATACTTTTACTGTTTGTGCTTGCCCCACACCCACTAAACTATATTGAAGAGATTTCTCTTTTGCTTATGGCCATATTGCCAATGTCTTAAACAGTGCCAGCATATAGAAAATCATTGCACAGTAAACACTTGCTGTTAGGAAAATCTTTACAACCCTGGGTTCATCCTAATGTCTGTCACTAACCCCGAGGACATTACATGGCCTGGCATCACTGCTGGCTGTTTAAAGAGACCAATCTGTGAGGACTCTCCCTTCAGTTAACATGGGTTTTGTTTCTGACAATTAGTGAAGCTGGAAAAGAGATAGAATGTGACTTAGTCATGATCCTCCCAACTGTAGAATTTGTTTTTAGTCTCTAGTGGACTGTATTTACTGTGTGTGTATGAATGCAACTGAGAAGCTGGTTCTTTCTTTCCACCATATGGGTCCTGGGGGTCAGACTCCGGTGACCATGCTCAGAAGTGGGTGCCTTTGTCCATTAAGCATCTCTTTTAAACTCCCCCCCCCCTTTTAAGATAAGGTCTCAGCTTGTCCATGCTAGTGACTGGAGCAGGGCTTAGACTGCTGGATGTTCCTATCTCTACCTCTAAAGTGTTGGGATCACAAATATATGTCACCATGTCAGCAATGATCTAAATTCTACTCAAGGGCTGGAGAGATGGCTCAGCAGTTAAGAGCACTGACTGCTCTTCCAAAGGTCCTGAGTTCAATTCCCAGCAACCACATGGTGGCTCACAACCATCTATAATGAGATCTGGGGTCATCTTCTGGCCTGCAGGCACACATGCAGACAGAAAGCTGTATGATGTATACATAATAAATAAATAAATATTTTAAAAAAGAAACTTAAATTCTACTCAAACTATAAACAGAATTCTCAAGGTTCGATGTCTGGGCCATGCTACATCATAAATGGTCCGTATCCTCCTAAAGTCTGCATGTTGAAATCTTAACCCCAATATATCACTATTAAAAAAGAGGCAGGATAGAGCCCTCGTTACCAGGACTACTGTCCAAGAGCACCACAATCCTCTTGGTGTACAATACAAATGCAAGCAAAACTCATGTACAGAATGAATAAATCTTTTAAAAAGGGAGAAAAAGAATGGGTTAGGGAACTGCAGAGAGAGCAGCTCAGAGCACAGGCTGCCCAGGTTCCATTCCAGCACCCATACCATGAAGACAAAATACATACACATGAAAACAAGGAAAAATGTTAAACCATTGTTTTTCACCACTCAAAGGATCTCGAGTACCTACTAAACACACACTTTTTTATTTAAACCCAAAATTTCATTTTTTGTAGGCATACATTTTTTACATTTGGGAGAAGAGGCATGGCCCTAAATAAATGTCAGAGTAGTGGGTTGGTCTGATATTGCTTGTATTATAATGCTAAACACTGGCTCTCTAGATCCGGTTACACCAGTGAACAGATCCTTCATGTACACCAAGTGATGCTATGGAAACCTTGCTTCCCAGTTTAACTGTCGCTAGACAGCGAGAGCCTGTGATTGGGCAGGAGAAAGAGAAAGGTGGCGTTTGAGGATCGAGTGGAAGGTTGCAGGTAGAAAGAAGGGAAAAAGAAGAAATAACACCGAGAACGGAGGAAGCCACCATGAGAGGAGATGGACCATAAGCACATGGCCAGGACAAACAGCAAGTAACAAGGGACAATGGCTGGGAGATAAATTACAGTAGCTCTAAACTGCCCAATCCAGGATTATGGCTTATAAATAAAATACCCGCATTGTGTGTCCTTTACGAAGGCTAAATAGAATGATTAATTCCACTTAAAGTCAAAGAACAATTTATAGAGGTTGGTTTTTTCTACCATGTAGGTTGCCTGAAGTCAGGTTGTCAAGCTTGGTGGTCTTTACTCACTGAACCATCTTGCCAGCACCCCCTCTCTCTCTTTCTTTCTTTCTCTCTCTCTCTCTCTCTCTCTCTCTCTCTCTCTCTCTCTCTCTCTCTCTCTCTGTCCCTCTCTCTCTCTCCCTCTCTTTAAAACAGTGTTTTGTGTAGTCCAGGCTGGCCTCAAACTTGCTATGTAGTTGAAGCTGGCCTTGAACTCCTCCTGGGCACTGGGACCACAGACATGTATCATTTCTTAAGCATGAAACTCCGTTAAGGAACTGCCTGTTCTATTTATGCCATTCTGGGTTCTCTAACTACTAAAGGGCCCATTCCTAAATCCTTACATATTACCTTCTAGTTTCCAAGTTCTCCTCCCATTGATGATATTTCTAGTCCCAGTAATGAACTAAGACTGGTGTGTCCTCCCTCAGCATTCAGCCCCAGACTACTCACACGAGGTGCTGGTCTCGGATCTTACGCAGCTGGATCAGGTCAGGCTTGATGCTATTCATTTTTTTATCTATTTCCCGGTTGTCCAAAGCTTGTTTCTTTAAGTCCTGCTCAAGACGCACTTTGCTATCGTGAATCTCACCCAGACGGGATTTCAATTTATCGTAATTCATCATAATCCTGTGAAAATACATGACACATTAAGTCTAAAACATCGACAGAGGCAGGAAGATCATAAAGCACACACCGGTCCTAACACCTTGTGGGGCTTGTTTGTTTGTGACTGCTTTACACAGGCCTCACTGTGCTATACAGGCTGGTCTTGAATTCTGCGGCTCAAGCAATCCTCTTGCCTCAGCCTCTAGAACAGCTGAGACTATACAGATGCATGCATGCCATTATTCCCAGCCAGGACTGCAGGAGCATGACTACGGTAGCCCAAGTCCTGGGGCTGTATCAGGGGAAAATAAGCCATGTGTCTCTGAGTGAGTTTGCAATTCAATGGGCATGTTATATTGGGATCAGGACCAAACACTGTGCCAACACTGACAAACACTGCTAAGCAGTATGAGGTATTGAGGAAGACTTCCCATAAAAGGTTATGTCTAACCTAAGGCCTACAGATGGGTGAGAATTAAGACTTTACAGAAATAAAACACATAGACGAGATGGCATTTGGTACCATTAGTATGAATAGCCAGCAGTTCCATATAACATTTGCAACTAGATGGAGTAAAAACAAACAAGACAGAAATGTGTTAATAAAGAACAGTCTATTTCAGTCTTATGTGAGGTATTAAGTACACTCACCGCTCAATCTCCTTCTCATTCCCCTCTCGACGAAACCGCTCAATATAGTCTTTACTGTGTTGTTCTTGGGTATGACACTGCTCCTCAAATATTTTAATCGTTTCATTAAAGGCTTCAATGGCAGTTCTCTTCATTTGTATTTCCTACAGGAGAAAGAAGAAACAATATACAAACTTAAGGGCCTAACTCTGGTTCAGTGTACTTCTCAGAAAAGTAATGATTGTGTAAAAACTTCCAGAGGGAATAGTGCCAATTCCCATGGGCCAAGCCTAATCAAACCACCACAGATGGCGATCCTGAGTACTTACAGTTCTAGGAATTTTCACTGGTAGGATAGTTTTTCTATGCCTCATATTTACTAATTTCAATGAATGGTTATTAAGAACACATTACACTGGGAGTACTACCTGATAGATGATAAGAGAATTTATGAAACTGAGGCCTCTCACCCAGAACACGGATGACTCTGAATACCTGATCCCCCTGCCTCTGTCTTCCAAATACTGAGATACAGGCATTTATCACTGTGCCTGGCCAATACATTCAACTTTTTAAACAAAGATGCCAACCAGGCCTTACTGAGATGATGGCATCTGTCTGGGCAGAGTAGAAGGAAGTAAGAGGCTTAGTCAGGTTCTTAAAAAGTTTTTGAGGCAAACAGAAAGCCAACGACATAAACACTGCAAGGTGGAAAGCAGGTGTAGTAAATTCAAGAACCGTAAAGCTAGGGGAGACGCAGTACAGAGAACTGTTCTAAGAAGTAACGTCAGACTGAGGAGACGGCTCAGTGAGAAGGAGCATCTGACACCAAGCTTGATGGCCTGAGTTTGGTCCCAGGACTCACATGATAAAAGAAGAGAACCAAGTCCTGAATGCTGTCCTCTGACTCCACAAACACTGTGGTACACACACACGCACTCACACACACACAAAAGAAGAAATAAAAATGTAATAAAAAAACATTAAGCTGGGTGGTGGTGGCGCACACCTAGATCCCAGTGCTAGGGAGGCAGAGGCAGGTGGATCTCTGAGTTTGAGGCCAGCCTGGCCTACAGAGTAAATTCCAGGACAGCCAGAGATATACAGAGAGACCCGGTCTTGGGAAAAAAAGTTATTAATGGAATAAGGTTAGAGCCAGGCATAGTAACACATTGATAATACAATGGATGAGATGGAGGCAGGAGGATGAGGAATTCAGGCTTGCCTCAAGTTCATAATGAGTTCAAGTATATAATGAGCCTAGGTTACAGTGGACTGTCTTTTAAAAAGAAGGGGCATATATGTAACCAAACTCCTTTTTTTTTTCCATTTAGAGAATCCTTACTAATAATAGAGTTTGGGGAATGGTTTTTCTGTTTTGTTTTATTTGTTTTTTGGTTTTTTTTTTTTTCTTTTTTCTTTTTTTCGGAGCTGGGGACCGAACCCAGGGCCTTCCGCTTGCTAGGCAAGCGCTCTACCACTGAGCTAAATCCCCAACCCCTTGTTTTATTTGTTTTTTAATGCTACTTTTAAACAAAGGAGTAAGTCTGTGGCAATAGCTCGGTCAGTAAAGTACTCGACACACAGGCTGAAGACCTGAATTTGATTCCCAGAATCCACAAATAAAAGACAGGCGTAGGGTGGTGGAGGGATGCTTAGAAGTTAAGAGCACTGGCTGCTCTTCCAGAGGTCCTGAGTTCAATTCTCAGCAACCACATGGTGGCTCACAACCATCTGTAAGAATCTGGTGCCCTCTTCTGGCCTTCAGACATATATGCAGGCAGAATGCTGTATACATAATAATATATCCATCTTAAAAAAAGAGACAGGCAGTGATGTGCTTGTGATCCTACTGCTGGAGAAGTAGAGACAAATGAACCCCTAAGGCTCACATGCCAGCCAGCCTCATCGACTGGACCAACCTCACTGAAATATAGACACAAAAAAACCTGTGTTTTACAACCCTGGCTGATAAGTTGAAAGCTGGTTTAGGAGAGGAGAATGTGGAGGATACGGGTAAGAATATCAGTTAGGAGGCTTCCGCAGTGTTTAAGGCTTTATGGACAACTTCCTAGAAGGCACTGCTAGGAGGAGGTGAAATCTTTAGGAAGGAAGTTAGGTCACTGGAAGCATGCTGTTGAAGGAGTTATGGAAACCCTGGCCCTCTCCCGCTCTGATACTACCCTGAAACACCTAAGACTGTGAGTCAGAGGAGATGTCTCCTCCTCAAGGCTGATCCTCTCAAGCATTTTGTGCTGTCTGTGTGATATGTCTCACTGTGGAGCCCGAGATGGCCCTGGACTGGCAGGCCTGAAATTCAGACGTGCTGTCCCAGCCTCCCTAGCGATGGGACTAAAGGTGTGCACACCACACCCAGCCGTCAAGTATTTTGTCACAGCAACAGAAAAATCAAAAACACCAGACAAGAAAGTAGGCTAGCTTTAGACCAAGGTGTTAGTAGTAAAAGTAAATGAAATATGTAGATTCTGCACATACACTGAGATAAAATGAACAGGATTTATTTAACTGGTCGCGAGCTGTAAGAGTCTACTATAACACTAAGGGTTTATCTGAGTAAGGAGAAAGATGTGACTTTTCTGAACTAATATAGGAAAGCCTACAGGTGAAACCTAACTTAAAATAATACCTGGGGCTGGAGAGATGGCTCAGCGGTTAAGAGCACCGACTGCTCTTCCAGAGGTCCTGAGTTCAATTCCCAGCAACCACATGTTGGCTCACAACCATCTGTAAAGAGATCCAATGCCCTCTTCTGGTGTATCTGAAGATCTGGCTACAGTGTACTTATATATAATAAATGAATAAATCTTTAAAAAAAAATAATACCTGATTTCTGACTGAAAAAATATAGGACTCTAATGGCCAAAATGCTGTGCTGGTCCATTTTTTTATGTGAAAAGTCTGATTCCATTTTATCTCTTTTAATTATTAAGAATGATTTTGATTTTTTTTTTTTTTTTTTTTTTGCTACTTGATTGTTGTGTCAGGAGGTGATTGTTAACCCCAAAAGACCACCAAGGAGCTGATTCTGATGTAATCCCATTAGGGCTTCCTTATTCGAGCTTGACCTTGGGTCCTCACACCGTCTCTGATGGAGGAATGGGAAGGGCCAGCCTGAGCCTGTTTCAGGCAGGCTCTTATAGAGGCAAGAAGGGTTGTCTATCTTGGCACACATCTGACTGGGACCGTTATGGCCTTTAACATAATTGGCTGGTGCTGGGGGTCAAACCATAAACTTCTGTTTTCCTCCTGATGGTGGTTGTTAGGATGTGGAGTGCCACGGGGAGGCTTGTAACCTGGAGGTGCAGATTTGTTGGGGAGTAACCTGGAAACTGGTGTTAGGTGCCAGTTTCTTAGTTAACTCAAGTTCAACCTTAAGTCAAGTTCTCTAAAATGAAGTCTGAACCCAAAAGATCTGGTCTCTCAGGTATTTGTGCTGCTCTGTCTTGTATGCCTTTATGCATATGTGTATTTAATATTAGTGGGTTTCTCATACATTACATCCTATTCTCTGTTGGGATGAGACAAATGAGATTTACCCTAAGTACTGCTTTTAAGACTCCATTTTGATCATAAAGTGAAATTAAGTTCAAGTTCCCAGGCTCTCAGGGAGTGGGGAACTTTCCAGGTTAGTCAACTTCCTTCTCATTCTTCTTCTGTCCCCCAAAACATAATGATTGTTCTTAACCAGGACAAGAACAAACGATTCTGGTTGATGAAAAGTTGTAACTGTACCTTGGCATAGATACTGTCTTAGATCAGGTTTCAAATATGTGTAGAGACACCGTGACCAAGGCAACTCTTATAAAGGCAAACATTTAATTGGGGCTGGTTTAGTTTCAAAGGTTTAGTCCATTAGCACCATGTCAGAAAACATGGCACTGTGCAGGCAGACTTGGTGCTGGAGGAGCCAAGAGTTCCACACCTGACCCCAAGGAAAGCAGGAGGAGATTGTCTTCTGGACCGGACAGAACCCTGAGCATTCATAGGAAGCCTTAGAGCCCATCACAGGGACACATTTCCTCCAACAAGATCACACCTTCCAATAGTGCCACTCCCTATGACCTAGCATTCAAACACATCAATTTGTGGTGGCCGGACATATTCCAACTACCACAGATGCCTATGGACTTCATTATTTTTCTGCTTTACTAAGGTGAATGTTCAAAGACATAGTCAGTTCTCAAGTCTGTGCTGTTGTCCCTGGCTGGTCACTTTTGCTGCCTAATTCAAATAAAGATCTTGCTTTCCTAGACTCTTGTGACTGGTTGGATTGTTTTGGATTTTTGGACCCCAATCCCTCCACTCTTCTAAGTTCCTTCCTCATATCTCCCCTCTCTCCAAGATCTTCTCCTCAGTTTCCCTTCAAAAAAGAGCAGGCCTCCTAGGGATATCAACTGGACATGGCATAACTTACAACAGGACAAGGCCTAAATGAAGCATAGTTTTTATACACTGTGTAAAGTTTACACTTGTGTTGTTCAAATGCTGAGTTCTCTGCCCTCGTATAGCTAGGCTCAACTCTGACTAGACTCATAACTTAAGATAACCCATTTATTTTAATCTATATTCTGCCATGTGGCTGGTTACCTGGTTACCTGTACTCAGGTGCCATGAGTCCATCTCCTCATATCTCCCCTGGGCTCTCTCCCAGAATCCTTCCTCTCTCCCAATTATCTCACCTCTATGTTCAGCCTAAGACATAAGCCATAGGCTTTTTAATTGGCAGGTGATACATCCATACAATATAGAAGATATTCTCCCTATACCAAAACCCTCATATTAAGGCTGGACAAGACAACACAGTAGGAGGAAAAGGATCCCAAAAGCAGGCAAATGAGTCTACTCCCAACCTTTAGGAGTCCCACCGAATGCCAAGCTGTATAACCATAATGTATATGCAAAGGCCTAGTTCAGAGCCATACATGATCCGTGTTACTGTTACTTCAGTCTCTATAACCCCTATGAGGCCTGCGTAGTTGATCTGTGATCTGTGTTCTCATGGTGTCTTCAACCCCTCTGACTCCTATGAGAGTGATCCTAGCAAAGACTCCTTCTAGTCGTGGGGGTACAGAGACTGAACTTGCCGTCTTTAATTACCAAGCAAGGCTTCTAGCAGTGGGACTGGGACATCAACCCCGCTACAAAACTTTCAACCTGCAATTTGTCCAGCCTATAAGATGTACTGGGGTAATGGTGACACAGGACTTGTGGGAATGCCCAACCAATCACTGGTCCAACTTGAGGCACACACCATGCGAGGGAGCCCATGCCTGATACTGCCCAGACAGCCAGGAACTAGAGGCTGGACAGCCTAGATACCCAGGATAGAACCAATCACACACTGGAAAAAAGTGTCAATGAAATGATTCCTAATAATATTCTGCTATCCTCGCAGATTGGTGCCTAGCCCAACGGTCATCAGAGAGGCTTCATCCAGCAACTGAAAGGAGCAGATGCAAAGACCCACAGCCAAACACTAGGTGGAGCAAGGGGAACCCCACACAGGAGGGGGAGGAAGGACTAAAGGAGCATTAAGGACGTGTTTCTTTTTATGTGTGTGCTTAGTGTCTAGACCTTTACTTCAAGTTTCAGTGTCTTCTGAAACCAGGGTCACTTTCAGATGAAATGGCTATGATGAAGTACTGAGAGATTTACAGACCAACTCCATTAAAGTGGTCAATATCACATGGACAGTGAAGTGGCCATTCACAATATAAGGCTTTATAATTAGTAAATTAGGGGATTTTTCTTCCAGGGCTTGAGATCAAAACCAGGAAGCGACAAATGCTGAACAGGGCTTCTATCAGCGAGCTAGACCTGCTCTTTTATTTTCTATGATGTGAAAGGAAAATGAAGAGAAGAAGCATTATAGGCATTAAACCTAAGTAACTGTAATCTTGGACAATATATAACGAAACATAGGGTTAGGGCATGTTGGCATACACTTTTAGTATTATTAGCCCTTGCACTTAAGAGGTAGAGACATATAGATCTCCATGAGTTCAAGGTTAGTCTGGTCTACACAGTGAGTTCTAGATATTCAGGGCTATATGATAGCCTGTCTCAAAAAGGAAGGGGGCAGGTTGGGACAGAGATGCATAGTAGTAGTGTTTATGTAATATTACAAATATTACAAAGATGTTAGCTGTAAATTAACCCAATTATATACCTAATAGACATAATAAGGAAAGGAACACTCCACACAGCAAGAATAGAATAAAGGTAATTCTTTTTTTTTTTTTTTCTTTTCTTTTTTTTGGAGCTGGGGACCGAACCCAGGGCCTTGCGCTTGCTAGGTAAGCGCTCTACCACTGAGCCAAATCCCCAACCCCATAAAGGTAATTCTTAAATAAAACTATAATATTCCAAATACTATATCCAAAATATATCACATTAAGCCACAAAACAAGTTTTTTTAAAGTTTTAACTTAATGGAGTACTCTCAGCTATCAAAAACAATGACTTCATGAAATTTATAGGCAAATGGATGGAACTAGAAAATATCATCCTGAGCGAGGTAACCCAATCACAGAAAAACACACATGGTATGCACTCACTGATAAGTGGATATTAGTCCAAAACCTACAATTACCCAAGATACAATCCACAGAACACAGGAAGCTCAAGGAGAAGGATGAACAAAATGCGGATGCTTCCCTCCTTCTTAAAAGGGGGAACAAAAATATCCATAGCAGGGGATAGGGAGGCAAAGTGTGGAGCAGAGACTTCAGGAACGGCCACTCAGAGCCTGCCCCACATGTGGCCCGTACACACACAGCCACCAAACTAGATAGATGGATGAAGCTAAGAAGTGCAGGCTGAGAGGAACTGGATATAGCTGTCTCCTGAGAGACACAGTCAGAGCACGTCAATACAGAGGCGAATGCTAGCAGCAAAACACTGAACTGAGAACGGGGTCCCCGCTGGAGGAATTAGAGAAAGGTCTGAAAGAGCTGAAGGGACTTGCAACTCCAGAAGAACAACAATGCCAACAACCAGAGCTCCCAGGGACTAAACCACTACCCAAAGACTATACATGGACTGACCCATGGATCCAGCTGCATATGTAGCAGAGGATGGCCTTGCTGGGCACCAATGGAAGAAGAAGCCCTTGGTCCTGCCAAGGCTGGACCCCCCAATGTAGGGGAATGTCGTGGGGAGGGGTGGAAGAGGGGGTGGATGGGGAAGAAAATACCCTTATAGAAGAAGGGGAGGGGGGCTGGAGAGATGGCTCAGCGGTTAAGAGCACTGACTGCTCTTCCAGAGGTCCTGAGTTCAACTCCCAGCAACCACATGGTGGCTCACAACCATCTGTAAAGAGATCCGATGCCCTCTTCTGGTGTGTCTGAAGACAGCTACAGTGTACCCACATATAAATAAAAATAAACAAAATCTTTAAAAAAAAAAAAAAAAAAAAAAAAAAAGAAGGGAATGGGATAGGGGGCTTATGTCCAGGAAACCAGGAAAAGGAATAACATTTGAAATGTAAATTTAAAAAAAAAAACCAGTAAAAAAAAGAAAGAAAAAAAAGATAAAAGTTTTAACTTTATTTTTATTTTTTCAGATTTACTTAATTTTATGTATATGAGTGTTTGGCACACATGTACACACATGCACACACATGCACCACATTTGTGCCCAGTGCCAAACGCTCTAGCTCAGGAGAGGACATCAGACTCCCTGGCAGTATAGTGAAAAATGTTGTGAACCACCACTGAGCATTGGGAACCAAACCCAAATCTTTTGCAAGAACCAGTGTCCTTACCTGGCTGCAGTGGTGTATGCCTTTAATCCCAGCACTCTGGAGGCAGAGGCAGGCTAGCCTGATCTACAGAGCAACCTCCAGGACAGTCAGGGCTACACAGAGAAAAATGGTCTCAAAACAAAACAGAACAACAAAAACAAGTGCTCTTAAAAAATGCTGGGCCACCTCTCTTGCCTCAGGTTTTAATAAAACGTAAGACTACAATCATACAGAGGACCTTCTCTGACCCACAAGGAGAAGAAAGTAGAAATCACAGAAGAAAAGTCAGAGGCACACAGTAATTAAATAGCACGCTCTGAAATAACTAACGGTTCAAAAAGTGTTGAAGGCCAGGCATGGTGGTGTATGTATCCCTTATCTCAGAAGCCTTGTGAATTAGCGGTACACAGATCTCTGTGAGCTCCAGGCTACCCTCATCACAGTGAGGTTCTGGGCTAGGGCTACCTAGTGACGTTCACCTCATAGAATAAGAATAATGTAAAATAAATAAAGAAATGACAGGCAAAATTAGAAAACGCGTTGAGAGACATGAGACCTAAGCACTGCATGAGAACACTCACTACAGGACATGACAAAAGCAAATGTTTACAGAGTGAGGTCCAGGACAAACGATGCTACACAGAGAAACCCTATCTCTAAAAATCAAAATCAAAAACAAAACAGAAGGTTGGTAGGGAGGGACAGTAGTGCAAAGGTTCACTGGGTGTGCTGGTGGGTTCTGTTATCGAGACACGGGTTAGGCGTTCTCAGAGGAGAAAACCTCGTTGAGAACAGCCTGCATCAGGCTGGCCTGTAGGAAGGTCTATGGGACATTTTTAGATTAATAGCTGATATGGGAGGGCCCAGCCCACTGTGAGAAGTACCACCTCAGAGCATGTGTTCCTGGCTAAGAAAGCAGGCTGAGCAAGCCACGGGGAACACGCCAGCAAGCTGCATCCTCCATGGTGTCTGCTTCACTTCCTGCTCTGACTTCCCCTCCTGATGGAATACATCTCTAAGATAAAAATGACCCAAAGAAGGGTCTTTCCCATGTTGCTTTTGGTCATGTTCTTTTTCACACCAACAAGAAGTAACTGACAGTAGTATGGTAAAAAGGCCCTGGGCCTCAGACCTCAAGACTCCACAAAGCTGTCCTCTGACCTGCAGAAGTGTCCTCATACATACTAATAATCTGTGCTCTCGAGTCAACTATATAATTAGATAACATAAGGAACTAAGAAAAAAGTAAAAAACAAACAAAATGCAAAGCTAGCAGGAGGAAGGAAGCAATAACGATGAGAGGAGAAAATCAACAGACAAAGGGGAGACCGCACACCTGTAGTAACAGCACCCAAGGTACAAGTAGAAGTCACAAAGAAACAACAACAAAAACACAAAGAAACAACAACAAAAGAAAGGAAAGAAGGAAGGAGGGACGAAAGGAAGGAAGGAGGGAAGAAGGAAAGGGAAGAAGAGTAAGAAAACGAGATAGAAGGGAGGGGAAATCAAGGAAAGTTTAGTTTAAAGTAAGTATTATTAAAAGACCCAGAGGGGACTTTACCACCAACTTTATAAAACTAAATGGAAGCCGCTTTAAAGCAGAAGCCTCAGGCTACAAAGATGGCTCCGTGGGTAGAGCATTTATTGTTCTTGCAGATGACCTACACGATGGCTCACAAGCATCCGAACTCCAGTTCTGATGGCCTCTTCCAGCCTCATGAGCACCAGGCTGTATACCGACATGCACTCAAACACTCAAACACATTCAATAAATAAATAAATGCTTTTTATCTTAAAAATCACAGAACCAGCTGGGTGAGGTAGCACATGCCTTTAATCCCAGCACTTGGGAGGTAGAGGCAGGCAGATTGCTGAGTTTAAGGCTAGCCTGGTCTACAGAGCAAGTTCCAGGATAGCCAGGGCTACACAGAGAAAGCCTGGGGGTAGGAGGGCTTCCTTTTCCCTTCCTATTCTTCCTTTCTTACTAGAAATATGGTGGTGATGGCTCATGTTCGATGAGGAGAGCACGGGACAGGAAAACCTGAGAATCATGCTGACAGTGGAGCTGCGGAAACAGCCCTGTACTGCCCCTATGGACAAAAATTAATTTCTATCTCAAGAATTTGTCATTTTACTAATTTTATCATTTATAATATTACCTAATTTTAAAAAAAGTTTTTTGGAGACAGATTCCCATGTATCCCAGATGAGCTCCCAACTAGCTACATAGCTGAGGATGACCCTGAATTTCAGATCCTCCTGCTTCCCAGTGGCAGGAATTAAAGACTTGCACCACCACACCCAGTTTTACCCGATGCAATGATAAACCTAGGGCTCTGTGAATGGCAGGAAACAACCCGCACTCCACCAGTCAAGCCATAGTCCTGACCCCATGGGCTAATGCTGACAGACAGCAGAAGATCCAGCCACTACTCAGAATCTACCAACACAATACTGCACCAAGACCACTGAACAACAGCCCCACCTGTGACGTCCTGGTGTACTCTTCATACAGCCTGTCGTACTCTTTACTCTTCTCCTGGTACTGAGAGTGGAACTCTTGCAGGTTTTTACCTACCGCATCAATGTTATCTTCTTTTACCAACTGATCCTGCAAAGGCAGAAGAAAATAAAGTGAAGCAATGCTACAGACTATGATATGTTTCCCAGGTCTGTTTGCACTTAAATTATATTAAACTTTAGAAGTCCTGTTTGATAGAAAGCACCAAAAAATGCTTGAGTTTATAAAGATTTTGTTTTGTTTTGTTTCTTGAGCCAGGGTCTTAGTAGGTACACGAGGCTGCCCTGGAACTCATAGTGATCCTCTGCCTCTCTAGTGCTGGGACTGAAGGCACGCGCCATCCACCCGGCAAGAAAAACACTTTTTAGTTAACGCTAAGACCAGATTTTTAAGTCAGACAAAAATAATATTATAAAAATTAAGAAATATGGGGCTAGAAGAGATGGCTCAGTGCTTAAGGGCACTGGCTGCTCTTCCAGAGGCCCTAGGCTTGATTTCCAGCACCCATGGGATAGTTAACAACCATCTGTAAATCCAATGCCCTCTTCTAGCCTCAATGGGCACCAGGCACATATACACATGCACAGACAGACACACCAGGCAGGCAAGACATTCATACACATTAAGTAAAATATAAAAAAAACTTTAAAAAAAGAGAAAGAAATAGGGCTGGAGAGAGATGGCCCGGTGGTTGGGAGTCCTTGCTGCTCTATAAAAGGACTCGCGCTCATTCCCAGCACCCACAGGCAGCAGCTCACAGCGCCACCAAATGCCATGTCATGATTTCTGACCTTTCAGACACTGCGCATGCACATGCTGGAACACATACATACAACTTTAAATTTAAAAAGAAAAGAAGAGAGAGAAACAGGGCTGGAGAGAGAGCTCAGTCGTAAGCTCTTGTTACATAAACGTGAAGATCTGAATCTGATCCTCAGCACCTGAGTATGAAGTGAGGTTTGGTGGCACATGCTTGAATCCCACGGCTAGGCAGGCAGAAATGGGTGACCCCCTGGGTCATCTAGCCTAGGCTAATCAGTAAGCCCAGGTTCCAATGAGAGACTGATTCAAAACACAAAAGTGAATTGTTCCGGAGGACTAAACACCTGAGGATGACCTCTGGGCTCACATATACCCTGACCCCCAACACTGCCCCCAAAAGGAGAGGTGTGATAGCAAAAACCTAGAATCCCAAAACTCAAGAGACTGGAGCAGGAAGATCATAATTTCAAGGCCACTGTCAGCTATACCGTGATTTCAATGCCAGCCCACCTACATGAAACCCTGTTTCAAAAAACAAAAACAACAAACCTAAAGTAATACAGTTAAAATGTTATTTAAGAAATGTATCGTATTCTTTTCTCTTCCTTTCCCTTTGAGACAGGGTCTCACATAGCCCTGGCTAGCCTGAAACTCAGAGACCTACCTGCGTCTGTTGGGATTAAAGGCATGCCCCACCACACTCAGGATTAACTAGGAAAATAAATATAAACCACTAAGCCTAGTAGGATAAAATTATATGAATAACCCTATGAGCAGTGCTATGGTCATACCTGTTGGTATCTGGACACTGGGTACATCAGCTTCACATCAAGTTTGGGATTGTACTGAGCGAGAGATTCATGGTGATAGTGGTTAATGAGCTCCACCACAGAATTAAACGTCAGGGGCTCAGAAAAGCCGTATTTACCATCCCGATGATAGATCTTTATTAATTTATTATTTCCTCCCTTCCTGTGAACAACAAAACAATAATTGCAGCATTTCCTCCAAAATTCTATTAAAACACTAATTTCATATGGAGATATAAAAACTTAGTTTACATCAAATAAATGTGTTATTTTGCTAACAGGCCAGAGGTGGTAAAACAGCACATATGATTATGTGTTTAAAACTATATATTATTTTCTTACCTTTCTTCCCTTTATTTTGTTTTTTGTTTTGTTTTGTTTGTGTTTTTACAACAAGGTCTCTGCACAGCCGTGACTGCCCTAGAACTTGCTCTGTGGATCAGACTGGTCTTAAACAGCGGAGGGCCTGCCTCTGCCTCCAAGCATAAGGCCATCACACCTGCCCTCCTTCTTTCTTTTGTTTTTTCTTCTCCTAATTATTTTGTCCATAAAATGCCTTAGTTATTAAAAATCAGCACCCCTGAGATGGGTCTGACATGGGTGTGGTGGTGCACATCTTCATTCTCAGGCAGAGGCCTCTGTGTGCTCGAGGCTACCCTGGTCTCCACAGAGAGTTCCAGAAAAGTCAGGGCTACATAGAGAGAGACCTTGTCTCAAAACAAAACAAAATACCCAAATCGATATAACATTCAATATCGAGAAGCTTAGCTCAAAATATTATTTAAAAATAACTAAAACATAAGTAACTTAATTATTTTTTATTATTTTGTGATTTTTTTTTAATTTGTCATGGAGAATAGAGGCAATTTCTGTCTTTGGGCAGAAGCACAAGCCATCTCTATATAAAAGGAATTATAAACATTTGTTTCAGTATCACCAATACACTCAAGGTTTACATAACGGACATAATTTGATGCTTCAGTACCTCAGACCACCTTTATTTACTGAGTCAAGTCCAGATAATCCCTTAAAGATCACTTATAGGACAAGTATGGTAGTGCGTGCCTGTAAACCTGGTTCTCTGAAAGAGAATCAAGTCTGTGAGACCAGTGCATCTGGACTACAAGGCCCTTCCCCAGAAAAAAAAATCAAAGAGAAGAAAAGAGGGGGAAATAAGGAAGAAGAAACAAGGAATTTATAACTAAAATCAAAATGGCAATATAAAGCATAATCTAAACCCACACCAGGTTGACTTATCATATAACAGCAAAATACAGTGCTATTCCAATTCAGTTTTTCTAATGGCACCCTGCTATGTGGGAAGGTTATATGCTTTATGCTATGCACTTATAATACATAACAAATGATCCATTGGGACTTGTGAAAGACTACATAAGATTGGTCTGATTTATAGACTGGTTAAAATTCAAATTATACAAGGCTTGGGCCGGTATCTACATGGATGATGAACTATTCCTATAAAATGCACATTATAAGGATCAACTAATGGTATGTGTTTAGTATAGGTGTATACACACACATATATATAAAGAGAGAGAAAGAAAACAAATCCAAGATGGTCTCACTTAAAACTCATTCAAATTACTGTGCTGAACATCTATAGAGGGCATGAAGTCCTTGTGCTCATAGATAAGCACTAGGAAAGTCAGGAAAGGAGAGGGGGTGTATATACCTGTTTTACACCCAGAAGGCTGGGAATGACCACAGTTAATAACCTGATGGTGGTTTGAACAAGAATGGTCCCCATAGAAAGGCTCATAAATTTGAATGCTTGGTCACCAGGGAGTGGCGCTATTTGAAAGGATTCAGAGATATGGCCTTGATGGAGGAAGTGTTTCACTGTGGGCTGACTTTTGAGGTTTCAGACACCCATGCCAAGCCCAGCCTCTCTTCATGCTGCCTTCAGATCTAGATGTACTTCAACACCGTTTCTGCGTGCATGTTGCCATGCTCCCTGCCATGATGACAGTGGACTAACCTGTACACAAGCTCCAATTAAATGTTTCCTTTATAAGAGTTGCCTTGATCATGGTGTCTCTTTACAGCAGTACAACACTGATGATCTCTGCTATCTGTAGGGCCAGTCTTTTTTTTAAAAGATTTATTTACTTATGTATACGAGTGCTCTGTCTGCATGCTCTTCTGTACACCGTAAGAGAATCAAATTCCATCACAGAGGGTTGTGAGTCATTGTGTGGTTCCAGGACCTCTGGAAGAGCAGTCAGTGCTCTTAACCACTGAGCCATCTCTCCAGCCCCCTGTAGGTCAGGGCATCTCTGTTTATCCCAGACTCTCCCTCCCTAGATCTTGAGCACTGCTTCTCAGTCAATAAACCCATCCTTATGGGAGACATCAGGTGTAGTGTACAAAAGCCTGACTAACGTCCATGTTACCTTGGGGTCAGGCCAACCGTGTCTCCTACAGGCTATTATATTTACCTCAGTCATTCTCCCAGACCCTTACTTTGAGAATTGTTTCTGAGTCAACAGAACCCATCTTTATGGAAGAGGTCACACTTTATAAAGAGTGTCAATGTAAATATGTCTTAAACTTTGTTGTACACATAGAATTAATTTTCATCAAGAAACTTTTTCCCAAAATTGTGCTGTACTTAAATGTGACTAAAATAAACTACCCAAGGTCAGATTCCACAAGTTTGAACCAACATTAGCTAAGTCCTGCCTCACTCAGGGTGTTACTCCTATGAACACAATGACAGACAGAAGAGCCAGATACAGCCCATGCTCTCACAGAACTTAAGACAGCAAATGTGCATGCCACAGGTCTGAGTGTGGGGAGGGTGGAAGAGGTCTGCATTCTGATTTTTGGGTTGGGTTTTGACTTTTTGAGACAAGGTTTACACTATAGCCAAAGTTGGCCTGAAACTTGCTGTGTAGATCAAACTGGCCTCAAACTTGTCACAATCTTCTTAAAAAAAGAAGAAGAAGAAGAAGAAGGAGAAGGAGAAGGAGAAGGAGAAGGAGAAGGAGAAGGAGAAGGAGAAGGAGAAGGAGGAGGAGAAGGAGAAGGAGAAGGAGATGTATTTATTTATTATATATAAGCACACTATAGCTGCCTTCATGCACACCAGAAGAGGGTATCAGATCCCATTACAGATAGTTGGGAGCCACCATGTCTTTGCTAGGATTTGAACTTAGGACCTCTGGCAGAGCAGTCAGTGCTCTTAACTACTGAGCCATTTCTCCAGCCCTGTGGCAATCTTCTTGCCTCAGGCTAAAAATGGAAAATTAAAGAAGGGCCATAGAGATGGCTCCTCAGGTAAGGGCCCTTGCCACCAATCCTGACAATGTTTGCTCAATCCACAGAATACTCTCAGTGCCTGAAAAGGAAAAAAACAGTGCCTGTAAGTTGCTCTCTGACCTCCACAAACACACATGCAGACAAAGTAAATAAAGTAAAAATAAAACCAATAAAGGATAATGAGTGGTGGTGTACACCTTTAATCCCAGCATTCAGGAGGTAAAAACAGGCAGATTTTTGTGAGTTCAAGGCCAGCCTCTTCTACATAGAGAGTTCTAGGCCAGCCAGGGTTACAGAGTAACACCATCTTTTAAAAATTAAATTAAACCCAGCAAGGAGGTCAGTGATTTAAGGGCTGAATGACCAAAAGAGAGAACAGTCAGTGCTGTAAGAGGAAATATAAGATCACGAACACCTTGTAGACTATAGTAAGGTTTTCATTTTTTAAAAGACTTGTTTTTAATTAAATATGTGTGTGCACTCACACTTACAGGTGTCTGATGAGGCCTCTGGAGCTCAACTTTTAGGAGATGCTGGGAACCAAACTCACTCCCATCTCGAGGAGCACGCCTGTAACTCTAGCTCCAGGAGATCAAGTTGCCTAACTCTGCATCCACAGGCACTTGCATGCACACCCCTTACCCACACAAAAACACATAATTAAAAATAAATCTTTTTTTGAAAATAGCCTTTCAAAATAAAGTTTTCAAAATAGGACTACCAACAGATCTAATAAGCACTAGGTTTGGCAGAAGTAAGACCTTGAATGATGGTTTCAGCTAATGATAAGTACACAAATCCAACTGAAATGAACTAAAGGTAAGGTGGCCAAGTTTGGTGGCACATACCTTTGATCAGAGCAGAGATGGAATCTCTGTGAGTTTGAGGTCAGCCTGGTCTACATAGAGAGTTTGAGGCCAGCCAGGTGACATAGTGAGACTCAGTTTTAAAAAAGAGAAAAAAGAAAAG
This sequence comes from Rattus rattus, assembly GCF_011064425.1. Classification (NCBI taxonomy): domain Eukaryota; kingdom Metazoa; phylum Chordata; class Mammalia; order Rodentia; family Muridae; genus Rattus; species Rattus rattus. The sequence goes on along the minus strand of NC_046154.1, from coordinate 39,943,832 downwards.
AGAAAAGGAAAAGGAGAAAGAGGAGGGGAGTAAAAAGGGAGACAGGATAATTATTTGGGGAAGGGACTGAGCCTAAGGCTTCACTGCTGTAAAGCAAGTGCTCTACCACTGGGCTGGAGCCTTAAAACTTAGAAAAGGTCATCTGTGGAGTAATGAGCATCAGGGGTGAGAGTGGTGAGTAAGAGCCATTCCACACATAGAAATGTTGCCCCAGACCAAAGCAACCCTTCACAAGACTAGGAGAAAGGCAAGATAGTTATTTACTGTCCCGGGCAGACACTGATAGCTGTGGCAGTAAGAGTACGATGAAGTTCTCTTATGTGTATACATTCTAGTGCAACAAGAAGGAAGTTCTTTAGCCAAAGAGAAGTGAAGGTTTGAGCTGGAGACAGGAAGATGTAGGGCTGTCATCAGGAAAAGGAGGGTAAGGGGATTATGGAATGAAGAAGTGAAGCTGGATGCTATTAAAGGGCCAATGGAGGCCAGAGACAAGAGCTTGACATGAATTAGTTACAGTGGCTTTCGGGTTTTTTTCTCCACATTCCTGCTTAAGTACAGAGAGTTAAATTTAAGAAAAATTGAGGGTATTTTTACAGAGGTAATTGTAATAATGGACCATGGACTCAAGGCACTAGAAATAAAGATACATTATCATAAATTTTTATTTATGTCTCTCTCCCTTTGTTAATCTTCTTACCCAAAAAGTAAGTGTAACATTTCTCTTTGTATGCTAGCATCTGATCAGTGTTGGGCAAGCGTCCGACGTTTAAGCATTTTTATGTACCAGACAGTCAGTAAGAAAACTATTTACTCTTTATACAGTTGTTCTTTTGTTTTGTTCTGTTGTTTTGTTGAGACAGGTGTTCCTCCTTAGATGGTAGAGTGCCCTGAATAGCCCAGGCTGTCCTGGAGTTAGCTCTGAAGACCAGGCTGGCCTTGAACTCAGAGAGCTGCCAGCCTCTGCCTCCCAAGTGCTGGGATTAAAAGCATGTACCACTTTTTGTTTTTTAATATATCATTACTTATTACTGGAGGAATGATACATGCTACTGGTTTCTCCTTCCACTTTTACATGGATTCTGGAATGTGAACTCAAGGCTTGCATAGCAAATGGCTTTAACTACTGAATCATCTCACTCAGTTAAAATGCTGGCTACTACATGGGAAAGCATCTTCACCCCATTCTCTGCACTCTAGTTTTACGTTCATCTCTCCCATCCAAGGAGCACCAGTAGTTTTATCAAAGCCAGGCTCTGTTCCTTTGGCCCAGTCCTTCCTTTTCTTCCTGCTCTTTCTTTTTTTGTGTGTGTGTGTGGGTTGTGGTGGCTGTGGTTTTGAGGAGGGTCTCAAGTAGCCAGGCTGCCAGTAAACTCTATTAGCCAAGGATAACCTGTCTTATATCGTTAACTGGTTCGTGTGGTTCTGGGGGGTGGGGGCAATTAGAAATTCCTGTGTACAGGCAAGCACTTTACCATCTAGGCAGGAACACCAGCTTCTTTCTTCTTTAAAAAGAAAATGTATGGGGGTTGGGGATTTAGCTCAGTGGTAGAGTGCTTGCCTAGCAAGCACAAGGCCCTGGGTTCGGTCCCCAGCTCCCAAGAAAAAGAGAGAGAGAGAGAGAGAGAGAGAGAGAGAGAGAGAGAGAGAGAGAGTTGTTGTAAAAAAAAAAGTGTATGGAGCTAGAGAGATGAATCAGTGGTTAAGAGCACTGAGATTCTGAGTTCAATTCCCAGCAACCACATGGTGGCTCACAACCAACTGTGATGGGATCTGATGCCCTCTTCTGTATGTCTGAGGACAGCTACATTAAATACATAAATACATAAAATACTTAAATACATAAAATAATAAATAAATCTTTAGAAAGAAAAAAGAAAATGCAAAGATGCTCATGTATTACATTGTTTATGGAGGTCAGGGACAACTTTCGGTTTATATCTTTCCTTCCATGATGGAGCCCAGGGCTGAACTCAGGTCATTAGGCTTGGCAGCAAACACCATCACCCCAGTGACCCATCTCCCCAGCCAGCTGCCCCCAGTACTCGTGATGCTGCTTTTCATTCTTTTTTTCAAGACACTGTCTCTCTGTGTAGCCCTAACTACCCTAAACTCACTATGTAGACCAGGCTGGTGTCAAACTCAGAAATGTGCCTGCCTCCCTCTGCCATCCAAGTGCTAGGACTGAAGGAGCGTGGACCACCGCCTCCTGCTTCTGAACACACCGCTCCCCGCACCTCCGATGTTCCCCGTGCCTCCGATGGTGTTGCTCTTTGCTTTATTCCTCTCTTGTCTGTTTCCTGGCTATATAGTTACTCTCTTTAAAAAACTGTCTCAGCTTGTACCCTTGTCACTTTACACATTCTTTCATTGAAATTTTGTTGGCCACACCTAGTTCTATTTTTCAGGTGCTATATGGTCTCATAAGCATTAAACCACCATTTCTAGATATATTTTAAGATACATTTTTCCTAAAAGTTCTGGAGAGCTAAAAATCAATACTTATCTCAAAATAGGTTGCAGTAGATGGACTGAAGAAATGTCTCAGAGACTACTGTCAGGTGGTGGTTACAAATGCCTTCAATCACAGCACTTGGGAGGCAGAGGCAGGCAGATCTCTGAGTTTAAGGCTATCCTGGTCTACAGAGCATGTTCCAGGACACTCAGGACTGTTACAGAGAAACCTTGTCTAAGGGAGAAAAAAAAAGCCTACTTGCTATCTGTTCTTTCAGAGAACCTGAGTTCAGTTCCCAGAACCCACACTGGGAAGCTGCAGAGGATCTGATGGTCTGCTCTGATCTTCTCAGGCATGCACACACACACACACACACACACACACACACACACACACATCTGGGTGCTAAAGAGGTGGCTCAGTGGTTAAGAACACTGGCTGTTTTTCCAGAGGACCCAATTACCACCACCCACATGGAGGCTCACAACTGTCTGTAACTCCAGTTCCAGAGGAGCCAACATCCTCACACAGACATACATACAGGCAAAATACCAAGGCACATAAAATAAAAATTGTAATTAAAAATGACCTGACTTCCCTATTCCTGCAAATGAAACACACCATCTTCAGCTCAGCAAGTTCAAACCATGATCACTTTCAACTTCTTCCAGGCCTGGTACCAAGCTCTTTTTGGTGTTAATTCTTCATAACCTTTTATGTCACGTCTCTTCCCACGATAGCTGGAGTTTCTTAGCAGTGTGCAATCATGACTGGACCATGTCATCCCTGCAAATAGTCATCTACCAATCTTTTTGCTCTTAGACATAAAATTCAAATTCCTTCTCAGGGCTCATTAAGTTTCTGCAAAGCTTGTTTCTATTCTGTTTCATTTTATTTATCTTTTTAAAGATCTATTTATTTTATACATTTGCTTTCATTTTAATTTCAACTTTTTCATATAATCTACTTGATAATTAAATCTTCCCCCGGAGTGCTTTTGTATTTTTTGTTCTGTCCCCTGGGTCTACCTTTCTGGCTGGAGATTTCTAATCAAACTTCCAGAGGCCACTGCTTCAGAAGCCCTTCCTTTCTACACTCCTGAGGGCACTGTGCTCCCTTGTGCAGCACTTCATGGGCTGTGATGTTGTCCCAGCACCTCCCTGTCTTCATTCTCTCCCTCTCCCTACACAGGAGGTCTGTGCTCTGTCGTCCTTTTCTTTACTCAGAAGAGCATACACGCTCTTAGTATTCAGCAAATATTAAATGAATAACTCTTAAATTCAATCATGACTACCTCTCACTCTGTAAAAGATTCCTAAGTATCTGTCTTTATTTCTTTAATTGTTTTGTTGTTTCAAGTCAGGGTCTCCTATGGCCCAGGTTGGCCTCATACTCATTATATTGCCAGGTATGACCTTGAATTTAGGATCCTCCTGGGATCCTGCTGAGATTGCAGGCATGCCTCAGCACACCTGATCCAAGAATCAACTCAGGGTCTCTCAAATGCTAGGGAAGCACTCATCAACTGAACTGCATCTCCCACCCTGTTTTTCCTTTCTTTTAAGATATAGTCTGATCATAACCTCTCTACATGCACCTACAATATTAAATATAAACTCCACACTTCATGACTCAAACGTCTCACAGCCAGAATCCAAGCCAAATGGAACTGCATCACACAAGATGGCTCTGCCTTCTCGCTTCCACCTTCCTTGCCCCAGTGTTATCTCCCTTGGTAACGCAACCCCATCTCTACACATAAAATGTCATTTCTTCCATGAGGGTCAGCTTTCATTATACCCTTAAATATGTATCTCCTTAATTTCTACCATCCTCCAAAGCATATTTTTTTGAAACTCTATTATTTTAACCCTTGTTCAATATACCTTTCCTACTTCTTTTGATTTTATCTGCCTAAGTGGTCCTTTAGGCACATTTTTTTTTCTTTTGTTGTATTGGCAGCACTGGAGATGGAACCAGGGTCCTCGCTCATGTTACACAAGCACTCGCCCACTAACCTGTGTGCCCTTCCTATTTTAACAGTTTCTAATGTGCATGGGTGTCTGCCTGTATGCACCACGTGCTTCCCTGATACTCAAGGAGGTCAGAAGAGGACACTAGACACTCTGGAACTGCAGTTATAGATGGCTGTGAGTTGCCGTGTGGACAATGAGAACTGAACCTGGGCTCTCTAGAAAAACAGCCAGTGCTCTTAACTACTGAGACATCGCTCCAGACACTCCACCCTTCACTTCTATTTTGAGATAATCTTAGTAAGTTACCCAGGTAAGCTTGAATTTACCAATCCTATTGCCTCTGTCTCCTAAGTAGAGGTTATAGCAGACAAAGGTTTTAACTTGTTAAATGCCCTGTGTAATTAAATATTCCTGAGATTAACTGTTTATTAAACTGAATTAAGCCCATCGTTTATCTGCCTAGCAGAATCCAGGAAGGGACAGCTCACGTATCACTACCTCTGAGAAAGCTCTCTGTCCTTAATCTATGCTCCACTCAAATATTTACTGAAAATCAACTATTTGCAAATTTCATTTCTAGAAGGATGACAACCTTAAAGAATAATTACAGACAATTCACACTCTAGAATCTAGGTTCACACAGAATGGTAAGTGGTAAGTGTATCAACAAAAGTAATACAATTTTTCCTTGCCAAAATCAATCGATGAATGGGAAACTAAAATATATTATATACGTGCAACAGAATATTATCCAGTCTCAAAGGAAATATAATTTGAGCCCAGGCTGTAATATATACTGAAGCTTAAAGATATTAAACTTAAGAATGATAAGCAAGGGGCTGGAGAGATGGCTCAGTGGTTACCAGCACGGGCTGCTCTTCCAGAGGTCCTGAGTTCAACCCCAGGGCAGCTCACAACCATCTGTAACGGGATCAGATACCCTCTTCTGGTGTCTGAAGACAGCTACACTGTACTCACATATATAAAATAAATAAATAAATAAAGATAAGGAAGACACAGAAGGATAAGTACTTGCATGATTCTATTTATATGAGGGTCCCAGAACAATAAAATTCAAAGACAGAAAGCAGAACAGTGACAACAGTTAAAGAGCAGGAGCTGATCGAGGTGGTACACAGCTTTAGTTCCAGTACCTGAGAGGCAGAGCATTAGATCGCTGAGTTTGAAGCCAGCCTGGTTTACATAGCAAGTTCTAGGACAGCCTGGGTAAGAAGGAGCAATTGAAAGAACTCTAATGAAACAATTAAGGTATTGGGTGGATTTGTTTCTCCTACTCCACTATCCACACTTGGATTATAAACTCCTCAGGGTAAAGCCATGTCTTAAGTATCTCAATATTCCCAATCCTAGGAATAATGCCTGATGTAGAGATAATCTTCTAAATCTATTGCTATTCAACAATAAGATGGATTACCTCTGAAGGGGAAGGTCATGGGGTCCTTTATGGAGTAGTGTTATTCAAGGCATCGACCCATGTAAACCAGTAAATATTGAAAATGTTTCTAAAAGCTATTTTATATGTGTACAAGTATTTTGTTTGCATATATGCATGTATTCCCTAAATATGACCTCTACCCACCAAGGTCAGAAGAGGGTGTCGGATCCCCAAGGACTGGGGTTGTAGATGGTTGGCTGTGAGCTGCCCATTCGGGTACTGAAAACTGAACCCAGTCCTCAGCAGACAGTGCCCTTAACCCTTGAGCCAACTCCCCACCCTAATTCCTTTCACCATCAACCCTAGGTGGTCCTAGACAAGCACTGCTTGTCCTGGTTCCTGAAGAATATCACAACTTCAGCTAAGTTACATAACCTTAAAAACCGTTGCATTTATTTACTTATTTACTGTGCGAGCGTGTGTGCGCGTGTGCACACATACATGCTGAGTCTTGTGGAGGTGAGGGAACAATTTGTAGCATAGCAATCAGTTCCCTCCTTCTACCATGTGTGTCCTGGAGATCAAACTCAAAATAGGAGGCATGGCAGCAACTGCCTACCTGCCGACCCATCAGCCTGCCCAGTTATATAACATTTACAGGCTTTTTTCTTGCACATAACATAAATAACTAATTTTTAGGAAGGTATACCTAAGAATTTGGGGATAAAATACCATCTCAGTGAGATTAAAAACACTTTCTAAGGGGTTGAGATTTGGCTCAGTGGTAGAGTGCTTGCCTAGTAAGTGCAAGGCCCTGGGTTTGGTCCCCAGCTCCGAGAAAAAAAAAAAAAAAAAAAAACACTTTCTAGAGCCTGGCATGGTGGCACATGCCATTAAGTAAAGCATTCAGAAAGCAGAGACAGGTGGATCTGAGTTGGAGGCCAGTCTGATCTATAGTGAGTTCAAGAATAGCCAGGACTACAGGGAGAAACTCTATCGTGGAAAAAAAACTAGGGGTCCAGTGAGATGGCTTGGTGGATAAAGACATTTATTGCACGAGCCTGGTCACATGGTTTGCTTCACAGTACCCAATTAAAGGCAGAAAGAGAACTGAACCCACAAAGTTGTCCGATAATCTCCACATGTGTTCCATGGCTTATGTGCTCCCCCACACACACACACATCTCATAGACATCCTTTCATTCCAGTACAAGGAGGCAGAAACGGGGGCAGGTGGGTGTATATCTCTTGAGGTCAAGGCCAGCCTGGTCTACATAAGATTCTAGGTTAGCAAGAGTGAAACAGTAAGAACCTGTGTCAATAAATAACAGCTGGAGATGTGTTAGGAGAGTTCTTGCCCAGTACAATGAAGCTTTTAATGAATAAGTAAGTGAATGAACCAGTAATATTATAGAACCAAATCACAAAACTTTACTACAATTAGGTGATTTTAATGATTTTATTTTATATTATGCATATATGATTATGGAGGTCAGAAGAGGGCATCAGATCTTCTGGAGCTGCAGATACAGGCCACCTGATGTTGCTTCAAAGAGCCACCAAAATCAGGTCCTCAAAGGCTCTACATATGCTCTTAAATACTGGGCCGTCTCTCCAGCCTGCCATTATGCGATTCTAATGATTAAAATTAAATGTTCAAATAGCTAACAAAATTGCTCTTGGTCTTTTTTAAATATATGTCCCATCCTTGTAAGTATCAATGTCACAGCTCTACCATTTATAAAATACCAATATGTCCTAATCTGTCAAAATAACGCTGAGCTCCACTTCCTAAAGCCTACATTAGGAAAAATAGAGCTTTTGGAGAATTAAGCTACACACAGAACTTACTTCATTAATGAAGGTAAGAGAATAAAATAATATATTCCTTATTCCCTAACATTTAGAAATTTTAGCCTTTTTATCTTATTGCTACATATATTTAAAATATAAAAATAAAATAGGCACCATTTTATGTTTAAATATTTTATGTACAACAAACAGATTTTAAAGTTAAAATGTTAACAAAACTAAAAATTATATGCCTATATTAAATAAAAATGGAGAATACATAAAGATTTAAATAAAACACAGGACTCTATATTCATGCTAGGAGGACACCAGGCAAGCAGAACAGCACTCACCTCAAAGTCAGTGTATAGTCTCCCTGCATTTTTGTTGAGGCATCGCGAACTAAGAAAGTACCATCTGGCATGTCCCGCAATTTGTCATTTACCTCTTCCCTGAGAAGCAAAATTATAGGAAACATTTGAAAAAGAGAAAAATCTTAAACACTGGTTGTCTTCACATATTACTATCCAGACCAGCTCAAGCCTCCAGCAGTCATGCAGGTCCTCCCCTTGGAAACAAAATTTGATTTTATTTCTGGTATTATGTAATCTAGGGAAAGACTACTTGATGTCTAACTCCTCCAGATTTCAATTGTCTGTGCAGATCATGTTTCTAATAAGCCATTAAGGGCTCCCTTACGCAGGTCTGAACATGAAGAGCTTCAAGAAAACCCACAGCTGTTTAGGAAGAAGGTCACTGCTTTAAGTGGCAATGGTATTGTTCCTGAGAAGAGGGGAAAATTCACTGAAGTTCACAGACTATCAACACAGTGCTCTCTAATTTGAATTAATGTTAACAACAAATTCCTTCTGCAGCTTAGGAATTCCACAACATTATTCAGTGGAATCTAAAACATAAAAGATCCTTGAATTCCAATAAAACATGATTTTAAAGTATCATTTAAATGGCTCTTAGATATTAAAAACACTCATTATATAATTGGCCTACTAAATTTAATATAAAATGTATCAAGTCATTTCCAAAAGTTAAACACAGAATTAACAAATCATCTAGCAATCCCACTTTTGGGGTAAATATCCAAAATCATCAAAAGCAAGAAGTCTAGCAGATATTTATTTATAAATAATATTTATAACAGCTTCATTCATATCGGCACAAAAGCTAAAAAGAAAAAATAACCCAAATGTCCACCAAATCCTCATTTTAGTTGAATAAACAAAATGTGATATTTACAAATATTAGGATATATTTAGCCTTAAAAAGAAATGAAATTCTGACACATGAAAGAACTATGAAGATGTCTGAAATACTTGAAAGGTCAGTCACAAATGTATAACATTATATAATCCCACTATGTACAGTAGTTGAATTTATAAAGACAGAATATAGAAGCCTGGTCAGGAAGGAGACCTGTTTTAACAGGTAGAGTTTCAGTTAGAAAGATGAGCATGGGGGCTGGGGATTTAGCTCAGTGGTAGAGCACCTAGGAAGCGCAAGGCCTGGGTTGGGTCCCCAGCTCCGAAAAAAAAAAAAAAAAAAAAAAAAAAAAAGATGAGCATGTTCTGAAGCCAGATGGTAATTATGTATGTAACAGTATGAATGTACCCAAGACCAGTGAAAAGATAGAATCGTGTGGGTAAAAGAAATGGGGTGGGCACCATTTGCAGGAGGGAAAGCTAAGGTTAAGAGAAGTACTGGTGGTGATACACTAAGGCACTACAGCATCAGCTGGAGCCGGCTTCCACAGAAACAGTTGGGGTTTCAAAAAAGAAAGAAAGCACAGTGGAGAGCCACCCCAGTGGTGCAAGCCTGTAAACTGGCCAGTCAGGAGGCTAAGGCAGGGGGTCGAAGTCAAGGTCAATAGGGTCTACAGAACATGCTTCTAGCCAGACTGATATACTGAAACTCTGTCTCAAAAAAGAAAACAACAAAACCATTAAAAACCCACTAAACTTTAATGAAAAAAAATATAAATAAAAGATACAATATTTAAATTAGCAAACAATGTATGAGTAAACATATATTTCCTCTTGGTGTACAAAATTATCCAAATCTACATTTTACCCAAAAAACAGATCTCTCCTTGATGTCTATTTCTGATAATAAGCTATATAAAGAAATTACAAAAAAGAAGGCATGAATTTAAAAGAGAGCATGGAGGGAGGAAAGGGAAGGAGGAAATGATGTAGTCTTAAAAACTAAAGAAATGGGGTTGGGGATTTAGCTCAGGGGTAGAGCGCTTGCCTAGCAAGCGCAAGGCCCTGGGTTTGGTCCCCAGCTCCGAAAAAAAAAAAAAGGAAAAAAAAAAAACTAAAGAAATTATGATATTAAACCAGGTGTAGTGTCACACACCTCTAATCCCAGCACCTGGGAGGCAGAGGCAGGCAATCTCTGAGTTTGAGGCCAGCCTGGTCTACAGAGGTACTTCTAGGACAGCCAGGGCTACACAGAGAAGCCCTGTCTCAGAGAATGAAAGCAGACCAACAGACCAGCAACAAAGTCACCTAGTGATGGACATGGTGAGCTTGTTTACAATCCTAGCACCAAAAAGGCTGAGGCACGAGATGTACAGTTTGAGATGGTGCAAGGTCAGCACTGAATACAAAGCAGAACCCTGCCTCAAAGGTTCTTGGGCTCCACCTCAGCTAACTCTTCTGCTTGCAAAGACCTTAGATCCACTGCCTTAGGGAGAAAAAGGCAAGGGAGCCAAGCCAGGGTACAGGTCTGTAATCCCAGATACTTGGAAGGGTAAGAGAAGGATCCCAAACTCAAGACCTGACTGGGTTACAAAGAAAAGTAAAGGAAGGCCAGCAGGCATGGTGACAGATAAGAGGCAGGAGATTTCTGTTACATACTGAGTTTCAGGCTACCCAAAACTGCAGCATGAGAGCCTATTTAAAAAACAAAACAAAACAAAAAGGGTAAAGGGAAACTCAGTTCCTTTATTCTAATCACAGATAAATATCTTAAATGTGTAAGGATTATATATTCAAAAGTTCATCCTTGACACAATATGGACAAGTACAATCACACTCATAACCCAAAGATCTTCCTGTGGTTTTGTCTTAAGAATGAAAGAATGATGCTTTTGTTTTAAACAAGGTTGTTGCCGCTGTTGTTGTACACAGGTGTTTTGCCTATATGTATGTCTATTCACCAAATGCATGCAGAGCTTGCAGAGGCCAGAAAACGTTGGAATCTCTGGAACTGGAGCTGTACATAAAACCTCTGAGTGTGAGTGAGTGAGTGTGTGTGTGTGTGTGTGTGTGTGTGTGTGTGTGTGTGTGTGTGTGTGACATGCCACAATGCATGTGAGGTGGGTCATGGGACAACTGGGGATTGAACTCAGGTGATCAGACTTGGCACTTTAAACACTTTCGAAGGGTTCCCACACATACTTTTTAAAACGTAATCTTTAAAGAAAGCCAATAGAGCATTAAACTATTTAACTACTACTTCAAAATAGTTAAAAACACTGCATTCAATCAATTATGGTAGCATTTTGGTTACCTGGAAATGTCTCCCCAGTACCACTCTGCATCTTGAAGAGAAACGAAAGAGTCCTTCATTCCGTTTGTAACTGCTGACGTCACTGGCTTAGGTGGCTTTGGTGGAAGAGCTAGAAGAGAAATATGTTATTTTGTGTATGAAAATTATTCATTTTCTAATTTCTTCACCCAGAAATAACTCCTGTGTGAAGTAACCGATGTGAAATGGGAGTCAATCAAATCAGCTGTCAGGTTAGTGTTAGCCATGGGGACCCTTTTGAAATGTTACCAATAGGTGCCTGAAATATAAAGGATTTTCTCCTCAAAAAATACTTTCACTTCAGTAAAACTTCACATCTTTGAAATATAAGTAAAGTCTTAAACTAAGTGATTCATTCAAAAAACTATTAAGTGACTAATGCACAACAGGAAGACTCTAGTTGATAACTAATACTATATTGGATGTTGGAATGCACCACCATATTGGATTGAGATGGGCTCGCACTGTGTAATCCTGTTATGAAATGCACTATGTAGACCAGGTAGCCTGGTGTGTGACGAGCTAGCCTGGTGACCTAAATTCAAGTTGCTCCGGCCCACAAAAAGATGGAGGGAACCATCTTTTGACTACCATATACACATTGTAGCTCACACACACACACACAATTTTTTTTTAAAAAAGGATATATAAATGGCCAAAACAAACAGGTATGGTGTCTTGCATCTTTAATCCCAGCACTTGGGAGGCAGAGGCAGATCTCTGTGAGTTGAACGCCAATCTGGTCAACAAATCAATCCAGGCCAGCCAGGACTATTACATGGAGAAATCTTGTCTTGAAAAACAACAACAAACAAACAAACAAACAAAACACAGGCCAAATGGCTAAATCAAGCACATTAAAAGGTGCTCAACATCATAAGTCATCAAGGAAATGCAAAATCAAAATCAGGGTATGACTGTGCATGTCTGTAATCCCAGCACACAGGAGGATGAAGAGAAGTTTGAGGTCAGCCTGGGATACATAGATATTACCAGGCTAGTTTGAAGTATACAGTTCTTAATAAACAAACTCCAAAAACGAAAATTGCCTAATGAGCCAATTGGTGGTGGTGCACACCTTTAAACTCTGGGGAGGCAGAGGCAGGCAGATCTCTAAGTTTGAAGCCAGCCTGGTGCACAGAGGAAGTTCCAGGACAACTAGAGCTATATAGAGAAACTCTATCTTGAAAAACAAAAAACTTCCCCAATGAGACACTATTTTATACCCATTAAAGTAATTATAATTCCAAGGCAGAATAGCAAATGAGTAAAGAGGAAAGAAGACACTCCCTACACTAATGCTAGCAATTAAAAATTATGAGCTTCTTAAAGAACAGCCTGGTATCCTCAAAGGCTAACAGTCACCTGATAGCTCAACAATTTTACATATTCAAGAAAAATGAAATGCCCACAAAAAAAAACCTGCATATGATATTCATAGCTTAAAAACATGTAGTACCCCAAAGTGGGGTTTTTATAGGGAATACATAGCAGGAGATCAGACAAGTTGTGATTCATCTCTATGTAACACAATGTTATTCAACATTGAAAGTAATGAAGTACTGATACAGAGTAGAACATAAATGGGCTGAAAACATTATGATGAATCCCAAATGGCAATGAAAGACATTTGAAGGTTTAAACAGGGCGAAGAGATTCAGAGGAGACAACAGAGAATAGCAACAAAATAATAAAGGGGAAAAAAGATAAAACTGAATTGATAGAGCCCTAAAATTAAACACAAGCCTAAGAAAGGAAATTCAGTCAAAAGCAAATAATTCATGTTATTGTAGCCTGCAGGAATTAAGAGGTACAATGTGGCTTTAAAGGAAAAATTCAAGAATGGGCCCCAAGAGCTAGAGAGTTAAGAGCACTGACTGCTCTTAAAGCTCGTGAGTACAATTCCCAGGCTCACAACCATCTACAATGGAGTCAGATGCCCTCTTCTGACACGTAGGCATACATGTTGTGATGGATTGTATATGCTCAGCCCAACGAATGGCACTATTAGAAGATGTGACCCTGTTGGAGTATGTGTGTCACTGTGGGTGTGGGCTAAAAGACCCTCATCCTAGCTGCCTGGAGGCCAGTATTCTGCTAGCAGCCTTCAGGTGAAGATGTGGAACTCTCAGCTCTGCCTGCACCATGCCTGCCTGGATGCTGCCCTGCTCCCACCTTGATGATAACAGACTGAACCTGTGAACTTGTAAGTCAGCCCCAACTAAATGTTGTCCTTATAAGAGTTGCCTTGGTCATGGTGTCTGTTCACAGCAGTAAAACCCTAACACATGTAGACAAACATAAACATAAAATGCATAAATAAATCTAAAACAGAATGTGCCCACAAACTCAAAAATGTTAGACCTTCAGTTCTTTTCCCAGTTCTACCAAGTACCCAGGCAGTTACTTTCCTCTCTCCATATCCTACACAAGGTCTGTGTGATGGTTAGTGAGCTTTTGTTTAAGATTTATTTTATTGATGAAGCAGTGGAAGGAGGATCTCTGTGAGTTTGAGACCAACCTGGGAACTCTCTACATAGAGAGTTCCAAAACAGCCAGGGCTACCTTTTGAGAAACCATGTCTCGAATTTTTTTTTATTTTGTTTGTTTGTATATGTGTATTTGTATGTATGCAACACATGCGCAGGGACCTCTGGAGGCCAGAATAATGGACGTAGGGAGACCCAGCTCAATGTGACTCCACTCCCTAGGCGGGGGTCCTGCACTGCACATGAACGGAGAAACCAAGCTGAGCGAAAGCAAGCAGCAGTGTGTGCACCCAGTCGGTTCTTACTCTCACTTGTGGATGACCATACTAACTGTCAAGCTCCTGTCTTGACTTCCAACAGTAATGAACTAGACCATGAAACTACCAAACTCTACCATAGTAAGCCTCTCTCTCCCAGGTGCTTTTTATCATCACAGCAATAGAAATGAAATAAGAGCAGACTGTCAATTCCCACTTCCAGGGAAAATAACTAAGAAGACTGTGGGCTCAGGGATGCCAAACACAGCTGAGAAAAGAAGTGAATCCTCTCCTGAAAACAGGCAGATGCCGTGCTAAAGTTAAACCCATGAACTGGGTTCCACGTGGGCAATCACAAGGCATACTTTGTTGAGACTATGGGTTAATATGTAAATGACCACATAAGAAGCATTGCAAAAAGCATATCACATTAGGCTTTGATTCATCAATGTTACAGTAAGTTAAACTTACACTGTACTGTGCTGTGCCAAAAATACACTTCTGTATTTTAAAAAAACACATCATTACTAAAAATGTTAATGATATCTAAGGCTTCTGCAAATCATAATCTCAGAAAAGAAGCTTGATGTTGATAGCCAATGACTGGTCAAAGCGTTAGTATTGAGAGCTGGTTACAATTTCTTAAAATAGCAAAAGAGAAACATGAAAGTTTGCCATGCTGACTGACTCTCCCCTTCAGGGAAGATTCTCTGTAGCATGTGATGATGTTGAACTTTTTTAGAATAGAACTTTTACAAATGGAGCAAAAACTTGGCATGGTATTCCACGTCTGTAATCAAGGAAGTTAAAGCAGGACGAAGAGCTATGCAGTGAGTGTGAGACAAGGCTGATTATGTAATATCCTAAATCCTTTGTATCACTTCATCAACATCACAGCATCTCTACGAACAAATTCCACCCCAGTAAACCAATTCTAATTCAGATTCTCTTGTCATTTCTACCACAGTTGCAGTTCTGAACCCCTCAATGCCATGTATGATTGAACCAAATCCCTCCCAGCTCTTGGTAATGTTGTTATTCTCATTACCTTCCCTGACTAGCATTTCTGTTTCCTTTTTTAAGACAGGGTCTCATTAAGTAGCCCTGGCTGCCCTCAAATTTGCAATCTTCCTGCTTCAACTTCCTGTATGCTGGTATTATAGGGATGTTCCACTATGCCCAGCCACAATGTTTTGTTTTCTTTTTCTTCAGAGTATCTATAACAATAGATCCTTTCTGGAAGATTAATCATTTCCCTCACTCATTCATATCCATCAAAGGAATCACTATTTGTGGTTACTATAGCCATTAAAAATGAAATCACTGGGTAAAGAGCTTACTGTACAAGTCTCGTGACCTGAGTGTAATCCACAGAACCTATGTAAAGGTGAAAGGAACAAAGAGACTCCACAAAAATAAATAAATAGATAGATAAACAAATAAGTAAATGTAGTTACTTTTTGATCCATGAGCTATGAATGGATGTTACATTAGCAGGCAGGGATAAAAACAATACTTATCTTGCTAGAAAATACCATCCTGAGTGAGATAATCCAATCATAAATGTTATGCACTCACTGATAAGTGGATATTAGCCCAAAAGCTTGAATTACCCAAGATACAATCCATAGACCACATGAAGCTCAAGAAGAAGGGTGACCAAAGTCGGTGCTTCACTCCTTCTTAAAAAGAACAAAAACAGGGCTGGGGATTTAGCTCAGTGGTAGAGCGCTTACCTAGGAAGCGCAAGGCCCTGGGTTCGGGTCCCCAGCTCCGAAAAAAAAAAAAAAAAAAGAACCAAAAAAAAAAAAAAAAAAAGAACAAAAACATTCATAGGAGGAGATATGGACACAAAGTGTGGAGCAGAGATGAAGGAATGGCCATTCAGAGCCTGCCCACCTGGAGATCCAGCCCATTTACATACAGCCACCAAACCCAGACAACATTGCTGATGCCAAGAAGTGCATGCTGACAGGCACCTGATACAGCTGTCTCCTGAGAGGCTCTGCCAGAGCATGTCAAACACAGAGGTGAATGCTAGCAGCCAACCATTGAACTGAGAACAGGGTCCCCATTGGAGGAGTTAGAGAAAGGACTGAAGGAACTGAGGGGCTCAAAACCCCATAAGAACAACAATGCCAACCACCCAGAGCTCCCAGGGACTAAACCACTACCCAAAGAGTACACATGGACTGACCCTGGGCTCCAACTGCATATGTAGCAGAGGATGGCCTTGTTAGGCACCTTGGTCCTGCCAAGGCTAGACCACCCAGTGTAGGGGAATGTCAGAGTGGGGAGGCGGACACCCTCACAGAAGAAGGGGGAGGGAGTAGGATAGGGGATTTATGGACAGGAAACTGGGAAAGGGGATTAACATTTGAAATGGAAATTTGAAAAATCCAATAAAAAAAAGAAAATGTTAAAATTAAAAGAAAAGAAAATTTTCATTCAGTTCTCAACTGTATAGTACTGCAGTACTAAGGGTATTTAAATATAAACTAAAAGATTATCCAGTCTAAATTTTATCAAAAGCAAATAAATTATCAATAAAAGATCCACAACAAACCTGAAATACTTTATCAAATGATAAATCCTAGTAGAAAGTTTTAGTCACAGTATTATAACTGACCATGTTAATAGATCCATATCCTGAATTTCTGGAAAAATGATATAAATTTTACTAATCACTGTCCAGAAACAAACAAACAACAACAACAAAAAGTCCAGTGCATATATTTGTAAAGAACTAGATATTATAAAAGGTTCAAAATATAAAACAAAATAAGTCTTTAAAATGCAGTCCCTAGACCAAAACTATTTTATTTTAAAGGCATAAGACAATGACTTACTGGGCTGGAGAGATGGCGCGGTGGTTAAGAGCACTGACTGCTCTTCCAGAGGTCAACAACAAATCAGAACTGCTCAGAGCATTCTAACTGTTTATGGTCAAATACACTTAGAAAAATAACTGCTTAATCAAGCTACTTGGGGACATATTGAAGGAAAATGTGTTATTTTAATTAAATTTTCAACTTTTTGAAAGCCTTTTGTAGAAACAAAAGGAAGAAACAGAAACAGTCGTCTTTCTAAAATAAGGGGGAAAGGCTTTAATCAGCTTTTTACAAAAGCAGTGATTAGACGCTATCTTCCTCAGCATCGTTGAGCTGCCACACTCAGTCCAGACCTCACTGGATACTTGGCATGCAGCACTGAAGAACCGAACAATTTTGCTCATGCGTGGACAAACGAAGTCCTGCCCCCCACCTCCACAATGATGTTTGCTCCTTGGTAATATTAACCTTTTCCTACACCCCAACCACCAGTTGGTATGTCAAGTAAGTCCCAATCCCACATCAGATGTTGCTGGCAACACTCATCTCTGAATGAAAACATTAAAACAGCCAATTACCGCACAAAATCTGTATATTAATTAGTGTCTTCAAGGAAGAAATCTGTAGTTTCCAGCAGGTAGTTTGGTCAAGCTTCTCGCTCAACAAAACTAAAGTACTATTTTATCGTTGAAGACATATTTTTCTTTAAATTGTATTTTTTTTTCTTTCCTTTCTCTTTAGACGCGGTCTCTTGTGTATCCCAGACTGCCCTTGAGCATAGGTAACCAAGGATGATCTTTGTTTATGTTTCTCTTGTATACAGGGTCTCACTTTGTAATCCCAGCTAGCCTGGAATTTACTCTGTAGACGAGGATGGGTTTATACTCAGAGATCCAACTGCCTCTGCCTCCTGAGTGCTGAGACTAGGCAACAGGTGTCACCAAACACCCATATTTTTTTCTTTCGAAATATGTCTTTTTAAAAGACTATTTTATGAGGCTGGAGAGGTGGTTCAGTAGTTTGGTACTTAAAAGTGCTTGATCCTGGCTGGCATGGTGGTGCATGCCTTTAATCCCAGCAGAGGCAGGAGCAGGGGCAGGTGGATCTCTGTAACCCTCAAAACAAAAAAAAACAAAAACCAGAGTACTCGATTCTTTCTCGTAAAACCCAGATTCAGTTCCCAGCACCCAAATGGTGGCTCATAACAGCCTGCAACAAGTCCAGATTCAGGGAGATTCTATACCCTCTCTGGCCTCCACAGGTTTGTATACACGTGATGCACATAAATTCATGAAGGCACACACATACACATAAATAAATAAAATATTTAAATGTTTTAAAGACCACTTCACACTTAAAATGAGTGATTATTTAAACAGTTAGGAAGAAAATTTCAATTAGTTGAAAGTTTTAAAACAGGCTGGGAAATGTAGATCAAGAGAGGATCAGGCATGCTGAGGCCCTGGGGTGGGGAGAGTGCTTAGGCATGGAATTCTAATATTTAGGTTGAAGACAAACCCCACTCATGGTGTTTTGATCTGCATCTCCACGACTACTAGAAGTCTGAATACCTTTTCATATCTGCAGACACTTGGTGCTTCCTCTGTTATGACTGTCTAGTCCCTTCCTGTTATTATTATTAGCAGTCTATAAAATACTCCTCATATATGCTTATTAATAATCCCTTCCAATTCTGTGCTCTACAGATATTTTTGTATTTTGTCCCAAATGGTTCGGCATCTCTTCTGTTCCGTTGTCTTGCAATAACTGTGCATTTATTTATTTATTTATTTATTTATTTATTTATTTATTTATTTATTTATGCACTCATTCATTCATAGACAGGGTCTCACTCTGTAGCCCAGGCTGGCCTCAAATTTGCATCAATTCTCTGGCCACCGCTTCCTCAGTGCTAGGATTATAGGTATGGGTGTTTTGCCTGCAGAGACCAGAAAAGGATTCGATCACAGGAACCGATGTTATGAATGGTTAGGAGATACCATTAGGGTACTGGTAATTGAACCCAAATCCTCTGGAAGAATAGCTAATGCTCTTAACTACTAACTCATCTCTCCAGCCTATCATATATATTTATAATTTTTAAAATTTAATGACTTAGGCCAAGTGTAGTGACCCACACCTCTAATCCCAGTACTCTAAAGGCAGAGATAGCTAGCTCTCTTAGTTCAAGACCAACCTGGTCTACATAATGAGTTCTAGATTAGACAAGGATACTTAGCAAGACCCTGTCAAAAAAATTTTTTTAATTAAAAAAATAAAACAATGACTCGGAAAGATGATCCAGCCAGTAAAGCATTTGCCGTTAAGCCTGGTGACCTAGGTTTGGTCAGCAAAACACACATAAAGTTAGAAGAAGAAAGCCAACTCCTGCAAGCTGCCTTCTAACCTATATGCACATGCCACACTCACATACACATGGAAACAAATATAACTTTAAAAAGTAATTAGGGTGATTGAGAAGGTTCGGCATTTGCTGCTTGAGTTTAGTCACCAGAATCCATATGAAGTAACAAAAGAACCAACTCCTGCGAGTTTCCCTCTGACAAACACACACACACACACACACACACACACACACACACACACACACACACTAATAAATAATATTGATAAATTAGTTAATTCATTGTTTTATTAAATAATCAATTCATTATATTTAAATTTTTAATAGTTTTGGTTGTGAGCATAACCTTTAACAGCTAAGCCATCTCTCCAGCCCTAAATTTTTTTATTATTGTATTTATTTACATTTCGAATGTTCCACCCCTGCTTGGTCACTCCTCCCCTTCAACTCTAAGAGGGTGCTCCCCACCCACCTACCCTCTCCCACCTTATCCCTTCTATCATTCCCTTCCTCTAGGGCATCAAATCTCCACAGGCCCAAGTGTATCCCTTCCTACTGAGAAGAGACAAGGCAGTTCTCTGCTACATGTGTAGCGGGCCCATAGACTGGCTGCCCATGTATTCTCTTTGGTTGGTGGCTTAGTATCTGGAATCTCCTTGGGTTTGGTTAGTTGATTCTGTTGGTTCTTCCTATGCAGTCAATCCCCTTCCGCTCATTAAATCCTCCCATTAACTCTTCCATGGGGTCCTTGACCTTAGTCCAATGGTTGGCTGTAAGTATCTGCATCTGTCTCAGTTAAGTGCTGGCAGAGTCTCTCAGAGGACAGCCATGCCAGGTTTCTGTGTGCAAGCACATCTTGGCATCAGCAATAATGTCAGGGTTTGGTGTCTGTGCATGGGATGGATCCCCAGGTGGGGCAGTCTCTGGATGGCCCTTCCTTCAGTCTCTGCTCCATTTTTTGTCCCTGCATTTCCTCGCTCAGAACCCACATGAAATAACAAATGAACCAACTCCTACAAGTTTTCCACTGACTTGCACACATATAGGTAATAATAATATTAATAAATTAATAAACCAAAAGTTAAAGACCACACTGGATGGACAGCATTGCATAAAACCTATAGTCATGGGCACCTGAAGGTATAGAATTGCTGATCCAGCATAATGCTTTGATGAACATCACTGGCTATTATCAGAAAATCTCACCACTCCACCATATGACCAAGACATAACCAAGGTGTTACTGTCCTATGCTGCCTTGAGGAATGCTGTCAACAATCTGGTGTGTAGCCTGCTGATCATACAGACAATGAGAATATAAGGTAACTATTGGAGACAGTCTTGCTAAGTTAGCTAGTTTGACCTTAAATTCACCCAGTTTTAATTTCTTTATAAAGTTTTTAGTTTGGCAAGTGGTCAAAGGTGGAGATTTCTCAATTCATGACACTTTCACCATACCCTACACAAAACCATAGCATCAAATATATAGCATGAGTGTGAAGAGCTTCCTCTTGAAAGTGAAATGGCGGGGTTGGGAATTTGGTTCAGTGGTAGAGCGCTTGCCTAGGGCGCAAGGTCCTGGGTTCAATCCCCAGCCCCGGAAAAAAAAAAAAAAAAAAAAAAGAAAAGGAAATGGCCAAGGCATAGAAGAAGGAAGGGTACCTGGGCATGATGCAGCTTGTCCTGTCTGTCCTGCATGTTCTCATTATAAATGGACAAAAGCTATAGTTTTAAAATGGTTTTAAAAGAAGAGGATTTTTTGATGAATCTTCTCAGAAACTGAGATGTTTGTGGCACTAAGGTTTGCAGAAACTGGTGCTAAGAGAACCACCAGTTTTGCTGTCAAAAGCCAAACAGGGGAGCTTGACAACCACTGGGTAGGTCTGCCACAGCTCAGAACGCCAGGAAGCCGTGAAGCCAGTCGTTTCAGATCCACTACTAAAAAATGGGAGATTCTGATGATCATTTGAAAACACGCTTTTCATAAAGCCTCCCCTGACATACTACTATTTTTTTACATGTCAACAAGCATATTATGTGAACAAAATACTATCTCCTGATTCTGGCTTTATGGGGTGAATAGTTCTGGAAGTCTATAGCTCTTGCCTATGCTTCATTCAAATTATTCTAAATCTGGTGGTGGGGGTAACATCTGGATTAAGCCATATACAATCTGTGGGTTTTGACCAGGTGGTAGTGGTGCACACATCAATCCCAGCACTTGGGGAGGCAGAGGCTGGCAGATCGTTGTGAGTTTGAGGCCAGCCTGGTCTACAGAACAAACACAAGGACTACACACAGAAAATCTGTCTAAGAAACAAACAACAACAACAACAAAAAAAAAATCTCGGGATTTTGGTTGTAATAGTTTTTTATTATTTTTATTTATTCTGACTCTCGGTTACTTTATGTTGCACCCTGGGCGTCATGCCTGATCATGTTTGTGTCTCTTCCTTGCTGTGAACTCCTATACCTAAAAATGCCTTTGAGGGTTCTTGTCCATGTTCCATTCTCTTGCCTTGACCTCTCACTGTTTTTAACTTTTCCCTCTCAGCATTACTATTTCTGAATACTCTAAATGCTGAATTTTATGCAGTTGGTTTATGTAAGGCTTTTAACACTAGTTTTACTTCCTTCTATAGAAAGCTTGTAATTTTCATTTTTCCCTAATGGATCTAAACTTCACTCTTATTTACCATAAATCATCAAAATTATCTGTGCTTATAAAAAATTATATGGATCTGATTTACAAAACTCCATCAACTAACTACTACCAAAAAGAAGAGAAAAAGGAAACCAACAAGTATATGAAAAAATATTCATTATCAATAATCATATGAAAATGCAAATCAAACCACAATGCAGTAACACTTAGAACAAGAAGAACGGCTCAGTGGTTACGAACACGCACTGCTATTCTAGATGGCCTGAGTTTGGTTCCTAGCAGCCACATGGCAACCTCACATCTGTATGAATCTCTAGTTCCTTAGGATCTGACACCCTCTTCTGATTTCCTCAGGAATCAAACATATACATGAGGCACTTAGACACTCACTCATACTCATAAAATAGATATAATTTTTTTTTTAAGATTAAGACCAGGAATGGTAGCTTACAGCTCTCTTTAGTCTCAGCACTTGAGAGGCAAAAATAGACAGATCTCTGAGACAACCAGGCCAGCCTGGTCTACATATCAAGCTCCAGGCCAGTCAAGGCTGCATGCTATTATAAAAAGACAAAACATAGGGATGAGATAGAGCCCAAAGCTACAACACTTGCCTAGTGTTTATTAAGCCTCAGGTCAATCGCCCACACCAAAGGTGGGCAAGCATGACAAAGGGTAACAAGTGTTCCATGTGGCAACTAACAACTGTGTTACTCATTCCAGAGACTCCAACACCTCTTCTGGCCTCCATGAAAGCATGTGCAAAGCAAAGACAAATGTGTAAGCAAAGTACACACATAAAAGAAAAATCAATAAAGATAACAAATGTTTGCAAAGTTATGGTAGTTAAAAGAAAGGAAGACCTTATGATCCAGCAGTCAAAAACCAAAGGTATAGAATGATATGATCTAACAACTGAACTCTATTTTCATGAAATCAAGTGTTAAGAAGAATACTGTATGCTTGTGTTTCTCATAACACTTATTCATAAGAAATACAAACAATCTAAATATAAATCAGTCACAAATAGATAAGGCATGGTATGTATGCACAATAAAATACTGTTTGGCCATTAAAAGGGGGTGGACACCAGGCATGGTAGTACATGCCTTTAATCCCAGCTTTAAGGAGACAGAGGTAGTCAGATCCCTCTAAGTTTGTTGCTAGACTGGCCTACAGAGTGAGTTGCAGGATGGTAAGATAGTGAGGGAGACACAGTGAGACCCTGTTTCAAATAAAAGTTGTGGGGGGAGATGGGGGTATAGGCCTGCAGTTGAGAGTGCATGGTGCTCTTACAGAGGACTTGATTCTCAACAACCACATCAGGTACCTCCAAGGTTATTTGGACATATACACACAACCATACACACACACACATACACACACACAAACACACAATTTAAAACAAAATGAATATCTTGTTTTTAAGAGCTGGAGAGATGTTTCTAGCAGTTAAGAATACTTGCAACTCTTTTAGAGGACTCGGCACCCAGTTCAATTCCCAGCACCCACATGGTGGCTCGTAACCATCTGTAACTCCAGCTGCAAAGAATGTAGTGCTCTCTCTAGCTACTCAGAGCACAAGGCAAAATACCATACACAGAAAACAGAAAAAAATAAATCTAAACAAGTTTTTAATCTTTAAAATTGTGTAGAGGGTGCTGGCAGTGGTGGTATGCACCTTTAATCCCAGCACTCAGGAGGGAGAGGCAGGCAATCCCTGTGAGTTCAAAGCCAACCTGGTCTACAGAGCAAGTTTCAAGACAGCCAAAGCTACACAGAGAAACATTGTCTGTTATTTGTGGCATGAAAATAGAAAAATGTGAAATAAGCAAGATGCAAAAAGACAAATGCAGCACGATTTTACACACATGTAAAATATTAAGATGCCGAGCTACAGTCTTTCCACTTGAGAGGCAAAGAAGCAGGATCTCAAATGCGAGGTCAGCCTGAGCTATGTAGACATTCTTTCTACAAAAAAATAAGTAAATAAAAAGCAGGGGATGGGGGATGGAGATGAAGCTCAATGGTAGAATACTTGCCTACCATGCTCAAGGTCATGGGCTGGAAAGGGTATTAGCACTTCCATATCAATAACCAACTATTTACAACAGCTGAATGGAAGCAAACCAAGTGGTCTATACTTTGGCTGGACACGGTAGTGCACATCTTTAACCCAGAACTCTGGAGGCAGAGGCAACCTGATATATGAGTCTGAGGTCAGCTGGTTTACATAGTCAGTTTCCATGCCAGCTAGTACTACATAGTCAGACAGTGCCTGTGTGTTCAAATGTGGGTACGTGTGAGTATACATACATATGTGTGTACATATGTGGATGAAGGCTAACAGAGTTTGCTCCAATACTTTCCTGTTTATTTATTTTGTTTTTGAGGCAGGGTTTCTCTGTGTAGCCCTGGCCATACTGGAACTAGATCTGTACACCAGGCTGGCCTGGAACTCGCTAGCAAGCTCCTTGTTCTTTGGTCATTCCACTGCAGGAAAATCCCAAAACCCTGTTTCTATACCACCACTTCTGAATTCTCCTGAAGGAAATTACAACAGCTTGGAAATTCATGCAACTTCCAATTTACAGTTTCGAATGGTAACTGAGATTATCATTGTAATTTATCCATATGCCTCTACACCTTTCCATCCCATAGAGTGACCAATGGTCACTCTAATCTGACCCATGAAGGACATACTCCAAGATCTCAAATGGATACCTAAAACCATAGATATACCTGACTCTAATAGATGCTGTCTTCTCCTGCACATATATACCTATGACAAACTTAAAAGCTAAATGCAAGAGATTAAGAAAATATAAAAATTACATATACCATTAATAGAAGGGGTTTTATGAATGTGGTTTCCCTTGAACTATCTTCCTCCAATGCTCTGAGATGGCAGCGCAATGCCTACATGTTGGGATACAGTGAGGTAACCGAGGAAGGCATTGCGTTGCAGTGTTAAGCTATGATACAAGGGTTAACCGAACACAAGCCCTGAAATACTCCAACAGTAAATCTAACAATGAAAATGGCTACTAAGTGACTGACAGGGCCTGTGTGTGACAGAGAAGATTCGTGTCCTATGCATGATGTAATGGGTCAGCAGGAGATTTCATCACACTACTCAAGACAATGTGCAGTCTAACCTTTATCAACTGTTTCTAGAATTTTTCATTTAATATTACCAGACTGCAGTTGACCACAAGCACCTAAAACCCTGAAAAGCAAAACCACAAGTGAGAACTGTTTCCCATGTCTCCCTTTTTGTGGCCTTTACCAGAAAAAGTCTGCTGCCACCCAACTGCATCATCCAACCTGCATTCTTCTTGAAACTCAGGTTCAGACTTCTGCGTGCTGGACAAAGGTGTCTCTCTTCCTTTGCTCAGCTAATAATCCCTTCCTATCTTCAAATCATCACCTTCCTGTCCATCTAATCACACAGACCCATTATTTTGAATTTTACCTATATAAAGCCTGAAAATATGAAACAAGTTCAACTCTAGTATTCTTGTTGTTGTTTTGGTTTTTTTTTTTCTTTTCTTCTCTTTTCTTTTTTTCGGAGCTGGGGACCGAACCTAGGGCCTTGTGCTTGCTAGGCAAGCGCTCTACCACTGAGCTAAATCCCCAACCCCCAACTCTAGTATTCTTAAATCTGTTTCTTGGGACAGGAATGTGGCTCAGATAGTAGAGTGCTTGCCTAGAATGTATGCATCCCTGGGTGTGAACGCCAGCCTCACAAACACCAGGCATGGTGGCACATGCTTATAATCCCAACAGGCAGGAGTTGGAGGCAGGAGAATCCTAAATTCAAGGTCATCATGACTACATAACAAGACCAAGGCTAGCCTGAGCTACCTAAATTGTTCTTCCTTCTCTTTAATTTTCATGTCTGCTTCATAAGTTTTCTAAAGGTGATATATATTTCCTGTTCTTTTCCTCACCTCATATTTACTCTTAAATCTATTACTTTGATGTCTATTCCACTTCCTAAGTATGTCTTATTAAGCCCTCCCTACAGAAAAGTACAGTAGAATCTATCTTTATCTCACATAATCATCTTGGATTTAATCCTGGTAGGAATTTATTTCCTTTTTGAAAATATATCCCTGGTTCTTTTCTTACCTTCATTGCTTCTTCTGAGTCTCAAAACTAACCACCCTAGTTTATCAAATTGTGTCAAGAGTTAGCTACTACACACAGGTTAACATCTGAACTCAACACAGCATAGACGGCCTCCACAGCCTTTGTCTCTGACCACCTCCCAGGCTCACTGTCCCAGTGCTTTCCCACAGGCACTCTTCATCCTAAATACAAGATGCCCATAGCTCTTCCAACACACAGTTCACTCACAGAACCGTCCTTACCTTCCCTCTTTTCAACTCAGTCTCACTCCCTTTTCAAAATACAGGTTTGCTTGTTTTGTCTCAAGACAAGGCTTCTCTGTGTAGCCTGGGCAGTCACTCTGTAGACCAGGCTGGCCTCAAACTCAAGAGATCTGCCTGCCTCTGCCTCTGAAATACTGGGATTAAACACATGTATTACCAAGTCCAGTTTTGACTGGCAATATTTTATCTTCTTCAAATTTAGAGTTACTGACAGAATAACTACTCTCATAAAAAATGTCCATATGCCATCCTCTGAATATGTTACATCACTTGAGTAAGAGAGATCTGCAGAGGTGATTAAAATTACTAAGTTGAAGACTAGATATATTAACACAGCACATAATTTCAGTACTCAGGAAGCTGAGAAGGAAGATCACAAGTTTGAGAGCAGTCTTGACTTCATAGTAAGAAACCATCTCAAAAACCGAAGTAAAATTATTTAAAATGAGAAAATTATTTTCGATCCATGTAGACTAAGGTTATGACAAGAAGTCTTATAAAAAAGGAAAATGGGGCTGGGGATTTAGCTCAGTGATAGAGCGCTTGCTAGTGCGTATGGCCCTGTTGGTCCCCAGCTCGAAAAAAAAGAAAAAAAAAAAAGGAAAATAAAAGAATGGCAGTGGTGGTGCATGCCTTTAATCCCAGAAGGCAGAGGCAGAGGCAGATGGATCTCTGAGTTAGAGGCTAACCTGATCTACATAGGGAGTTCCAGGTTAGCCAAGGATACAGAGTGAGCACTTGTCTAAGAAAAAAGTAAAAATGAACTAATACACAACAAATACCTTATATAACAAAAAAGAAACCACCATTACATGAAAACAGTATAGATAATACTGGATGAAAAGAATAAGAAAATACATTCTTCAAAATTCCATGTATAACAAACTCAAAAACAGACAGAAATAGAATGCATCATTTAGGGACATAACTATAAAGAAAAAAAGCAACTGCTATAAAAGTCAACTTAATAATTAAATGCCTGTTGAGATAAACGGTATAATTGGAACAGGAGTGCCTGGGGCTTCTGAGAAGCTGGCCATCTTCGTCTTTATGCACGTGGTTATAGGGTGGTTCACTTTACATCAACTCGTAAATTACACATTTATATTTTAGACATGTCTGTGTATATTTTACAGTAAGGTTAAGTCACTATGTCAGTGAGGCCTTCTCTGACTACTCAAAGTAAAAGAGCAGTTCCTTCTCTGCCCCCCACCCGACTGGTAACTTCAGTTTCCACACTACTTATCCCTGTCTAACCAACCATGTTTTACTTCTTATTTGCATACTATTTTATCTCCACCCATACACCAACACAGAGATTGCTTTGTCTACCTGCTACATCCCACCAAATGAGTACATGAAAAACACTTTCATACCTTTCTTTATATTTGTATGACCCTAAACAAAAAATACAGTTTGTATTTTATTTTAAAATGGGATCTTTCTGGTTCACCTTCTGTGGTAGAACCAACACCAAGATGCAGATTTCTGTAAAAACTCTCAAGGTTAGAACTGTCAGAATACGCTACAGACACAGACATACACACAAATAAATAAAATATAATTTAAAGGGTAATAAAATACTCAAAATGAAAGTGTGCATTCGATGACTACCAGATGAAAATGAAGGGTTATACAGAGAAGTACTGCACATATTTAACAATGTGGGGGGGTCTCCTTAATCACAGTCTCAGCTCTGTGGAGACAAGGCTTATGTCATTTTCAGATATCAGTGAGGAGGGTAAATAGAATGTTCCCTGACTGCACTACAAAGATCGCCGCCTTATTCACTAGTGGGATAATCACTCGGCAACAGCCCTTATTGATCAGCAGTGAACCATAAGCCCACCTGTAGACCATGAATCAAGAAGCTAAATAAATGGGGAAAAAGTGAATATCTAAAAAAAACAGCATCTTCTTTCTTCTTTTGACTGGACACAGTTATCATTTCCCTAAATTACCTCGCTCCTTTCCAACACTGGTAAAAAATTTAGATGGGACCTATTCCTCAGATCCAGGAATAGGCCTTGATTTGTCATAGCAGTGACTCTAAAAGTGTGGTTTGTGATTGGCAAAGCCAGTCTCACCCTTGTTACAAATTCCTAGAACTCATACTCATGGGGACCTACTCAATCAGAAACCAAGAAGGTTAGGCCAAGCGATACGTGTTTTGGCAAACCCTTGAAGTAGTTCTAATAGCTACTGTCTAGATGAAATGCTACCCAGATGTTGAAGCAGTGATCCTCTGGAACATAGGGTGCTTTAATACATTCAAGATCAAGCTCCTTGTGTTGTGCTTATGTAACATAATCTTTATTGTCTATAAACAAGAGTACTTGTAATTCCCGGAGCCAAAGGCAGTAGCCACCTTTTTCACCAGGAAAGTCAACTTGAGAAAAAAGCCAACAAGGATTTGTAATTCCAAAAGAACTGGAGAAAGATAATATCAAAGCTTAACAGCACTGGTCACACCAAGCTGATCCCTTACTCTTTGTTCTTTTCAGTTACATAAGTTATAGATCCTTTATTTTAGTGAATTCTGTTGAATTTTCTATTCAGATATCTACTGCATCAACTTACACATCCCTGTACAGAAAATGTACTAAAAGATGTTGTCCAGTTAACGGCCCTTCCCTAAATTAGGATTGCCAGATTTAATAAATACAAATATAAAACACCCAGCTAAATTCAAATTTTAAACAATACTTTTTAGTATAATATGTCCCAAATATTGTGTGAGACACAAAGCATGCATTTTCTGACAACCCTAAAGTTCCATTACTAAACCACAGAAACCAAAGAGCAGCTCAGATCTGTCCCAGTCCAATATATGACAGCTACTCTTATAGTTAGTGATTATTTGGAGAAGAACTAACCCCCAAGTTCTCAATTAATATCCCACAAGTCTAAATCACCTAGTGATGCTTTTTAATTTAAGCAGATAGCTTTCTAAAGGAAAACATGGCTGCTAAGTGGAACAAAAAGGAAAGTGTTGCTGTACTCACAGATGCATACATGTGGATCTGTGGATTGAGCTCAGGTCATTAGGCTGTGGAGCAAGTACCTTTACCTGTGAGCCACTTTTCTGGACCATTTTTAAAAATTATTTATGTTTATTAGTGGTAGTTTAGCTTCTTTAATCCTTATTAGGCTATTAATTCCATTACAATAGGAACTGAATCAATAATTTCTCAGTCTCCAAAAACTAGCTCTGTTAGTAACTAGTGGTTGACTAAATGTTTGAATCATAAAAATATTTAAGCAGAGGAGGAATGTATTACTGGTGCGATCATAGAGAATTAACAGCTTAGCATATGTGTGGATTAATCTACCTTAAGTTTTGTTGAAACCTTGGTAAGGTGGGAATTGTGTTCGATGTGTCTGATAGGCAAATAAGGTCCAAACCATGAAAGGCCTGAATTCACTTGGGGTTCAACTGCTGATCTGACCAGCAGCTGTGTAGCACCAGTTAACTGGTTGCCAAAATGAAAAATAGGGGGATTAAAGAAAAATTGGGGGGGCGGTGGAGAGATGGCTCAGTGGTTAAGAGCACTGATTGCTCTTCAGAGGTCCTGAGTTCAATTCTCAGCAACCACACGGTGGCTCACAACCATCTGTAATTGGATCTGATGCCTTCTTCTGGTGTGTCTGAAGATAGCAATAGTATATTAATATAACGAAAATAAATAAATCTTTAAAAGAGAGAGGGGGAGGGGGAGAGGGAGGGAAAAACTGGGCTTTCTCGTCCCAACCCAGGCACTGCGGGAGCTACAGCTTACCGTGCAGAGGGAGTCGCTGGTTATCGGGCAGTCATGGCCAAGTCCAAGAGCCACACCACACACAACCAGTCCCACAAATGGCACAGAAATGGCATCGAGAAACCCTGGTCACAAAGATATGAATCTCTTAAGGAGACTGACTGGTGTTGACCCCAAGTTTCTGAGGAACATGCACTTTACCAACAAGAAAGATCTGAAGATGATACAGGCCAACAAATGCAAAGGCAGTGAGTGCACTCAGAGGCCATCAAGGCCCTTGTGAAGTCTCAGGCCATCAAACCCTAGATGCCAAAGGGCCCCAGCAACAAACTCAGCCATCTGGCTTTCATCGCTCACCCCAAGCTTGGAAACCGGATTCAAAGAAAGCTACATGGCCAAGGTTTAAACCAAGGCAGAGGTCAAAGCTCCAGCTAAGGCCCAGGCTCCAGTTCCAGCTCAGGCTTCTAAAAGTGCCCAGGCTCCTGTGAAGGCCCCATAGGCAAGGATTCTATCTGCAAATGTGAAGACAGATGGACTGCTGACACACCTACCTACACACTATTTGCAAATGACCAGTGTCCTATGCTATTTTTACAAATAAACTTGAGGCAAGAAGAGAGAGAGAGAAAGAAACTGGGCCTGGCAGAATAGTGAGCTCTTTTAATGCTAGCACTTGGGAGGCGATAAAGGTAGAGCCCATGAGCTTGAGGCTAGCCTGTGATACTTAGCTAGTCCCTGGCCATCCAGGATATAAAGCGAGGCTACCTCAAAAACAAAAGTCAGTAAGGAAGTTTTCTTAGTATAGATGAATAGGTTATGGAAGCTTAAAGGTTAACAGCAGTCAGAACAGACAGCAACTTTGTACAAAAAGAATTGAGAGGAAAAAGAAGGAAGGTTTGAGTCATGTGGCCTGCTGAAGAAAATGACACTGAAATGCCCTTGTTTTCTTATTTTGAAAAGGGTTTTCGCTTCCCATCCTCTCTCCTTTCTTTCTTCCTTTATTCCCTGTCTTCCATTTGTTTGAAACTGGGCCTCACAGTGTTACCTAGGCTGGTCTCAAACTTGCCTAGCCTCTGAGGACACACACACACACACACACACACACACACACACACACACACACACACACCACTCAATTAACTTTCACGATAACCCTACCAAAGGATCAGAACCACTCCCATTTTTTTCTGTGTGTATGTGCATGTGTGTACAAGTACAGGAAAGCAGGTTGAGATTATAAGCATGTACCACCATGCCGAGTTTATTGGATGATTCTAGGAGACAGAACTCAGGTCTTTATGTCTGTCAATGCACTTCACTAATGGAATTATCACCCTAGACTCACCTCCATTGTTTTAAATAAGGAAAATATAACGTGTGCAAATTACCTAGAGATACATGCTAACAAGTAGCAGAGACACAATATCAAGTCAGGCAATTTATTCCAAAGCTACCTCTCTTAAATATCCTATGATATAGACTCTAGTTTCCAATATAGTGGGAATGGAGAACACAACCAACTTTTAGGTATATCATATAAGTTAATTAAAAGATATAATCTACAGATTACTTTATAGTGGTGTCCTAATTTTTAAGGCTAGTACTCAAATCATAACCCATTCCAAGTTTATTTCATTTACTTTAGACTTTAAAGTTTATGGGCCTGTGAGTTGGTTAATGGGTAAAGGAACTTACTGACCCTATGGGAGTAGAGAGAACCAACTCCTACAACTCCTACAAGTTGTCCTCTAGCCTCCATATGTACATATGTGCATATACACACATACACACTGAGATATACACACACTAAATTAAAATGTAAAAAGTTGATAGTTATTCAATATTCTCTATTTTTAGTTGCTATGCAAATAAACTTTATTCCAGACCTAATATTCCTCAGACAAAAACCAAGAAAAGTATCAACCAGAGAGGTTACCTTCTTCTTGCAATAAGGAACTGACAAAACAGGAAAAAGGTCAATTTACAGTTTGCTTTCTTTTTCTCCTTCTTCAAGACACAGGTCTTACAATAAAGTTTAGGCTGGCTTCAAACTCCTGCCTCAGCCTCCAAAGTACAGTGCTGGAGTTAAAGGCATGTATGTTCTTTTAACTCAATGATGCAGTGTGTTTATTGGGTTAACTGTCTATGCTGTGTAAGTAAAAGCAATCAAACCACAGCACTTGTATAGAGACCAGAGGACAACTTAATGAAGTCAGTTCTTTCCGTGGGTCCTGAGGGCCAAACTCAGTTCAGCAGGCCCCGCAGAGCAATTTTATGCACTGAGCGATCTCACAGCACCCTTCCTTTCTGTTCATCAATCCATTTATTTGTGTGTTCTCAAGCAACAGCACAAGTGTGGAAGTTGGAGCCAACTCTCTCTACCATGTGCATCCCAGAAATCAAACTCAGGTCATCAAGATTGGTAGCAAATGCCCTTATTCGCTGATCCATCTCACTGTCCTTTTTTTTTTTTTTTTTTTTTTAAGATTTATTTATTTATTATATACACTGTCACTGTCTTCAGACACACCAGAAGAGGGCATCAGATCTCCTTACAGATGGTTGTGAGCTACCATGTGGTTGCTGGGATTTGAACTCAGGACCTCTGAAGAGCAGTCAGTGCTCTTAACCACTGAGCCATCTCTCCAGCCCCCTCACTGTCCTTTTATATAACTTTTAATATATACTATCTGGCCTTGTGAACTCCAAGTTAAAAAGTGAAAATGGGTTTCCCATCACTAAATTTCAGTTCTAAAAGGGGAGAACAAATAACTTCCTAATACTTTTTATGTACAAACACAGAATAATCTTGAGAAGGACCATAAGGAGGAGGGCTGCAACTGAAATAGATAAAGTGAGTAAATAAATTAATGAAAAAGTAAAAGATAATCTTGAAGAAAGCTAGGGTTTTCCAAGTCATAGCCACTGTCGACTGCTCACCTAGCATCCATTTCCTCCCTTTCTCCCTACAGCGTCTGTCTGTCTGTCTCTCCAGTTACCATATGCCTTAGGGGAAAACAACACCATTCCACTTTCAGAGACACAATTAGTGTAAGGGTAATCGACAGTGATTGGTTCAAAACTAGCATATGACCTGACTCTGGGCAAAAAGACGTGAAAGAAGTCTGGAAAAGGTTTCTGGAGTCTCCTCCCTGAAAACTGAGGCACAGAAGCAGATGTCTCTGGCCTTCAGAAGCTGCGTTAAGTTTGTCTGGAATCACTGCAACCGTTTTACTACTAGACTGATGACTAAGCCTGTCTCAAGCATGGGACAGTTTAGCAGTACATGGTTGACAAAAACAGGAGTTCAACAAACCCTGAAGCCTGCTACACAGATAAAATGTTGATTCTTAAGCCATTTTGAATCAGCTCTGCAACTTGTCCCTAAAAACAGTAACTATTTTATGAAACATATACCAATAGTAGAAAAAGTGCTTATTAATAAATTATACCATACTGAGTGCCCTTACTACAAAACTGAAATTCAAAAAAATCTAATAATACAAACTGGCCATGGTGGTTGCATGCCTTTATGCTAGCTCTCAGGAGGCAGAGGCAGGCAAATCTTAAGTGAGTTTGAGGCCAGCCTAGCCTTCGCAACAAGTTCTAGGACAACTAGGACTGCATAGTAGAACCCCGTCTTAAAAAAAAAAAAATCAAATACATATTAAGAACAAACTCTATGAGCAATTGAAACCCTAACTAGGACATCACGTCTCAAAAGACAAAGAACAGAGTTGAGACAGGGTTTCTCCATGTAGCCCCAGCAGTCCTGGAACACAGAGCTCGACTTGCCTCTGCCTCCTGAATGCTGGGATTAGAGGCATGAGCCCCTAAAACCACCTGTCCTCTTCATTAGCATTCTCTCATATCTGTAGAACTTTCCATAGGCTATTGTATATGGTATTTCAATGAACCAAGGGCAAGAGCAATTATTCAAATACCTGGCTATAAAGCTACATATTAAAAGCATGCAAAAACATAGAACAAATATCATTTTCTCACTAATTTTTACTTTGTTTCTTAGAAAAGTTTTTTTTTCATTTTAAAATGCTAATATGTCATGCTCTATTATTTTAAAGAGAATGTTTTCTTTTTCTGTTTTTGAGATAGGGTCTCATGTAGCCCAGGATGCCCTCAACTTCCCTTTGTAGCTGAGAATACACTTAAATTCCTGATCTTCCTGCTTCCACCACTGAAGTATTGAGATTACAGACATGTGCCACCACACTTGACTTGAATTAAATATTTTCTGCATTTCTTAGTTTTATTCCAAAACAGTAAATAGAATTCATTTAAAGCAGTGGTTCTCAACCTTCCTAATACTGTATCCCTTTAATATAGTCTTCATGCTGTGGTAACTCCCCCAACCACAATAAGATCATAATAAGATTATCTTATTGCTACTTCATAACTAATTTTGCTACTGTTATAAATCATATTACAATCTGACATGCAGAATATCTCATATGTGTACCCCAAAAGGGTCACAACCCACAGGTTGAGAACTGCTGATTTAAAGAAATGATGGTACATTCCTTCAATCCCAGCGCGGAGGAGACTAAGATTGCCATGAGTTTAAAGACAGCCCGGGGTACGTACTTTAGTCTATGATACACTCTTTTTGGTTCTTTTTTTCGGAGCTGGGGACGGAACCCAGGGCAAGCGCTCTACCACTGAGCTAAATCCCCAACCCCCTTATGACACACCCTTAAACAACAAAAAGTGACCCACTTAGATAGAAATTCTTTGGGGTCCTCAATAATTTTTAAGAATCAGAATACCGAGACAGAATACTGAGACAAAGGACGAGGAGAACTTTGGGAGGCAGGAACTGGGGAATCGAGTGCAAAGCTTCACACATGCTAGGTAAGTGTTCTGCCTCTGAGCCACAGCTCCAGCAAGCAGGAACCACCTTTCTAAACATTACCATATCTGTATCTTGCCAAACAATTAAAAATATTACTTTTCAGGTCAGTGAAATGGCTTGGTGATTAAGGCACACGCCATTGTGTCTGACCACCTGGGTTTAACCTTTGAGACCCAAACGGGTAAAAGGGGTGAAACAACTCCTAGAATTGATTCCTCTGCTCCTGACATGAGCACATTTGTGTGTGTGTGTGTGTGTGTGTGTGTGTGTGTGTGTGTGTGTGTGTGTGTGTGTGTGTGTGTGATCTACTGAGGAAATGTTGCTGCCTAAATTTTATCTTGGTGAGACCCAAAATGTTCTAGAATCTTAGGAGTTCTGTCATTTAACTTTTTTCTTTTTTTTTTTTTTCAGAGCTGGGGACCGAACCCAGGGCCTTCAGCTTGCTAGGCAAGTGCTCTACCACTGAGCTAAATCCCCAACCCCTATTTAACTTTTAAAAAGGATCATTTATTACATTTTTCTACCATCAGAACAACTACGTGTGGAGCGGGAGAGATGCCTCAGCAGTTAGGAGCGATGACTGCTCCTTCAGAAGACCTGGGTTCAATTTCTAGCACCCCCCAGAAGGGCTTGGAACCATCTGACTCCTGAGCTTCAGAAGATCTAATGCACTTTTCTGGCCTCTTTAGGCATTTGGCATGCATGTGGTGCAGACATACATGTAGGACAAAATCATACACATAAAACATAAACTTTTTAAAATGTAATGTCAAAGGGGAGCATCCTCATAGAAGCAGAGGGACAGGAGAAGGGGACAACATTTGAAATATACATAAAATATCCAATAAAAGAAAACACTTAATGTAAAATTCAAGTGTTGACTTAGTGGACCATTATCACATAGACTGTTATTCTTTTTCTTCCTAAGAGGGCTAGATGAGTAACCCAAGATGAATTCTGGATCCTCCTGACAATGTATGAGCCACCAATCTCTGACTTTATCTGAGTTCTTTAAATGTGAATGATTCTAGGATCAACCCTGTACAGTTAAACTGTACAGTAGTTCTTATATCAAAGACAAGGTTCTCTGAGAGCCTCGTCAGCAACTGCTTGTCTAGTAACTCCGATACCCAAACCAACCTCAGAAGTAAGAGTTATTGGCAATCTCAATGCAATATTTTGTCTGTTTATTCTGTGTGTGCTACAATCTTAATCCTTTCTCTCTTTTGTTTGTTTGTTTCTGTTTTTGAGACAGGGTCTTACTTTGTAGCCCAGACTGTCCTGGAATTCCTTATGCTGACCTTGAAACACAGAGATTCCCCCTCCTGTCTCCCAAATGCTGGGAGTAACTGCATGCATCACCACACCCAGCTTAACTCTTTTTTACACATTTATTTACTTGTTTATTTACTTATTTATCATTTAATGCGTGTGTCCGGACATTATGTGCACAGAGTGCACAGGCAGAAGTTTTCTTATGGAAATTTTCTCCTCCAGCCATGTGGATTCTGGGAAATCACCCTCAGGTTATGAGGCAGGTACTGTTAGCAAAAACCTTTACCTATTGAGCCATCTTGCCAGCCCAGCATACAACCCTAACTCTTATTAGTAGCTTCTCTCTGGTTTTTTGTTTTTTTTTTTGTTTTTTTTTTTTTTTTGAGACAGATCTCATATCCCAGGCTAATCTCAACTCACTACGTAGCTTGTGATCTTGATTCTTCTGCCTCTCATAGAATTACAAGCCTGTATCACCACACCCAATTTACCTCATGTTGGGGATCAAACCCAGGGTATCCTATATATTAGGCAAGCATTCTAACAACTGAATTACATTTCTACCCCAATCTTAACATTTCAAAGGTAGTTTTACATTTCATATAAACAGTATCTCTACAGTTGCCAGAAAACACAGGAACATTAAAATATGAAACCCAGGCCACAAAGACGGCTTGGTGAGTAAAGGTGCTTGCTGCCAACCCTGACAATCCGAGTTTGATCTCCAGGATTCACATAGTGAGAAAAAGAACCAACTCCTGTCATTTGTCATCTGATCACCACAGGCACACCATGGCACTCCTGCTCCCACATACAAATAGAAGATAGAAAGATAGAACGATATATATATACAGACAGACAGACAGACAGACAGACAGACAGAATTTTCCAAAAAGATATTAGTGCCTATTTGGGTTCAATTGAATTCAATTCTTTTTCTTTTTTTTCTTCCTTCCTTCCCTTCTTTCTTTCTTTCTTCCTTCCTTCCTTTCTTTCTTTTTCTTTCTTTCTTTTTTTTAAGGACAGGGACTCTCTATTATGTAGTAGCTCTTGACTAGTGAGCCATCTCTCCAGCTCCCACAGACATAATTTTTAAGACTAAAAAATCTAGGGGTTGGGGATTTAGCTCAGTGGTAGAGCGCTTGCCTAGGAAGCGCAAGGCCCTGGGTTCGGTCCCCAGCTCCAAAAATAAAAGAGCCAAAAAAAAAAAAAAATCTAGCCAGGCAGTGTTGGTACATGTCTTTCATCCCAGGGGTTCTCTGAGTTAAGAGACCAGCCTGGTCTACCGAGTGAGTTCCAGGACAGCCAGGGCTACACAGAGAAACCATGTCTTGAAAAACTAAACCAAAAACAGAAAAAAAGAAATTGATGAAATGAATAATAGTTATTGAAAAGATAAGACAGGTTAGGGGGAAACATTGGAAGATGGTTGTTAAGGCAGTAACAGGTTTAAAAACTTACTATATTTATAGTTCAGACTAAATTTATCATATAAATAATACACAAAAATATTAATAATATTCCAATTAAGGGCCCAAGTAAATAAACTAACTCCAAAGGTAAGATACTGCAATAGCCACGGAGTAAGGTGACCAAGGACCTTAAGCAAAAAACACCCAAACCTAGAAAGAAACAGGAACACTTAGTTACCTATAACATATATTGATTAAATTGCCTACCTCTTCCAAAACCCTAAACAGGCTAAGAAACTTCCGACCAAGCAGGAACACAATTCCACTGAACAAAATATGCATAAATAAACGCAATGGCCACTGTAAACACAAGAAGGGAATTCTATCTAAGAACTATTCTAAAGAAAGAAAAAGAAAAGGGAAAAACATCTTCTAACAAAGGGTATGAGAGAATATATATTCTGGGGGGAAAATGCATCTGATGTGAGTTCAAAACATATATAACATTTTGACAAGTGACCATTAGAAGTGATTTAAAAAAAAACAAAAACAAAAACAAAAGCATACATTAAAGTAACAAGAAGGGAAAAAAAAAGCTTCCATAGAAGTTACAATAAACCCCAGGAGAAAAATGGTTGAGAAAATTAGGAAGAAAAAAAAAAAGATGGATTTCTATGCAAGGGTAACAAATGTGGGTCCCTTTGAAATAGGCAAAAGAAGCCAATGGAATTTTTTTTCTTCTGAGGCAGGGTTTTTCTGTGTAGGTTTATCTATCTTATAACTCACTCTATAGATCAGGCTGGCCTAAAACTCAGATATCTGCATGCCTCTGCCTCCAGAGCACTGGGATTAAAGGCATGACCACTACCACCCAGCACGGTTGGAAGAGTTTTTTTAAAAATTAGAAGATTGTATCATTGTGTCATTGTAAGGTAAATCACCATAAAATATTGTAACAATAAAACTGTAGACTGGGGACTAGAGAGATGATGGCTCAGCAGTTGAGAGCCCTTTCTTTTCCAGAGGACCAGGGAGCTCAATTCCCAGCACCCACATCATGGCTCATAACTGTAACTCCAGTTGGAGGAGATCCAATGCCTTCTTCTGGCCTCTGAGGGTCCCAGGCACGACATGTAGTGCACAGATAAACACCAGGCAAAACACCCACAAATAAGAACTTATAGACCGGACCACATGAAAAAGAAACGGGAAAACAGGGCTGGAGAGATGGCTCAGCGGTTAAGAGCACTGACTGCTCTCCCAGAGGTCCTGAGTTCAATTCCCAGCAACCACATGGTGGCTCACAACCATCTATAACAGATTCTGGTGTATCTGAAGACAGCTACAATGTACTCATATATACTAAATAAATAAAGTATTTAAAAAAAGAAAAGAAAAGAAAAGAAACGGGAAAACAATAAGCTCTCCCCAAGTCCAGGAAGGAAGAACTTTTTGTTAGGGTGGAAGGCTAGGAAAAAGATGGACAAAACACGCTGCCAATCAAAAGGGGGTTGGAACTCGGAAGAGTTGGTAAGGGGGTCTGAATATGGTCAAAAAATGTTGTATAAAACCGTCAAAGAAAAAATGTTAGTATCGTGGTATCTTGGTTTTGCCAAAAAAAAATAGTCTTATTGAGTTGCTTTTGTTTTTTCATTAGTAATCGAAGAACTGCTCTGAAATAATTATCATGGTTTCTGATAACTTAAATATAATATAATTTGGCATTCAACAATTAAAATAACAACAAAATATAATACACGTATAAAAATGTGTACACACACATACACACACATATTCACTTTAGGCCAGGTGTGGTGGCTCACTCCTTTAATCTTAGCACTTGGGAAGCAGAGGCAAGTGGATCTCTCTGAGTTCAAGGCCAAACTAGTCTACATATAGTGAGTTCTACACTAGACAGGGCCAATCTAGTGCCTCAAAAACAAACAAAAACAAAAAACAAAAAACAAAAAAAAAGGGAGGAAAGAAAATAAATTCAATTTATAGTCAGTGTTTCAGCATCTTTAAAAGCAGCTTCTTTTTGAAATACTATTAGGAACAACCATATTCTATAGTAAGGACATAAAGCATAATATAGTATAAATGTATTTTCAGTGTTCTGAATATTTAGTATACAGAATTTCATCTGTATAAACATCTTAAATTCAAAAGTTTATTTCAGTGAAAAAGAAAGTTTAGATCAGAATTTTCTAAACATGCATGTTAAAACCCACATTTTACATAATTATAATAGCTTTCTGAAAAATTATTTTTAGGTCAAACATAGTGGTGCATGCCTGTAATCTTAGCACTTCAGAGGATGAGACAGGAGGAATGCAAGTTTGAGAGGCCAGCCTAGACCATAAAGAGCTACAGGCTAGCCTGAGCTATACTGTTTGATTTCGCCTCAAAAATAATCAAATAATATACATATTCAGTTCAACTTGGCCAATATTTTTCTACAAAATTAAAATATTTCAACCGTTAGTACCTTCTTTATTTTCTACCCTCCCCCCTAGTCAACTCCCCGCCCAATAAATTCCCTTTGTATGTCTGGAAGGCAAGGTAGTCTATGATCCAGCATGATTCTAAGGCAATGTGCATATATAATTCTGACAAATACAGATATAGAGCATTATTTACTCTTTGCCGGAGAGTGGCCAGTGATGTCCTGAATTTCTGAACACATGGATGACAAATGTATGTCACAGCGGCTATGCTTTACCATTGGGGGAAACAAAGGGGAAACACACAAGAGACAGTGGCAAATCTCACAAACTTTATAGACACCAGAAAGCTTCCTCTGGATCACAACCACAATTACAAAAGTAAACCGAAGCAGTACTAAGACAAAGGGAAAGAGAAAAACTCTTAGTGGTCATTAAGAGTTTTCAGAAAAGGGTTATTCGATACTGTTATTACTTTTTAAGGCTTTGCTTAACACTATCACTAATTTTTAAAGAAGATAATTCACCACTCACAAGGATGCAAAAATAATTGCTACACAGCTTCTACAAGACATTTATACTCCATTATACTTGCATGGACTCCATCCCTCTCAAATGTTTCCTAAAATATATAGTCTTATAATAAGCAAGGTTCTCAATGAGAAACACTCTATTCTGTAGGTTTAACTATAACAGGGTTTAAAAAGGCAACGAATTTATCCTCAATTAAAAACAAAGAATCACAAAGGCCCTCTGCTTACTCAAAATCATTACATAAAGCACTGTCTATAAATGCAAAGAGGGTTTGACTATCTGACAGCTATAATAACCATAAAATGAGGCACACTTTAAAAGACCAAAAAAAAAAAAAAAAAAACTTTGTTTTTCTTTCTTTTTCCTTCACTGTGAGAAACACAAAATATCTCTAGTGGCCTCAAAGTCCTCAAATAAAAATATATTAATACATACACTTCACATGTACATATATAGAAACCTATCACATGTATGTATCTATCCCATTCACAGGAAAGAGAAAGATTCTTTATTTTTAAGGGTCGAAATTATATCAATCCTATCTTCCAAATTAAGATAAATCACTATAAATTAATTAACGAGTAATAAAATACTGCATGCAGACCTAAGTAAGAAACTATATGCATAGAAGGAAAAAGGCTTCAGACTAAGGCCATGAATGAATAAGACCGCCCAATCCCTGAAAATCACTAACCGGCATTTGGTTTCTATGAGAGAAGCACGGAGTCTCAAAATGAATAATCACAAAGGCAACTCAGTTTCTAAAGTTAACCAAGGTAAAAGAACAACGAACCAAATCAGACAACTGCATTAAAGTATAAGCTTTAAGGAATCGCCACAAAGGGAAAGTCTGTCTTCAAGCATGGATTATAAAACATCCCTTGCCAATAGAATCTTGAATTATTTAAAAAAAAAAAAAAAAAGAGGGCCGTCAAAAAAAAAAAAAAAAAAAACCTGAATGACATGCAAAGGCCAAGCCAAAACGGGTCTTTCCCCCCACCCCCACTCCAGTCCCCCCCACCCCCACCTTCTCAGGACAATGGGATCAGGGTCCTAACTGCAAACTTTAAAGGTGTAAGCCAGAGCAGTTTTACTGCAGCTATAACTGCAATCTTCCCCTCATCCCGAACCTGGCGCACCCAAGAATACTTCTGGCCTGAAAACGTCACCAGGGTTTTGTTAAGCACAAACCCATCCAAAAACTAAGAAAAATAAAAAGTTTGCTCTCAAATACCTGGAGGATCCATTTCAATATAAAATATCAGTTCTGTCGAATAGGGCATCATCACCTCCCTCCAGTCTGCGTCATCGCGGTCCATACTCCACACCGTATTGTACATCGCGCTGTCAGGGGCAGGTCGTCAGGAAATATATAGAAAGCATATATATCTTTTATCTGATATTTAAAAATCTAAATATATATTTGCAAAAGTTCCACACGGAAATGAACTTGGGGGTTTCCAACGGCCAGTACAAGTCCAGCCAAACTACTGGGATGAGGACGAGGTCCTCCCCTTCTCTCCTCCTAAAGCACCCAACAAAAATCCCCGAACTTTCAAGGTACGGGGTTTTTACCTCAGAGGGTTACAGGGAAGCTCGGAAAGCAAAGAGCAGTGGTGTTAAAAAGCAGCTTCCCGAAAATCCTTCCTACACAATCGCTCTCCAAAGGGAAAAGCTCCCACCGCCTCCTAATCTTTCAGCGGAAGCCACTTTTGTGTCCTTCGGAGAAGAGAGAATGGAGAGGAAGGGGGGGAAAAAAAGAACGCGTTGGGAGAAAGCTGGGGAAGTGACAAAGGCTTGAAAAAGGGGGTTGCGTTCAAGTTTCGGGGTCCCACTGGTCTGCAGAGAGCGATTCCCTCAGGGACTGGGACTCGGGCTCTGTTCGCGTCAGGCTGGGAACCCAAGCTTCCGCAGCTTCGGGATGGCGACCCCTTGAAGAGTCCAGTCAGCTCGACTGTGCCCGAGTAGTAAAGGCAACCACGACAGCGCCGGCTCCCCTCACGCTCTGCCCTGGCTCCAACCACTAGAGTTTCATTTTAACTGCGCTGAGGGGACCTCCTCCCCCGCTCCCCCCTTGCCACCCCCGCTGAGGCGCCACCCAACCGTGCGGGACAGGAGGAACAGCACGTAGCTCGACTGTCCTTTCCACTCCTTTTTCACCTTAACGTGTAAAGA
The DNA here is from genome assembly GCF_011064425.1 of Rattus rattus. NCBI lineage: Eukaryota > Metazoa > Chordata > Mammalia > Rodentia > Muridae > Rattus > Rattus rattus. The sequence continues at coordinate 39,901,196 of NC_046154.1, read as the reverse complement.
TGGTCAAGTGCCTGAGAATGAGAGGCTGTTACTATCCTCCGCTTCGACTTTTAACTCTCCCTGTCAGCCTGTGAGACTCGACACTTTAATCAGACTTTGCCATTACCCCCTAGCCTCGCTCACAATGGTACAGTCCGGGCGCTGGCCGCTCGCCAGGAGTCGGAGCCGGGCGCACGCGAGCTCCGCCAAGAGTGGGGGGCGGATGGTGATTGGCTGATCCCGGTTGCCGGAGCCGAGCCTGCGTCTTTTGTCTGCCCTGCTCCAGCTGAGGAGCGGAGACGGCTGCGCGCCCCAAGCGAGCCAATCAGAAGATAGCCGGCGCCGGCCGGTAAGGCGGCGATTGGTCGGACCTCAGTTACTAAGCGGGACAAAGGCAAAAGGGGAAAAGAAAAGAGGAGGAAGAGGAGGGGGTGTGGAGAAAGAAAGAAGGCGCAAACGGCGGTTACTGACAGGCTAGGCGAGCGCTCGGGGGCTCAAGCTGCCCGGAGACTGGGGGGGCTTCCCGCTGTGGCTCGGTCCTCCCGGACTAGTGACGAGGGGGAGGACGGGCTGGCGCGAGACTCTTCTGCCTGGAGACTAGCCGCGGGGGGAGGGGAGCGGCGGCAGCGGGGCGTGCTGTCACTTGGCGGGGCGCACACTCTTCTGCTCCATTGGAAGTCTCTGGGCAGAGTTCCTCCTCACAAACCTCTTCACCTTGCTGCGTTCGCCCTCCCCTACCCGGTGTTAAATCATCAGATACAGCAAAGGTCGCCAAACCCACTTGCAGGACTCTTTCTGTCCAGACAAGGTGACCATCGCCCCCCACAACTCCCTGAGGGTGACTGAACCTTGAGTATTTCTTGGGGAGTCATTTTGCCGCGCTACTCTGCTTCGCACTGAAGGACTTTTGAACCCATAGTAACGCTCAAGTAAATAGAGAGGCATCTCATCAAGCCCTCCAGTTCTAGGACTCAAACCAGAAAAATTAAAATAAAATAGAATTTTATTTTTTGGAATTACAGTGTCTGCGTGATTTCTGAGATAAATCACAGGTGTTGGATTCTCTTGCCAAAAGGGTGCTATTCTGTTTCCCTGACAGACCCACTTCCTCACACACAGTTCCCAGTTCCCTCCCTCCAAGCTTAAAGCTCTGAGACTTGCCTCAGTATAGAAATGCTGAACATTTCCATGCATTTCAGAAACAGCTAATTAACTTGCCCGGGAACCCTGAATAGCTAACCTGTGCCTAGAATTGCCATCCTGCTCTACAATACCGTCTGAGGAGGCCAAAACTGCTGTTTCCTCTTTACACTGGAGTAACAAAGCCCATTGTGTTTGAGTTGACAACCTGATTTAAGCCCTAGCAAAACCTATCCGGCGCTGCTCTGCTTTTCTTAAAAGTGTCCTGAGTTAAGCCAGTCTCAGTGACTCATTCCTTTAGTCCCAGCACTCTAGAAACAGAGGCAAGAAGATCTCAGGAACAGAGTTCCAGGCCTAAGTTCGAGGCCAGCCTAGCCTACAGCGCTAGTTCCAAGATAGTGAGGTCTACACAGAGAAACCCTATCTGGAAAAAACCAAAAGGGGCGGGGAGTGAGGGTGTAGTGAGCTGAGACAGGCCCAGGAAACAGTCAAAATCAAAATGTCTACAAACTGGATACAAAGTAAAGCGACAGAAATCCAGGAAATACAGACAGGGTTAAGCATTAAGAAAGCAAATTCGAAAAGCACATCAGAGTTCTTTTAGAATCCTGGGGATGCTTTCTTTTGTCTCTTCCGTTGAAATGTATTTCAAAAGCTAAGCAGCTCTGGGGCAGGGCTCATTAATTTTAATCTCCTGAACTGCTCCTTCAGGTAGAAGATGTTGGAAGAACAACTCTAATTTGTGGCTGGCTTCCCAGCAGTCTCTACTTCACCATATCTGAGTGCCAAAAGTATTCACATTAGATAACTCAAAAGGCTGAACAGTCAGTCAAGGGCAAGTTGGTATACACAGGTGTCTCTCCCTGTGCATTCCCAAAGAAAACGAAACCAAAGAGACAAAAGTGTGGAGAAGATAATGGCCTTCATATTTCCACAGCAGCTTTTGCCTAGACTGAGTTTGATCAGTTAGTGATGGGTTTCTGTTTCTCATATACAGAGTAGTCACCCAGGCCTTACCCAGATCTAAGGTTTAGCAGGATGGAGTGAAAAAGTAATACAGTATAAGTCTAATGATCAAGGTTGATACAAGGCATTAAAGCAATTATGCTTGATAGTTTTATGTCAACTTGAAACAGCATCATCTAAGAGAGGAAAACTTCAACTAAGGAAATGTCTTTAAACCAGGCCACTGGTGGTCATACCTTTAAACCCAGCCCCCAGGAGGCAAAGACAGGCAGATCTCTGAGTTTGAGGCCAGCCTGGTGTACAAAGTGAGTTCCAGGATAGCCAGGACCACATAGAGAAACTCTATCTCAGAAAAACAAAACAAAACAACAAAAGTTTTCATAAGATAGGCCTGATGGCATGCCTACAGGGGTTTTACTCATTTGTGATTGATGTAAAAGGGCCCAGCCCATTGTTGGTGATGCCATCGCTGGATTGGTGATTTTGGTTCTATAAGGAAGCAGGCTAAGCACCCCAGGGACAGCAAGGCAGTAATCATCACCCCTCCATGGCCCCTGTTTCAGCCTTGCCTGCAGGCTCCTGTCCTGCTTGAGTTCTTCTCCTCTCTGCTTTTGATGATGAGCTGTTCTGTGGAACTGGGAGGGAAATAAACCCTTTCCACCCCAAGTTGCTTTTCATAATGGTGTTACATCACAGCCATAGTAACCCTAAGACAGCAATAATTCAAACTTGCCACCAAAAAGTGTATGATTCAAATCTCCAATCTAAATAGACCTTTGAATAGGAGATTTCCAAGGGATGAGAGGCACAAGAGGCTGTGATGATGTCCAGACAGAGAACATCCCCTTTAAGATGGACTTAAATCAGCATCCTATTATGGTGGGAAGTGCCTATCACACAATGTTGGGTGTTCTTTCAGTTAAGAAACAGAATCAAGGTTCTGATTGCGTGGCATTTAACTGCCTCTGGCTCTTTGGCAAAGGTAAAAAAATGTTAGCTCTGGTGTTCTGGACCACTTCCATGCTGGAGGATTATATTTGGCCTGAGTGTGGATTAAATTCAGCTTTAAGAGCTCAAACTTCTGGGTCACAACCTGCTACTCTGGGAGGTGCTTTCCTCCTCCTTCTCCTCCTTCTCCTCCTCCTCCTTCTCCTCTTCCTCCTCCTCCTCTTCCTCCTCTTCCTCCTCCTTCTCTTCTTCCTCTTCTTCCTTTCTCCTTTCTTTACTTTAAACTAGTCTTAGGTAAGTCACAAAATCTATCTGCCTTTATATATTTGAAATTGGAGATTGCCTTTGGATTTATGAAAGCTACTTTATTTTGAAGCTCTAAGAATTTTTTTTTAAATGCCACTTAATAGTTAGAATAGCACCTTTCTGAATTCCAAATAGATAGGATGCACTTCCTTTTATAATCCTGGTATTATTTTACTATAAAATTGTTCAAATATGCTCCATTCCCCCTCCCCTCTCTCTATTTCAGAAATGGATGAAAATTTTCTTCTGTGCTCTGAATATAGTGTATGATCTCAGGGTTCTCTGTGCCAGCAGACTCTGTCTGGAACTCAGCCAAAAGTTCTTCATGATTAAAGGTACCATCTGAACACAAAATATTTTTTTTTTAAGCTTGGCTAAGTGAAAATGTACCTTTTCCTCTGGGGTCATCAGCTTGGACATCAGGACTAACTCCAGCCTTTCAGGAAGAATTCCACTGGCCTCAATCCCCCCCACGTCCCCATCACCTTCCCTGACCACTTATCTCCTCGCCCATGCAGCTAAAGAAATTCACTTAATAAATGGAAACCAAAGAAAGCACGAAAAATTATCAGTTGCCGCTTCTAGGGCCTCCCCAAGCAACATGCTTTTGGATGGAAAAGTTTCCCTTACCTTGTGAAAAGAGCAGTGTTAGTGGATCTTCTAGAACATCACGTCACCTGGGGATTGATAGACATCTCCTGAGATAGCTGTGCCTAGCATTCTGAACAGCATTGCTCTTACGTGGCATTTGCCGTTTTTCATCTTTTTTTTTTTTAACACTTGAATAATCATGATAGAGTTAATCATATCAGCCTAAGGCCCTGAGCATTATGACAGTAGATGAATGAGAGGCTTTAGAGAAGTGGCATTTGTCCAAATGTTGATGAAGTCCTGGGCTTAGGGGGCTTAGGCCTATCAGCACATGATGGCGGTCTGCTCTGCCACACTCTGCCACCTTGGATTCTCCTTCAGTTTTAAGGGATATAAAAGCCCATTTCTCGGTAGCCTGACGTGTTACTCTCTTTTAATATCTGCCCTTCTAGCAACACAAAGGCCACCTGGATGATATGCATGCCATTTCGACAAATGTCCCCTCCAACTCGGCAACAGATATCAGCTTGGCTCTCCCCGGGAGACAGAGCAAAGGAGATCCAAATGACAGGAACAATAGTCCAGGCTGTTTTGCTAGGGCAGGGCACAAACAGGGCAAGCAGCTGGTGAGCTCCGTTACCTCATGTAATCTCCATAACCCTGGGGAAGAGGGTTGTATTTTTAGTCTCATTTTACAGATGAGGAATTGAGCCCCAAAGCAGTGAAGGAACTTGTTAAAGTCATACAATCACTTAGGAACACAGCTGGCACTAGAGGCCAGGTCTCCGGCACAGGTCCATTTCCTTGTCTGTGACATCATAGTTTCACTTTTTTTTTTTTTAAATATATAAGCGCTCTATCTGCATGTACATCTGCATACCACGAGAGGGCATCAGATCCCATTGCAGATGGTTGTGAGCCACCACGTGGTTGCTGGGAATTAAACTCTGGACCTCTGGTAGAGCAGTGCTCTTAACCGCTGACTGTCTCTCCAGCCCCTTGCCACTTCATGTACCTAACAAATGTTTTTAACCTGGAAATACAAAATGAGTAAGGAAGAATCTCTAACAGTGACTTCTCTAGACTCATAGAGGAGGGTCAACAAAGGAACAAACGGTGGCAGGCATGAAAAGTGAAACTGACAGAAAGCCATGGGAGCCCCCAAAGAAGTGATGTTCTAGACGCATGCGTGGGTAGGAGACGGGTCACAGGAGTTGGAATTCCTCGAACTTTTTACATACCTGTGGTCTCTTTATTTCTATTTCTCCATTAACTTCAAGCCTGAAAAAGTTTCACCGAGGGACTAGAAAGATGGCTCAGCAGTAAGGAGCACTGGCTACTCTTTCAGAGATTCCCAACACCCTTATGGTGGCTCGCTATTGTCTGTCTCTCCAGTTCTAGGGGATCCGATGCCCTTTTCTGGCTTCAATAGACACCAGGTATGCATACAGCATAGACATACATATAGGCAAAATATTCATGCACATAAAATGAAATAATTAAAAAATATATCTTAAGCCGGAGCGGTGGTGCATGCCTTTAGGCACAGTACTCAGGAGGCAAGCAAAAGCAGGCAAATTTCTGAGTTTAAGCCTCGTCTGGTCTGCAGAGCAAGATACACACACACACACACACACACACACACACACGCACACACGTTTATTTTATATATATACACATATGTTTATTGTATATATTATATGTACATGTTTTTAAAATGTTTCATTGAAAAAGCTAACCCAAATTGCAGCTTGCCGGATCCCTTTCTTGTTTGTTTTGTCAATTTTATTTACACAGGATAGGTTCTCGTGTAGCCCAGTTGGCTTCCAATTCACTATATAACCAAGCACGAGCTTGAATTTCGGCTCTCCCAGCCTCCAGTCCTCAGTCCTAGTATGACAGGCATGTGCTACTATACCTGGTTGTATGCAGTGCTGGGGACTAAACCCAGGGCTTCATATATATGAGGCAAACGCCCTACCAGTAGAGCTCTGTCCTCAGTCCCCAGAATCCCTCAATTTCTTGAATCACATTTGAACAAATTCTTCCTAATCTCTGTGCCTTCTTTAGTTCAAACACTACACAATAGTAACAGTAACAATAACAATAAAGAAAACCTGACAGGCCAGGCTCTGGGATCAGTCTAGAGCACTGGGAAGGAACAAAAACAAATCTATGTCATTCCTTTACTTTAAACTCAGGTGGTTTCTCTCGCCCTCTGGAAAAGGGTTTGTCCTCTTAGCCTGGCATTCAGGCCTTTGATGCTCTGGTTCCTGCTCAACCCTCTAGTCCCTTCTCACGTAGTTCTCCCCATCTCCTAAGAACTGTCAACAACAGGCCTCCTGTAAAAATGAATTCCTCCAGGGTGGAGTACAAGGACATTCTCAGCTACAAAGTGAGTTCAAGGTCAGGCTGGACTATGTGAGACCATGTCCTCCAAATAAAATAAGAATTGGCTGTAGTGACGTATTTACAGAACAGTAAAAATTGACCCTCCATGTGGCACACTACAGTATAAATCGGCAAAGTCCTTTCTCTGCAGTTGTTCTTGAAGACTGCTCCGCTCAGCCCCTCTGAACAGCATGGGCTAGATGCTAAAGCCTGTGCTGTTAGATAAAGCTCTCCAACAGTCCTTAAAAAGTTCCTGGGAGGGCTGGGGATTTAGCTCAGTAGTAGAGCCGCTTGCTAGCAAGCGCAAGGCCCCTGTTGGGTCCCCAGCTCCGGAAAAAAAAAAAAAAAAAGTTCCTGGGGCTAGAGAGATGGCCCAGCATTTGAGAGCATTGGTCACTCTTTCAGAGGCCCCAGATTTGATTCTTCGCACCCACATAAGAGGCTCACAACTGACTGTAACTCTAATTTCAAGGGATCCCTTGCCCTCTTCTGGCCTTTGTGAACGAACACCAGGCATGTGGTATATGGACATACATGCAGGAAAAACACCCATACACATAAAATAATATTTTAAGTTTTCTTAAAAAACAAAATTAAAAAACAAAACAAAAGGTGGCGCACACCTTTGATCCCAGCACTCAGGAGGCAGAGGCAGAGGCAGACAGATCTTGTTCGAGGACAGCCAAGGCTACACAGAGAAACTCTATCTTGGGGACAACAAAAAGAATTTCTTGTGGGTGGAGAGCAGGTCCTTGAGTCATCCATGCCCAGCCTAGGGTGTGGTATGCGTTGAGCGGTCAGTAAATGTTACAAGTGGATTTTCCAAAGAAGTTCTACAGCATTCTAAATTCAGATTACCCTAGTAATTCTTTCTGAGGCTCTTCAACTGATTCCTGATTCCTGGTTTATTTAAAAGGACAAAAAGAAAACCAAAAGAAAGCAGTTCTTCAGTTACAGGAACCCTGAGAGACAGACATTGACCTTCTCCCGCTGGCTCCCTCCAGGGTCCTCACCACAGACATTCAGTTCCAACACCCTTCTATTTTATCAGCTGTGAATTGTTTGAAAAATTCCAAGCAGTTTGTAGGAAATTCAGGGAAGCTCAGCAGCTAGGAAAGGAATGGGTTTTGTTTTTCAGCCCAGCTCATTTCTGAAATGTCACTCCATATAGGGCTTTAAAAACGTGCTCACTTCCTGAGGTCATTCCTTCGGTGGTTCCGGGCAGTTTGTTGTTTAATGCTACCTTTCTGGAGTATGTCTAATTGTAATGCAATGCCACAGGTCTCAAATGCAAAATACATTTCCTATGTGTCATTGTTTGAGGATAAAACCAGCCCAGTTTTCTTACTAGGCAATCCCAGTTTAAGAGTGGAGATAGCAGTTTCCTCTGTAAGCAGCAGGAAACGCTCCAGTGGTTTATGTAATACGTGTGTGCAAACAACAAGCCTTCTGCAACCTCGTA